>NC_080785.1:12665206-13006897 GCF_028018385.1 Neofelis nebulosa | reverse complement strand
AATCAGGTAACAGCCAACTCTGCAGTTAGTTATTTACCTATTGTTGCAACTAATGCTACCACAGATAGTACAAATATTACCATATATGCTTTAAACACTACCATTCTTGATAGAACAACAATGGATGCTTCTACTCCCGTATCTACCTACATTGCAAACACCGTAAATGCGACTCTAGTTCCATGATTACTACTCGAAGCAGGACAGTTACTATGGACATCTCTTTAAAAAAACTATTACAGGGGCACCTGGGTGGTTCAGCTGGCTAAGAGTCTGACTCTTGATTTCAGCTTAGGTCATGATCTCACATTTCATGAGATCAAGCCCTGCACTGGGCTCTGCGCTGACAGTGTGGAGCCTGCTTAGGATTCTCTCTCTCTCCCCCTTTCTCTCTGCCACTCCCCAACTCTCACATGTGCACACACACACACATACCCTCTCCAAATAAATACATAAACTTGAAAAAAAACAAGTATTACAGATATAAAAAATGAATGAACAGATACATGATCTTATGCTACGTAAGTTTTCACAAATGTTAACATTAGCTTTTACATATATGGCTATTCTGAGCACTGTAAACTTTGCAGATATGTCTAAAGATGTATCCATGACTACTTTTATAAGTGTAATTAAAGAAGGCATGGATACTTCTTTTGCAGCCAGAATATATACTCCTATTTTGAAAATTATAACTCCTGTAGTCCCAGCAATTAAACTGTAGATATGTTATACATCTTTGCTAGAGACTTCATAGATAATTTTGGTAGCTCAGATAATACCATATTAGGCTCTGTAAATACTATTGTTTTAGGTGTAGTTATTGAAGTAACCTAACTTATTCTTGGGTTGCAAGACATGATACCATAACTGACAGCACTGGTGATATGGGGCACTCACATGGCCAATAAAGCAACAGTTATTAATATCATAGTAGATTATTTAATTAGCAATGTTAAAAAATAATGCTTTATTTTCTTAGGGACTTTCCCACATACCATGGCTACCAATATAGCAATTCACTATTACACATCTTGAAAGTATTATTGCTTCTAAAGCAATCCTACATCCTAGCTATAACTATAGATATGGAAAGTGCTATCATTATAGATCTTGTACATACTTTGACTCCAGGAACTAAAATAATTACATTAAAAATATGATTACTTTTGGGGCGCCTGGGTGGCTCAGTCGGTTAAGCGTCCGACTTCAGCCCAGGTCACGATCTCAAGGTCCGTGAGTTCAAGCCCCGCATCAGGCTCTGGGCTGATGGCTCAGAGCCTGGAGCCTACTTCCGATTCTGTGTCTCCCTCTCTCTCTGCCCCTCCCCAGTTCATGCTCTGTCTCTCTCTGTCTCAAAAATAAATAAACGTTAAAAAAATTTTAAAAAAATGATTACTTTTACTACTATAGGAAATAAAATTGATTATAGATGTTAAAAACATAACTTCCTAAACTTTGCAACCACTACTTCCATAAGTGCTACTGATAGTCCTACTACAAATTTGAGAAGTACTTTTATGTGCAGATATTAAAAGTACTTCCAGGTAATTACAGTTCATCTTAGGAGATCATTTTAGGCCCTTGATGTTACCCTGAATGGCTGGATTCACTTACAAGTCTCTAACTCTTCTGTAGACCAGAAATCACGCAGATGGAGATGGATACTTAAAGATATGGCATAGGAGAGATAGTCTCTGCCCTGGGGTCAGAGTTCTTGTTTACTTTTTCTCTTACCTACCAGCGTTTCCATTATATTCCACCATGAAGAATCTCCTTCTGTGTTAGGACTTTCAGCATGTTCTTGGTCTTTCATATCCAAATTTACTATTTTTCCCTTGGTCTGTTACTTTCTTAGATTAGCCAGACCCCATAAAGAGACTCATAGTCATAACTGAGTATGACCAGTTGAATGCTATTGAAGGCTTAACCCTAGACAGTATTCTCAAAATGTAGTTTGGGTGCCCATGGGAGGCCACAGAACTCTTTCTGGGGTTCACAAGGCCAAATCTATCTTCATAATACTACGCCATTAATTTCCTTTTTCACTCTCATTCTCTGTTAATATACAGTGGCATTTTCCAGAGACTTTATGCTGTGTGCTATCACAGTAGATGAATATAGAAACAGACACAAGAATCTAGCTGTCTCGATTACGATAGACATTAAACAGATTTACAAAATACAAAATATCATTCTTTTCACTGTTTTATGCTTTGAAATATAGCTGTTTTTCATAAAAATGCATTATGTTAACATGTAATCGATACATTGTATTCTTGATGAATGAAAAAATAAATATTTCACAAAGTATTTTACAAATGACTCAATTTTAATTTCAAATGCAGTACATGTTAGCAAATATAAGCCACCTAAACCAAGCATAAGGTCTTCATTAAATTTGAACCTAAAGGGGTTGTGAGACCAAAGAGTTTGAGGATCACTTCCATAGGGCCACAATGGCCTGGATCCACTCTCGGGTCCAGGTCAAATACATTGAACTTCCCCAGCACTCAAAAACTCCAGCATCTGTGACTTGAGGTTCTAACCACACATGAATGTCTACCCCCTACTGCACACCTATCTGTGTAGCCTTCTGATCTAGCACCACACCTGTACTGTTGTCTGGCTGGCCTGACAGAGTTCCACATGAGGGGCACAGATTCCTCAGTTAGTTGCATTTGCCTTTTGAAGTCTTCCCACAAGCTGTGGCCTTCTGAATACAGTTGATAGACCTTCTACCAGGGTATGTATGCCTCTTAATTTGACCTTTCAACTCCAAACAAAACAAAACTCATAATTCCAAACTGTACTAATGGCTTTGGTCATAGACTCCCTCACTTGTTTCTTTACCAGGGGAGCTTCAGTGCACTTATCTGGTGGGCAGCACAAACCCTGATATGGGACAAAGTGCTCTGTGTCCTAAGACACATGGGAGTCCTGCTGCCAACCCACCACACTGAAGCAGATTAGTTGGCCAAAGGCTTCACCTAAAACACTTGGGATTTGGAAAACCGAGGATAAATTTGTTGAAACAACCATTGTTCTTTAGTTACTAAAATTCATTCCCTTTGTATAGAAATCAACCATAAGTGAAAATTTGGGATCTTGTAAAGGTAAGTACTCCTGAAAAAAAGAACAACAACAACAACAAACAGAACAGGAAAAAAGAAACCTGGACTTCAGAAGTTTGAAGGAACTTGAGAACTGAAACTTGAGAGTCTAGGCACAAGATATGATCCTGGAACCAAGTTGAGAACACCTGGAAAGAGAAGAGATAAAAGCAAGTGTCAGCTTGCTCCTTCTGGGTCTTGAGCTTAGCTGGACCCTGTGCTTCTGTCAGACCCTAACATGGATGATATACCCCATTGGGCCAGCTCTAAGAACACCACCTGCTACGAGGTTGCTGCAGCGACTATGGCTATAGGTAGACATGTCTTCCCTTGCCTCAGTTTCCTCATCTATAAGATGGAGGAAACATCAGAACTGCAATGTACATGGAAATGCATTTTCAGTCTGTAGAATGTCATACAAATTTTATTGTTAATCCACTGAGTGTCCTTATGTCTATTTACACTTTTCTGTTCTTCCTCCCCTATGTATCTTCCTGATACATAGCAGTTTTTCCTTTGAGCTGGTACTTTGTAATAAGGCTATTCTGAGTCTCTTTTTTCAAATGTTTTCAAATGCTTCACTGCTAAATTAAATAATGCCCATCTTTTCCTCACTTTATAAAATAAATAGATACAACTATCCCAGTTTTATGTTATTTTTCTGTATTTTTCTTAAACTTTTTATACTTGCTGCTATTCATATGTTTCCCTCTAGAAAGAACAAAATATATGAACAAAAACCAGACAAGAAAACTTTTGAAATCGCCAGTAGAGTTCATGTGCAGTGTGTATGTGTATCTTGTGTGTGTGTGTGTGTGTGGGTGTGCATGTATTTTCATGCACGTTATCTTACATAGCAAACATCATATTTTCTGCTGGTAAAATTTTCTCTGGTTTGTATAATGAACTTTAACATATCAGTGTTTCTTCATGCTCTTCAAAGAGCACTGTTATTTGATGGTGATTCACTGAATAAATGTGAGCACTATTGCTTGGAGAGGCTTTGGTTTATCTCCTATTCTGGCAGTGAGATATTGAGTTGCACGATGTTTTCCCCAAAATGACTTATGTTTAGTCTCTGCACTGAGGTGTGGACAGGGTGATCGTTGTCTCTCAACTTATCTGCATGTGTTTATACTTCTATTCACTTAGGTTTTGTTCATTGAAATAAAGCATACACATTTTTACAGTCACACCACAGTGAATGGGATGTGAGGCGAGATGGGGTTGGCACCGTGCTGGGAGGAGAAGAAACAATTCTCCATAGCTGGAGGCACTTTGATGGCACCTGGTGATGGAAAAACCTCAGAGAAGGTGATCTCAAACCGGACAGACACTGATTCATTTGGGCACAAGATGTTTAGAGATCTTTGGGAAACTGCTTTTACCCACAGCTGGAAGTGTTATCATATGTTAATTTCAAGAATAATACAAAATATTCTAATTTGAAATTAGATAAGATTTTTTGCATTTTATAAAGCATCTGTATTCTTATTTTTTAAATTTATTTTTAATTTGCATCCAAGTTAGTTAGTGTATAGTGAAATAATCATTATTAGGAGTAGATTTCAGTGATTCATCCCCTGTGTATAACACCCAGTGCTCATCCAAACAAGTGTCCTCCTTAATGCCCCTTGCCCATTTAGCCCATCCCTCCACCCACAGTGTCTCCAGCAACCCTCAGTTTGTTCTCTGTATTTGAGAGTCTCTTATGTTTTGTCCCCCTCCCTGTTTTTATATCATTTTTGTTTCCCTTCCCCTATGTTCATCTTCTTTGTATTTTAAATTCCACATATAAGTGAAGTCATATGATATTTGTCTTTCTCTGACTGACTAATTTCACTTAGCACAATACCCTCTAGTTCCATCCACGTTGCTGCAAATGGCAAGATTTCATTCTTTTTGATTGCCGAGTAATACTCCATTGTATATATACACCACATCTTCTTTATCCATTCATCCATCGGTGGACATTTGGGCTCTTTCCATACTTTGGCTATTGCAATTTAGACAAGATTATATTTTTCTTTCTGGTAAATTAAAATTTATAATTATAACATATCCTATGATCTTTATGAAGATATATATTTCTAATTCCAGCTTGAGGAAAATTTAGTCTTTTATTGGATTATTTAGATAGATGGTTAGTCAGATACAGAGTTGATAATATAGATGACAGGCTATGTTATGGATGTAACACAAGCTTATTTCCCAATATATGCCCAAATGAAAGCACACCTGAGTTGGAACAGACTTTAGGGATTATGTAGTTTAAAACTGTTACATCCTAAAATTTCCTCTAAACCGTATCTTTCCAGTCTTCATCAACATCTGACTAAATACTTTCTTGAAGGGTTGCCCATTCAATTATTGGGCAGTATTAATTTTTAAAACATTTTTTCTGGTACAAATATGAATTTTGGCTCCTCAGAGATGATTTCATGAGCTTTAATTTCACATCCTAAACCGTGTCTACGATAACCTTCCATTTTTTTTGATGGTGGCTACTATTTTCCTATTAATCACCTAGATCAGAGCTCCTTATTTCTCAAACATCACCCTCATGACCTGTAGTTTTATGAAAAGTCCTGCTTATTTTTATTTAAATGCCACCCTTTTCTGGCTATTTAAATAATTGTCTATAAAATTCTAGTGATTTGCAGCTCCAAGAAACATGTGTTATTACTCACTTATTATTTGTTGTGTTATGCACAATAGCTGTAATTAATCCAAATACTATAGCTTGCAGGCTGGAAGTTCTCTGCTCAGAGTAGCCAAAAACTCTTGTTTAGAAAAAACTTGACACTTTTCTAAATTGATTTTTTTTCTAGGTTACTCTCTATGTGCCGTTTGTTTGTTTGTTTGTTCATTTGTAACATTTCCTTGATATTTCATGCTGTCTCTCTATAGTTCTTGGGCTGGTTTCTTGTTTTAAATTGACTCCCTAATTTTGAAATGAGTTTGGAGAAAAGCTGCAAGAACAATATGAATAACTCCAGTGTAATCTTCACCCAGATTTCCCAAACATTATCCTTAGATTATGAATTATTTACCATATCTACTTTCTGTCTTCCTTTCCCTCTTTCTCACACACATGTATAGAATTTGAGAGTTTGTAAACAAGATGTCTCATCGGAACAAAATGCTTTAGTGCGTATTTCCTAAAACACAGGAACATATCCTTACATAACCACAATACAACCAGCCAAATCATGAAATTAACGTTCATGTAATACTAACACCTAACGCACAGACACCAGTAAAATTTCACCAATCATCCCAAGAATGCTCTTTATGAACAACACAAAACAACAACGATGACAACAGCAACAGCAAAGAATTTGGCCCAGGAGAGCACATTGCATGTTGCATTGGCCTGTTTCATTGGATTTTTGTTTGCTGCTTAGTTGTCTCCATGCTGAAACTATTCCTTAGTCCCTCTTTTTCATTCATGATTTTGGCATTTTAAAGATGACACACCAGCTCTTTGGAGAATATCCCTCATTTTAGGTTTGTCTAATATTTCGTGTGATTGCAATGACGTTGTACATTTGAGGCAGAAATAACACAGAAGTGATGCTGTGTCCCTCTTGGTGCACACATCAGGAAGTATGGGATGCCTATTTGTCCATTACTGGCAATGTTACTTTGGCTGAGGTGGTGCCTGCCAGGTTTCTCCACAGTAGTTGCTTTTTTTTCTCATAGTAAATAATAAATATATTGTAAGGAGAGACTTTGAGGCTATATGGCTATCTGCTTCCTCTTTTATATGTTTGGCCACCTGTTGATGAGTCTGGCCTGAATCAATTACTACTATGAGTTTGTCAAGTGGTGATGTTCCTTTTTTTTAATGTTTATTTATTTTGAGATAATAAAATAAATTACAAAGTAAATAAATGTTTATTTTGAGAGAGAGAGTGGGAGTGGGGGAGAGGCAGAGAGAGAAAGAGAGAGAGAATCCCAAGCAGGCTCTGCGCTGTCAGCTCAGAGCCCAATGTGGGGCTCAATCCCACAAAGTGTGAGATTGTGACCCGAGCCAAAATCAAGAGTCGGACTCTAAACCGACTGAGCCACCCAGGCACCCCTTAAATGGTGATATTCTTTAACGTTCCTTCTACATTTGTTACTTGGCATTATAAAGGCTCTTCTTTCTTTACTATTTATTTTTTGAGTAACTCTTGGTAAATTGCCACTTCCCAGAGCCCCGCTAAATGTGCCCCTATTCTGAGATCCCCACATAGTCTAACAATCCAGCAATGAAAACTCTAACTCCTAGAAATCAGGGGGCTTCCAGTGCCCTTCTTTACGGGGCCACTCTGATCGGTGAGTGCCTGTGCAATGGCTTAAGTGTATAAAGCCGGCACGTGATTCCTGCCTGTCCAAGAAATGGACAAATCAAGGGCAGTTTAACTAGTTCAGGGGTCCTCGGTCTTGGATCCATATTGGAAACACCTGGAGAGTTCCATAATTCACTAATGCCTGGACTCCATGCCCATCACCCAGTTAATTCTAATATGGAGTCAAGACTGGTAGCCACTGTGTTAGTGGAGTAGTGAGGTGGGGGAGATTTCCTGTTCAGTCTCAGCTGACTCAGAAGTAGCAGGAATTTGGACACTAATGAGAATTCTAGCCAACAGGAAAAAGAAACTCAGTGATCTGTTTCCCAAAGGAGAGAGAGAGACAGAGAGGAACAAAGAGAAAAGGGAGGAGAAAGAGGAAGAAGGAGAAAGAGGGAAAAGGAGAGAAGAGAAGGGAAGAAGGAAGGAGCAAAGAATGTGATAAAATATAGGCAATGGATAATGCTAGGTAAAAGATATAGGAGAATTCTTTCAACTTTTCTATTAATTAGAAATTGTATCAAAATATTCAACAAGAAAGACGAGAGCCACTGTAACATTAACCTATGGTTCCTCCTCTCCTCACAAAACCACAGAAAAAAATAATGAGGGAATAAATTCTTATTTACCCTCCACATTTAATATGGGGTTTTGAGTAGAGGAGGTGAGGTGGAAAAGGAGGTCTGACCTGACCTTAGAGACCCCTCAGGGATGAGGGATGACAGGCCCAAGTGACGCAATGTTGAGAAAGTTGGGGTCTTTCCCTTTCCACCTCAGTGCAGAGCATCTTCCTCCTACAGTGTGTCATTAGACCATCAACAAACTACAGTCACAAAGCACATGGATTGGAAAAAAGCCTTGAGGTATCTAATCAAGTCCCCCACCCTAAATATGAAGGTTTTAAAACATTTCTCCATACTACATGGCAATGAGAAAGAACGAAATATGGCCCTTTGTAGCAACGTGGATGGAACTGGAGAGTGTGATGCTAAGTGAAATAAGCCATACAGAGAAAGACAGATACCATATGTTTTCACTCTTATGTGGATCCTGAGAAACTTAACAGAAACCCATGGAGGAGGGGAAGGAAGAAAAAAAAAAAGAGGTTAGAGTGGGAGAGAGCCAAAGCATAAGATACTCTTAAAAACTGAGAACAGGGGATTGGAGGGAAGATGGCGGCGTAGGAGGACGCTGGGCTCACCGCGCGTCCTGCCGATCACTTAGATTCCACCTACACCTGCCTAAAGAACCCAGAAAACCGCCAGAGGATTAGCAGAACGGAGTCTCCGGAGCCAAGCGCCGACGAGAGGCCCACGGAAGAGGAGAGGAAGGGCGGCGAGGCGGTGAGCGCTCCACGGACTGGCGGGAGGGAGCGGGGAGGAGGGGCGGCTCGCCGGCCAAGCGGAGCCCCCGAGTCGGGCTGGCAAAAGCGGAGGGGCCGGACGGACTGTGTTCCGACAGCAAGCGCGACTTAGCGTCTGGGAGGTCATAAGTTAACAGCTCCGCTCAGAAAGCGGGAAGGCTGGAGGACAAAGGGAGGGAGAGCTGCTGAGCCCCCGGCGACAGAGCTCAGTTTGGTGGGGAACAAAGGCGCTCGCCAGAGCCATCTCCCCCGCCCATCCCCCAGCCAAAATCCCAAAGGGAACCAGTTCCTGCCAGGGAACTTGCTCGCTCCTCCGCGCAAACACCCAACTCTGTGCTTCTGCGGAGCCAAACCTCCGGCAGCGGGTCTGACTCCCTCCCGCTGCCACAGGGCCCCTCCTGAAGTGGATCACCTAAGGAGAAGCGAGCTAAGCCTGCCCCTCCCGCCCCCGTGCACCTTGCCTACCCACCCCAGCTAATACGCCAGATCCCCAGCACCACAAGCCTGGCAGTGTGCGAGTAGCCCAGACGGGCCACGCCACCCCACAGTGAATCCCGCCCCTAGGAGAGGGGAAGAGAAGGCACTCACCAGTCTGACTGTGGCCCCAGCGGTGGGCTGGGGGCAGACATCAGGTCGGACTGCGGCCCCGCCCACCAACTCCAGTTATACACCACAGCACAGGGGAAGTGCCCTGCAGGTCCTCACCACTCCAGGGACTATCCAAAATGACCAAACGGAAGAATTCCCCTCAGAAGAATCTCCAGGAAATAACAACAGCTAATGAACTGATCAAAAAGGATTTAAATAATATAACAGAAAGTGAATTTAGAATAATAGTCATAAAATTAATCGCTGGGCTTGAAAACAGTATACAGGACAGCAGAGAATCTCTTGCTACAGAGATCAAGGGACTAAGGCACAGTCACGAGGAGCTGAAAAACGCTTTAAACGAAATGCAAAACAAAATGGAAACCACGACGGCTCGGATTGAAGAGGCAGAGGAGAGAATAGGTGAACTAGAAGATAAAGTTATGGAGAAAGAGGAAGCTGAAAGAAAGAGAGATAAAAAAATCCAGGAGTATGAGGGGAAAATTAGAGAACTAAGTGATACACTAAAAAGAAATAATATACGCATAATTGGTATCCCAGAGGAGGAAGAGAGAGGGAAAGGTGCTGAAGGGGTACTTGAAGAAATTATAGCTGAGAACTTCCCTGAACTGGGGAAGGAAAAAGGCATTGAAATCCAAGAGGCACAGAGAACTCCCTTCAGACGTAACTTGAATCGATCTTCTGCACGACATATCATAGTGAAACTGGCAAAATACAAGGATAAAGAGAAAATTCTGAAAGCAGCAAGGGATAAACGTGCCCTCACATATAAAGGGAGACCTATAAGACTCGTGACTGATCTCTCCTTTGAAACTTGGCAGGCCAGAAAGGCTTGGCACGATATCTTCAGTTTGCTAAACAGAAAAAATATGCAGCCGAGAATCCTTTATCCAGCAAGTCTGTCATTTAGAATAGAAGGAGAGATAAAGGTCTTCCCAAACAAACAAAAACTGAAGGAATTTGTCACCACGAAACCAGCCCTACAAGAGATCCTAAGGGGGATCCTGTGAGACAAAGTACCAGAGACATCACTACAAGCATAAAACATACAGACATCACAATGACTCTAAACCCGTATCTTTCTATAATAACACTGAATGTAAATGGATTAAATGCGCCAACCAAAAGACATAGGGTATCAGAATGGATAAAAAAACAAGACCCATCTATTTGCTGTCTACAAGAGACTCATTTGAGATCTGAGGACACCTTTAGATTGAGAGTGAGGGGATGGAGAACTATTTATCATGCTACTGGAAGCCAAAAGAAAGCTGGAGTAGCCATACTTATATCAGACAAACTAGACTTTAAATTAAAGGCTGTAACAAGAGATGAAGAAGGGCATTATATAATAATTACAGGGTCTATCCATCAGGAAGAGCTAACAATTATAAATGTCTATGCGCCAAATACCGGAGCCCCCAGATATATAAAACAGTTACTCATAAACATAAGCAACCTTATTGATAAGAATGTGGTCATTGCAGGGGACTTTAACACACCACTTACAGAAATGGATAGATCATCTAGACACACAGTCAATAAAGAAACAAGGGCCCTGAATGATACATTGGATCAGATGGACTTGACAGATATATTTAGAACTCTGCATCCCAAAGCAACAGAATATACTTTCTTCTCGAGTGCACATGGAACATTCTCCAAGATAGATCATATACTGGGTCACAAAACAGCCCTTCATAAGTTTACAAGAATTGAAATTATACCATGCATACTTTCAGACCACAATGCTATGAAGCTTGAAATCAACCACAGGAAAAAGTCTGGAAAACCTCCAAAAGCATGGAGGTTAAAGAACACCCTACTCACGAATGAGTGGGTCAACCAGGCAATTAGAGAAGAAATTAAAAAATATATGGAAACAAACGAAAATGAAAATACAACAATCCAAACGCTTTGGGACGCAGCGAAGGCAGTCCTGAGAGGAAAATACATTGCAATCCAGGCCTATCTCAAGAAACAAGAAAAATCCCAAATACAAAATCTAACAGCACACCTAAAGGAAATAGAAGCAGAACAGCAAAGGCAGCCTAAACCCAGCAGAAGAAGAGAAATCATAAAGATCAGAGCAGAAATAAACAATATAGAATCTAAAAAAACTGTAGAGCAGATCAACGAAACCAAGAGTTGGTTTTTTGAAAAAATAAACAAAATTGACAAACCTCTAGCCAGGCTTCTCAAAAAGAAAAGGGAGATGACCCAAATAGATAAAATCATGAATGAAAATGGAATTATTACAACCAATCCCTCAGAGATACAAACAATTATCAGGGAATACTATGAAAAATTATATGCCAACAAATTGGACAACCTGGAAGAAATGGACAAATTCCTAAACACCCACACTCTTCCAAAACTCAATCAGGAGGAAATAGAAAGCTTGAACAGACCCATAACCAGCGAAGAAATTGAATCGGTTATCAAAAATCTCCCAACAAATAAGAGTCCAGGACCAGATGGCTTCCCAGGGGAGTTCTACCAGACGTTTAAAGCAGAGATAATACCTATCCTTCTCAAGCTATTCCAAGAAATAGAAAGGGAAGGAAAACTTCCAGACTCATTCTATGAAGCCAGTATTACTTTGATTCCTAAACCAGACAGAGACCCAGTAAAAAAAGAGAACTACAGGCCAATATCCCTGATGAATATGGATGCAAAAATTCTCAATAAGATAATAGCAAATCGAATTCAACAGCATATAAAAAGAATTATTCACCATGATCAAGTGGGATTCATTCCTGGGATGCAGGGCTGGTTCAACATTCGCAAATCGATCAACGTGATACATCACATTAACAAAAGAAAAGAAAAGAACCATATGATCCTGTCAATCGATGCAGAAAAGGCCTTTGACAAAATCCAGCACCCTTTCTTAATAAAAACCCTTGAGAAAGTCGGGATAGAAGGAACATACTTAAAGATCATAAAAGCCATTTATGAAAAGCCCACAGCTAACATCATCCTCAATGGGGAAAAACTGAGAGCTTTTTCCCTGAGATCAGGAACACGACAGGGATGCCCACTCTCACCGCTGCTGTTTAATATAGTGCTGGAAGTTCTAGCATCAGCAATCAGACAACAAAAGGAAATCAAAGGCATCCAAATTGGCAAAGATGAAGTCAAGCTTTCGCTTTTTGCAGATGACATGATATTATACATGGAAAATCCGATAGACTCCACCAAAAGTCTGCTAGAACTGATACATGAATTCAGCAAAGTTGCAGGATACAAAATCAATGTACAGAAATCAGTTGCATTCTTATACACTAACAATGAAGCAACAGAAAGACAAATAAAGAAACTGATCCCATTCACAATTGCACCAAGAAGCATAAAATACCTAGGAATAAATCTAACCAAAGATGTAAAAGATCTGTATGCTGAAAACTATAGAAAGCTTATGCAGGTAATTGAAGAAGATATAAAGAAATGGAAAGACATTCCCTGCTCATGGATTGGAAGAATAAATATTGTGAAAATGTCAATACTACCCAAAGCTATCTACACATTCAATGCAATCCCAATCAAAATTGCACCAGCATTCTTCTCGAAACTAGAACAAGCAATCCTAAAATTCATATGGAACCACAAAAGGCCCCGAATAGCCAAAGTAATTTTGAAGAAGAAGACCAAAGCAGGAGGCATCACAATCCCAGACTTTAGCCTCTACTACAAAGCTGTCACCATCAAGACAGCATGGTATTGGCATAAAAACAGACACATAGACCAATGGAATCGAATAGAAACCCCAGAACTAGACCCACAAACGTATGGCCAACTCATTTTTGACAAAGCAGGAAAGAACATCCAATGGAAAAAAGACAGTCTCTTTAACAAATGGTGCTGGGAGAACTGGACAGCAACATGCAGAAGGTTGAAACTAGACCACTTTCTCACACCATTCACAAAAATAAACTCAAAATGGATAAAGGACCTGAATGTGAGACAGGAAACCATCAAAACCTTAGAGGAGAAAGCAGGAAAAGACCTCTCTGACCTCAGCCGTAGCAATCTCTTACTCGGCACATCCCCAAAGGCAAGGGAATTAAAAGCAAAAGTGAATTACTGGGACCTTATGAAGATAAAAAGCTTCTGCACAGCAAAGGAAACAACCAACAAAACTAAAAGGCAACCAACGGAATGGGAAAAGATATTTGCAAATGACACATCGGACAAAGGGCTAGTATCCAAAATCTATAAAGAGCTCATCAAACTCCACACCCGAAAAACAAATAACCCAGTGAAGAAATGGGCAGAAAACATGAATAGACACTTCTCTAAAGAAGACATCCGGATGGCCAACAGGCACATGAAAAGATGTTCAACGTCGCTCCTCATCAGGGAAATACAAATCAAAACCACACTCAGATACCACCTCACGCCAGTCAGAGTGGCCAAAATGAAGAAATCAGGAGACTATAGATGCTGGAGAGGATGTGGAGAGACGGGAACCCTCTTGCACTGTTGGTGGGAATGCAAATTGGTGCAGCCGCTCTGGAAAGCAGTGTGGAGGTTCCTCAGAAAATTAAAAATAGACCTACCCTATGACCCAGCAATAGCACTGCTAGGAATTTATCCAAGGGATACAGGAGTACTGATGCATAGGGGCACTTGTACCCCAATGTTTATAGCAGCACTCTCAACAATCGCCAAATTATGGAAAGAGCCTAAATGTCCATCAACTGATGAATGGATAAAGAAATTGTGGTTTATATACACAATGGAATACTACGTGGCAATGAGAAAGAATGAAATATGGCCTTTTGTAGCAACGTGGATGGAACTGGAGAGTGTGATGCTAAGTGAAGTAAGCCATACAGAGAAAGACAGATATCATATGGTTTCACTCTTATGTGGATCCTGAGAAACGTAACAGAAACCCATGGGGGAGGGGAAGGGAAAAAAAAAAAAAAAAGAGGTTAGAGTGGGAGAGAGCCAAAGCATAAGAGACTGTTAAAAACTGAGAACAAACTGAGGGTTGATGGGGGGTGGGAGGGAGGGCAGGGTGGGTGATGGGTATTGAGGAGGGCACCTTTTGGGATGAGCACTGGGTGTTGTATGGAAACCAATTTGACAGTAAATTTCATATATTAAAAAATAAATAAATAAATTAAAAAAAAAAAAAAAAAAAACTGAGAACAAACTGAGGGTTGATGGGGGGTGGGTGATGGGTATTGAGGAGGGCACCTTTTGGGATGAGCACTGGGGGTTGTATGGAAACAATTTGACAATAAATTTCATATATTGGAAAAAAAAACAAAAAACAAAAAAAAAAAACAAAAAAAACATTTCTCCAGAAATATTGGTCCGAGCGCTCTAATATATAATGGAATATATACATATATATAATATATATAATATGTATAATGGAATGCATCCCTTTTAACTATAGATATAACTATAGTTATAATTACAACTATAGTTATAATGTAGTTATAACTATAACTATAGATATCTATAACTATAGATTTAACTATAATATATATAATATATATAATGGAATGAATCCCTTTTAACTATAGAAACATCATTCTCTGTAGATTGATATAGATATAGTTCCTGTCTCCAGGCATCGGGGGAGGAATGCTCAGTGGCACTGGGGAAAGGTCAGAGGTGGATAGTTGAGCCCACGGGGAAAATGGCCATTGAGATGCTTGTAGAAACTCAAGAACATCTCCAAAAGGGCAGAGAGGGTGCCTTTCCCATTTTCCATTCATATCAGTAGCTCCTGTTCTAACCTGATGTCAAGCACACAGATGGTGCTCAGGGAATATGTGCATGATCACAAAATGCTGAAGTCAGGAGATGGGGAGAAAAGTAAAACAAAAGAAGGAAGGCTAAATAGGAACAAGAAATTCAAAGAAGCACAAAAGAAAGCAGAGGTGCCTGGGAACTGCACTGGGCCACGAGCTGGGCAAAGGGAGCCAGTGGGAGATTCTGGCTCAGAACGTTGGGGTAGTTGCCCAGCTGGCTTGAACCTGTCAAAGTAGACCTGAGGGTTGGCTTCTGAAACCCAGCCAGAAGCGGTGCTTGGTTTTTGTTTTAACCTAGAAGATTGGGGTTGAAAGAATTTGCTTGGGAGCCTTGGAGTAATACAGATTGGAATAGAAATGTCAGATTTGACAAAACAAGGAGAAAAGTGGCCTAGTTGTTCTGTGTTTTTATCTATACCTCATCTTTATCTGCATGTTCCCTCATGCTGTGGCAAGTCATTTGTGTACTTCACACAGCTACCAAATGGCATCAACCATGTTTTAGAATCAAAAGGAAATCCTTCATTTCCTTTGGATGGTGGGACCACAGAAATACTCAACAGTGAACTCACACAACCCTCTGCTTCTGGTGAGCCTAGTTTTTTCCATAATCATAAACTTTGACAATTCTTTTTGATTTAAGGACACCAACTCCCTCTGCTTACACATCATGAGGCCCAGAAGTGACCCCAAGCATTGAAAATGTCCAGTACTGAGATTGCAGGAACAGAATGTGAACACTGAATATTCTGCATAATCTTAGGATGGAGCCTCCAGAATTCTCCAGAAGAAGTGACAGTAAAGGTAACGGGCTCGTTATCGTGCATACACCTCACCAATCCCAGAGGTTGCTGTGCCAGGAAGCAGGGCTATGATGTGAGATCAAGACTTGGCTCCTCGAGCAGTAGTAAACAATTTATTCAGGCCAGATCCCTGGTTTCTCAGGGATTAAGATCCCTCTAAACACACTGGGATAGCCAGAGTAGGGGTCCCTTCCAGAGCACATGAACAAAGAACAAGGCAATTCCTATTGTAGCATGGTGACTTTAAATCTCAAAGGACACGGTTCTACAGAGATTATTCTTAAGCTTAGAAGACAGAAATGTCCCCAGAAGCTCAGAGCAGCCACCACCAATAAACCTTTTCTGTCAACTGTTGTTCCAAATTGCAGTCTGACTCCACAAACCATTTGTGCCTACTCCCTTCTGTGTCCATGTGAACCTTTTTGACATGCCCTGGGCTCCAGAGCTAAGGACTACTCCTCTCCTCCTTGGCCTTGACCTCTTTTCAGAGCCCAATTCAGCCTTCCTGGTTAGTTAGGCTCTTGACACCTAGCAATCTGAGTGTTGAGAATGTGACACTTGGTGGGATAAAGATCAACTGATAATAGAGGCACAGGTGAGGAGAGCAAGGACTGCATTAGATGTTGCATTTGGGACAACCAGGTCCTTAAATGTCCTCCAGGTGCTTTATACTGAGCCATTCAAGAGACCTCCCAGCTGCCTCTCCTGGACCAAAGTCTCAAAGGAAGGAGATGGCAACAGGAAGCAAGTTCAGTTCTATTTAATCTGATGTCTTGAGTTTTGTCCCTTATAAACAGAGCCTCTCCCTTTCCCAACAATCATACATGTGGCTTCCTGCCTCTGACTCATAGGGAAGGTGAGGCAAGAAATGCCATAAGAAAAGAGAAACAGGAGCCCCCTTTAGGGTCAGCATGGGTAGAGGAGGGTTTACAGGGCTCTCCCTCTGCATTCAAGCTCCCACCTCCCCAAATGGTATCCCCTTGGGTAAGCTGGAGCATCAAACTTCTCAGAGAGTGGTGCACACCCAGCCTTGAATCCTTACTTTGTCAGAAAACATATGGTCCCAAATATGGACCTTTTTGGTCCCCAAAAGGATGAATTGTATCCCTAGGCATGGAAGAGTCTTTACGGAATAAGTGCAATCCCCAGGCCCACGATGTCCTCAGGCCTGGGTCATGGGAAGGGGTAACAGATGGGGGGCTTTGGAGAGCCCAAGCAGAGCAGAATTTCTGTATTTGGTAATAAGGGGAGGGCTGAGCAGAGAGGAACCTGAGTATTTGACATAAGGAGATAGTATCAGACTCCAACCTGCAGGGTGGCAAGAAGCCAAGAAAGAGCCCCCTGCCCAAACAAGAGGGCAGCCAGAGGGAGGCACCTCAGGGTAGCAGTGCTGGAGCCCAAGAGGGCAATTGGTGCAGCCCTGAAGCCTGCAGGGGTTTTGTCCTGGGGCTCCACTTTGCCTCCGGAGGACTCCAAGCAGGGTCCCCGAGGAGCACGGATAATTTCTGGAATCCAGCCTGTTGTGTTTTCCACTACCTCCTGTAGGAGAAGGAAAATGGGGGGAAATGGGTAAGGGCAGAAGCTTCTCCCACCCTCATTTCCTTTCTTGTGTACTTACTTAGTGATCCCCAGTCCTTGCAGCCTCACAAACCAACTGGGATATTCCAACAACCCCACAATCCAGAACAGCACCAGCCCGTCTCTCTGCTCCCCAGCCCTTGCTTCCCTGACCCAGTGTTCTTACCACTGCCATTCACCTACCTCCTTCTTTCTTTTCCTGGCTTTTTCCAACACCATTCCACCCCCCTCCTAACCCTGAGAGGGTGGTGTCTCTTGGAACACTCACATCAATGGTCTTTATTATCACTGTCTGCTGGGCCTCCTTGCAGGCTTTCTCAGCCTTCTTAATGTTCTCTGGGGTCCATTCAACATTGTTCATGGCCATCATGCCCTCCATGGAACTGCCATGGGCAAGGGGAACACACAATAAGATAGGGTCAACTTAAGGCTTTGACAAAATAGCCTCACTTTTGTTAGCATAATTTCTAGGTCAGCATAAACCAAAAAGAATGCCTCACGATTTCATATGACCACGATGAATTTGGCAGAAGGAGAAATATCAAAACTCAGAGATGAGCATTTTTTAAGTGAAAAAGAGAAACTCTTGACTCTTTAAAAAGTGGTTCTTAATCTGAGGGCCATGAAGTTCAAGAAAGTCGATGGAGTGACTTCAGGGAACCTATAAATGCCCTGAAATAGTATGTGAAATGTGTGTGTCTGCACAGATGTGCATTTTCCTTGGAAAGGATGATCAGAACTTTCATTAGAATCTCAGAGACAACCCTTACCCCTAAATAATTAGGGGTCACTACTTGAAAGTAAACAGTCTTTGACTGTCAGGTAGTGCATGAGAAAAAGGCAAAGAATTTGTACATAAGTGATCTAACTTTTACAGGTCAGTTCTTATCTGCTTTTCTGAATGACCTCACTAACATGGAAAAATCTTCTATCTTACATCAGAGCTTCAAGAGTCAGACGCTGACAGAAGCAGGCATTAAGAAGGCAGGGGCTAACCAGGGAGCCTGCTGAGGAATCCTAACTCACTAGTGTAGGGGGTAGTAGGTGGTCTTCCTTTTCCTCCTTCCTCGTCCTCCCCAAGACCCCTCCCACACACAATTGAAGGTCTTATCTTCCAGGATGACTCACTCTGATACCTCCTCCCCCAGCTCATGGGCCACGTGGATGATGTCAGGGTACCCCATGCAGCTGGAGATGTTGTTTCGGGGATAGTAGAAGAGGAAGATGAGGCACATCTCATTAATGGTGCTGGGACCCCCCTGGAGAAGAAAAGAGAGCCAGAAATGGAACAGAAAGATACAAAGGCAAGCAGAGAGAAGGGAACAAGGCAGGCAGAAAATAGGTTATGTGTCATTCTACCAATGATTCTGTTTTCCTTTTCCCTTAGCCTGCAACAAGCTCACTGAGTGTTAATTACTACTTCTTAGCTACCCTTTCCTTTTCTGATTGGTGGGCATTCATTGATGTTATTTTCAAAGAAATATTCCATATATCTGCCCTATCCACTACATTTCCACAGCCACTGCTCTGGTTTGAGAAGATGGTTGAGAAGATGAGAGAAGATACTGAGTTTCCAAAAAAAAGCCACTCCCTTCTGAGCTCTCCATCTCTATGTGTCTAAAGCAAGACCCATTCAAATATATCACATGTTCAGTTCACTGTAGTAGGACCTTATGGTTTTTCCCTGTGAATCCCCTAGTGCATTTTCCCCATCTGTCTCTTACAGTATATATTACTTTCTACTTTGCATCATAGTATATATGGCTATAGTTTCTTCCTCAATAGCGCACAACCCCTTAGGAATCCTATAAACACTGAAACTACTTTTGATATACAAATGGCTGGGTTTCCTTGTGACCATAAGAACAATAGCTAACTCATAGGGTGCCTGGGTGGCTCAGTTGGTTAGGCAGCTGATCTTGATTTTGGCTCTGGTCATGGTCTCACGGTTCATGGGTTCAAGACCCCTGTTGGGCTCTGTGGCTGACAGCTCAGGGCCTGCTTGGGATTCTCTGTCTCCTTCTCTCTCTCGGTGCCCCTCCGCCTCCTCTCTTTCTCTCTCTCTCTTTCTCTCAATAAATAAATTTTTAAAAACCTTAAGAAAAAAAGAATAATAGCTAAGTCTAATTGAACATCTATAAGTCAGGCAATGATCTAGATGTTTTTTTTTTAATTTTTATTTATTTTGAGGCAGAGAGAGGCAGAGTATGAGTGGGGAGGAGCAGAGAGAGAGGGAGCCTCAGAATCCAAAGCAGGATCCAGGCTCTGAGCTGTCAGCACAAAGCCTGACATGGGGCTCAAACCCATGAACTGTGAGATCATGACCAAGCCGAAGTCGGACACTTAACCGACTGAGCCACCCAGGTGCCCCATTGTTTTACATATGTTAATCAACTCTCACAACAATATTATGAGATAGTATTGTTAGTTCTTATATGAATTAAGAAACTGAGGCACAAAGAGATTGAATAACTTGCCTAAGGTTAGAAAACTACTAATAGTTGTGTTGGCATTCAAACCCAGGCAAAGAGACCAAGCTCTTGGTCGCTGTAACATGCTGTATGTCCATTGTCTTAGTGGGTCATTGACACCAGATAATAGGGAATCCTTGTACCCATCTTAAAATCACTGTGATGTGAGAGCATGAAAAGCCCCATGTAAATAATATCATTGGAGGAAGAAAGGGGCTTCAGCTGGAACAATCAGTCACTTAACAGCCAAGGCCAGGGTTGGGGTCTATTCTGAGGCTACTGTCCTTGACCATGGTGGGGAGGGAGGTACTCACAAAAGTCAAGGAGTCCCGGTCCAGCGTCTGGTAATGACACTCCACCAGCAACTCATCTCCCTATTCGGAGTGAAACATGAAGGACCCCTTCAGACCCATTCTGTGTCTTTCAAAACACAGAAGGACTGCTACTGCCTGAGAACCCCCTTGGCTGACAGGGATGAGCTCTGATCCTGCCTCCCCAGCCTGTCTCCAGTCACACCTCCCTGCAGGCTCCCACCTGTTTAATCTCCATTCGATAAGGTAAATCTCGAGTCTCCTGCAGATTGAAGTCGTAGAGATCATCTTTGCAGATTATTCGGAGTTGTGTTCCATTTCTAGAGGGAACAAAGCAGTGTAATGTGCTCATACTGTGGGCAAAGATTTACCGTAAAACAAAAAAGCTCCTCCTTCCACAGCTTTATTCCGGTCACCTCTATTCTATGGGTAGTTCTAGCTCCTCCTTACTCCCAACCAAGCATAACCTTAGGCTGCAGAATAAGTAACTATTCTCACATTTGTTCCCACATGCAGATGGGAAAGCTTCAAGTCCATGTCTTCCCTTACCTGTATTGCACAGCCTGCAGAGCACGGCCAGCCAGGTGGGTGTGGAGCAGGTAGCCATATACCTGTATGTCAGGCACTGGGACCCCATTCATCTGTGGCAGGGAGGAGAAGACACATCTGATTTGTTAAGAACTCTCATCTTGCCCTGTTCCTTGATTTTTCCCCGTTAACATTTGACATCTTCCTCCTATGACTGACACGAGCCCCTTTAGTTCTTACTGGGCCCTCCTGGACCCTCTTCCTGCCCCACCCCCTGGCCCCAAAGCCCTGACTCCTTCCTTCCCTTGCATGATCCAGATTATAGGTTTTCCTGAACATAGGTAGCTATTCTCCGGGTCCAGGGCTCAGGCTGTGTGTGCTTATGGACCAGCCCAGATCTGTGACGGGAAACAAGGAACCTTGGGGAGGATGTGCCTCCCAGCTTCACCTCCTCAAACTTCTCCGTCTTACACAGCCCATAGGACAGGAAGGACTCCGCGCCTGGGGGTATGAAGTGGATGGGGAAAGTGAAGAAACCCAGCTGGAGGACTCCCATGTCGTATTTGCGCAGCTTTGCCGTGTAGTATAATCGGATGCCTGAGGAGTCGTACACACCTGGTGCAGAATGGAAGAATCACAGAAGGTAAGAGAGCTGGTCACCATGTGGGAGCAAGAGGCCCAGGAAAGACAGGGCAGGGCTGTGGCCAAAAGGAGCCAGTGTGCCTCCTGCAGCACCTTCCCAACACCTCAAGGAATCAGCCAGGCACACCAGTTCTTCTATAAATGCTCCAGATGCTCACCTGGAACGTTGTGAAAATTGCTGTAATGAATCTCCAATCGGATCCACTGGGGGTCTAAGGGAGTCCCAATAGAGACACCCACATCATCTGGAAACTGGTAACTCTGTTGGATGGAGGAAGATTTGGCAGCGGGAAGGGCTTGGTGCTAGGTGCAGGGACCAGCACCTGCCCATGTTTTATGGCCCTCATCCCAGACCTCCCCCATCTCCTGGCCTTCCATCAGTCCAGCAATCCCAGTAGCCTGACAACATGCACACACTTAGCCACCTATTTCCCTCATCACAAGACTCACTGTGCCCCCGACAGCCCAGCCCACGATGACCTGCGAGCAGAGGGAGAAGGCAGGGTCAGCCCCGTAGCAGTCACTGATGCCCATGGGGAGAACACTGGCATTGCCACAGGCATAAACCAGGATGTGATGCACCATCGTCTCGTTGTGCTTGAGCAGCTTGGGCTCAAACTGGGTGAGGGAAGGAAGGCAGATCAGAGTCAAGATCTTCTATGTCAAGTCCTATTTCTCCCATCCCTTTGCCCCAAAGAAAACTATACCCATTTCCCACTTCTCTTTCTCTTTCTTTTCTATTTGCTCTCTGTTTTTTTGTCCCCAACCCATCACTTACCCCGACTCTGTCTGATTTCTCTCTCAGCCTCCACCCTTTTAAAGTCCTTCCCTGAGTGCACAACATGCCAAGTCTAGCAGAGAATATCCTCATGACTTCTGACTTTCCCTTAGTAATCTTACTAGTCTATAATATCTGAGCACATGCCTCATTGGATTCGCCTCTTAAAGAAAAAAATTGGCTCCCACACATTTGCTAGTTATTGTAAGATCAAAACTTGAAATCACTCAACTATGAAATCAGGTGGCCAAGTTGAAGTTTCCTCTAGCCAGACTTCATGGACCTGACAGCCCTTGGCCATGACCCCCAGCCTGAACTTCCTCCTGGGCTATGAGCACAATTCTAGGCCCAATGTGGGGCTTGTATTTTGCCCTTCGGAAACACTAATTTGTTACCTTCATCAAAATCTCTGCTGCATTGTGGGACTCAAATAGAACAGTGTTGGGCTCAAGAAATCATGAAACTACCACCTCCACCAAATCTGGCCTGGCCTCCCTGTGCTCCCAGCTACTTCTCTCCAGCTTCCTCTCAGCAGTTTTCTGAACATCATCCTTCCAGAGCTGGCTGCGCTCACAGCGCTGCTCAACTGCCTTAGCAACATCTGGTTCGCCCTACCTTGAAGATGTGATGCTTCTTGCTGACGATGGGGAGAGGGAGGAAGGTGCAGGCATATGTGGTGTCATCCTCTGGAATGAGGAACTGGAGAAGGACACACAGAGGCTGAGCTGGTTGGGAAATGAGGCTCTCAGAGAAGCCGGGGAAGGGACAGGCCAGGTTGGCAGTCCTCAGCGGACTGAGGAAGTCATAGCAATCTCAATTCAAGGAAGGTACTGAGTATTGGGTGCAAGAGGAGGGTCATGATTGAGTGGGAAGGGGGCTGGGAGATGGCTGGGTGGGGTGGAGGGCTCTTACATCAGTGAGTTCCAAGTCATGGATGATGGTGTCCTCAGGGATGTCAAGGTCATCAGGGTGGACTATTTGTAGCAGGAAGATGGACTTGACAAAAGTATGGTCCCGATCCAGCTTCAGAGTGTCATCCAGGCCATAGGCAGCCAGAACCCTTATGGTGTCACTCTGGGGGTGTGATTGGCATTGAGGTGCTTCTGCCCGTGAGTAGCACTTTGCACATACCTACACCCAAGGACTGACACAAGCCACTTGCTCACATCTACACAGTGGAATGGAAGGAGCTTCAGACTGGGGGATCGAAACCATTGAGTTCTAGTTCTACTTCAGAGGCCAACTTGCTGGAAATAAAAGCAAGTCACATTCCCTCTCAATGCTTATATCCACATCTGAGAAGTGACACACTAAAGTTCCGTAAAATCAAGCAAGGTTCTTGGATAGGGGAAGCCAGGGGAGGGTGGGGTGGATGCTGAATCAGTGGGAAATCAATCCCCTTGTAGAGGGCTTGTGGATTTGGGGAGGGACATGACTGGGGAGGTGCCTGGAAAGGCGCAGAGGGACAGAACCCCTGGGAACTGTGCCTGCCACCTGAGATACAGGCACATTCCGGATGGGGAGTGACTCTGCCTACCCAGAAGGAAAAGCTGCTTGTAATCGAATGCTTCCCTCCCCTTCCTATTTTACCGTAATGTCTTGGTCATGGGCATCACAGGAGCGGAAGGGCCTGGAGAAGCGCATAGTGGTGTAGACAGCGTCTTCTGTCAGCCCCTGCAGCTCAGCATCCTGGCTCCCGTCCTCCTCCAGGGTGTCTTCATCCACCAGGTGCTGATCCTGGGGTCCAGTGAAGGTCAAAGAGTAAGAACAGGAAACTCCAGTGGTCATGACTGTGGAGCGGCTAGTGACCCTTTAGCTCCCCCAAGGTACTAAGTTAGCAGAACCCAGGTCTTCTTCATTTTGTAGTTTGCTCCAGGGACAGAGCATGGCATCAAAGTGGATCCTCAGGCAGAGGGATAAACAAACTCTGATGGAATTTCGCCAGCTGACCCTGATTTACTTCTCCCGTTCCAAATCGCAAGTCCATAAATCCTAGTGTTCCTGCATCTCTAGCCCATGAAAAGTCACATACCCTCTGGACTCTCAATGCTATCTGTCCTCTCTTGTGGCTCATAACACTGACCCTTCCCCATACAAATGCAGTTCAGATGGGTGAGGTTGGGAGATGGGTGAGTTGCTTCTTCATCTGTAAAATAGGGTCATAATCATCCATCTCATAGTGAGGCTGTGAGGTTTAACAAGCAAAGATTGTGGAACAATGCGTGGTTAATCAAAAGTACATTACAATTTTAAGCTATTACTATGGTAGCTGCTACTGTGTTTATTAGACTATTTTATGTTGTGGTCCACCCAACTGAGCTTAATAGAAGCTAAGGCTGAAGACTGCTTCAGACAGCGTTGACTCTCCCTCATTGTCCTGCTTTTAGTCATGCAGGACCCTCTCTCAGCACAGTGGTTCCACTCCTTAGCACCTTAGGGACACGCAATCTGGAAGACCTAGTTTGAAACTCTCCAGTGGACCATTTCTACAGGGAGAGGTCAGAAGTCAGCTGGTGTTCTGGGTGTGTGCCTGGATAAGTTTGGAAAATCTGGATCCTTCCTGGACTCAGAGTCATCCTCAACCCAGCAAGAGACCCTCATCCTTGGAAGGGAGTCACCCTCAGACTTACCGAGAAATAGACATTGCCATCAGGCAGGACTCCTCCAACCACCAGATCGCTCCCCACTCTGGTGTAGCGATTTGTGACACCCAAGCCCACCCAGCCGGCTGTCCGGACCTGGAGCTCAAACGTGATGATCTCAGCCTCAAGGTCAAAGTCCCAGCGCAGGAAAATGACATTGGAAGGATCTAGGAACCTGGAATAACGCAGGCGAGATGTGGGGCCAAAGTGTTTGCCTTGGAAGAGGGCTGCCAGAGTCATAAGTAGGAGAAGCCTGAAGAAAAGGGCACAGGTCATGGCTCCTGGGGTCTGGAGCATCTCTCCTACAGATGGACACTCAAGAAGTATGGATTTATATGTGCCTCTACCTGTGCTAGGCACCGTGCCATAGGGGAGGGACAGACTGGGGCTCTTCTGATCTGATTATCCCCTGGATTCCAAGTGGTGCCACTTACATAACCCTGGAGGTTATGAGGTGTGAGGTGGTCAGAGAGGGTACAGAGCAGATTGCTCTTGCCCTGGAGCAGGCACCTGACATGAAATTCTCAGGAGTGGGTCATTTAGACTCTTCCACCCCGACCCCATGCAAGGGTCTTGCCAGTGGGGACCCTACAGAATCAAGGGGGTTGGGTTTCTCCCTGTCTCTCCTCCCTCACCTTTCTTTCTCCCTTTCTGCACCTCTGCCCCATCCCTATATCCTTGGATGTCCTTACTGAGCACCCTGCCCTCTGGCACCTGTCCCCACCCAGTTTTTATGGGCATTTTTCTGTATCTGGAATTGGTGCATAGCCAGGGGTGGGGGCAGGGCTGATTACATGCAGCAGAGGAAGGAGAGAAGTTTTTGATGGGGTGTTTGGGGAAGGCTACGATTTCCATCTCCCGGAGGAGTCTTTGCTACTAATCCCTGGAAGGACACACAGAGGTGAAGGAACCATAATCAGCTTTCCAGATGGGTGAGTCTGAGGCAGTCTTGAGTTTCTGCACATTCCTGGGGAGCAGCAGGGAGGAGGAGGAGGGGAAGGAAAGAAGAGGGAGAGATAGGGGTATAAATGTAAACTGGCCTTTGGGATGTTTGGTGCTTTACCCTTCCTTCCCTGAATTGCCTGCCAGAGAAGTCACGTTTAGTTGACTCTCCACTAGGGGGCTTTGGTATTCAAGCAATAAAGACACAGAAGGTGTGTTAGAATATTAGGACACCAGATTTACCGAGAAATAGACACTACTGCCAGGCAATGAATTTTAGAAAAAGGAATTTTAGTGAAAAGGAATTTTAGACACACTTAATTTTTCAAGGATTGCAATCCACTTAATTTTCAATGAGGAAAGGGAAATACCAAGAGGTAACATGAGGAGTGCCTGACCCCCCCCATCCAGTCAGAGGCAGAGCTAACACAAGAACACAGGGGCTCTGCCCCCAGGCCAGTGCCCGTTCCATTATTTGCTTAGGTTACAGACACCCACAAGGCACCCAGCCACCTGCCATGCCTTCCCCACAGTGGCTGGCCCTGGTGGAAGGGGTTATCATCTGCTGGTTGCTTCTTAGGGAGGGGACCCACATCTCACTCTATTTCCAGAGTTCTTTCTGCCCAAGCTATGACACAGCTGGGCCTGGGCCAGAAATCACCTCACTGACCCCCAGCATCCTTCCTGCGTCGGGCAATGGAGGGGCTCTGAAAAATTAACAAGGACATGCGTCCAGGGGGCATCTGCCAGCACAGAAATTAGACCACACATCACACAGGAAGTCAGCTCGGAAGTGGGTAGGAGCTGGGGCATCTATTTACGCCTCCATCTGGGACATGCATATTCTTTTTAGTATCAGTTAAGTTCATCAAAGCTGGTATGGACCCAGCTGGGGTGGTTGGCAGGCTCTGTGAGCACCTGAGTTGGAACTGGGGTGCAGTGGGAGAAGAAAACCCATTTCCCATGCCTTCTCTGAGAGAGGGGAGATTGCTGGCAGTCATCTGGAAGGAAGAGGTTTACCTTGGCCCAGGATGGGAGCAGGGCCAAGACCAGAGGAGGAGCCTTGGGACTCAATGACCTTGAGGAGCAGGAATCCAGGGAGGAGATAACAGGAGTATCAGAGACATTCTGATCCCAATCGCATTTGGGGATTAAGGCTAAGGGAGGGGGTGGCAGGGAGACAGGCAGCCCGTCCTATAAACCAAGATGGGGCCAGGATCCCTTATCCTGCAATCTGTCTACCGGCCAGAGAGCCTGCCTCAGGGAGAAAGCTGGGAGCCTGCGCCTGCAGCTCACGGTTTCTGTTCCTGGTCTCCTTCTGGCCACCCACTGGCCTTTTCTCTCCCTGTTCACCTGTTCCCCCAGTTATGGTTTGCTCCCTCTCCCAGCCCCCTTCCCTTCTACCCTCTGATCCCCAGAGCAACTCTCCCCCAGAATAAACTCAGAATGCAGTGCACGTGGCTTGCTAAGTGAGGACGTCTCTGTCCTGGCACGTACATATTTCTGGTATTCAAGATGTGCCATTTGGGCATTCTTCCCAGAGCTTCATCCCTCTCCGTCCCTGGAGAGATGAGGGTGGGAACAGGCAGGACAGCGAAAGGCAAAAGGAGACCAGCACGTGTTACTGAGAATGCAGGGCGATTGATATTTTCTTTACGATTAGATGATGCAAATTTGAAATAGTCAGATATAGAAAATATTAATGAACTTGGTTTATACACAAAATTGTACATAATGAAAATGTGGGTTTTTTTTAAATGAACAACCGCACAATTTTGAAGTCATCGAGCCAACTGAATTATAAACTGTATAATGCTGTCACCACATGGCATCAGTAAACGTTATCCTTTGCCAGAATCATGGGAACCATATTGTTGTAAGTATTTACACCTGAGCAGATTAACAAAATTAGTGAATCTGGGAGGCGCAAAGCCCCAGGACACCAGGCCACAGCTGTTCCCTGACATACAGTCTCCCCGGGTGGTGGGCCTGCAGTCCTATCGTGCTCCAGCTGTCTTCTTCATTCATCAAGTGTCTGTGACAGCGCAGACACCTCACTGGGAACACCGACGTGAATATGGTGCGGTCCCAGGCCTTGAAATTGTAAAGTTCAGTTGCTAGATCCCTATGTGTCCCCTTACTTTTGTCCATAAAATTCTGAGGGGGAAGAGAAGGTAGCTATGGGCCTTTACATCTGATTTCCCAGATCGCTGATTTCCAAACTTTCTGAAAAAACAAGGCCTCTTACCACTGTTGAAAAGTAGGGGCGCCTGGGTGGCTCGGTCGGTTAAGCGGCCGACTTCGGCTCAGGTCATGATCTCGCGGTCCGCGAGTTCGAGCCCTGCGTCGGGCTCTGGGCTGACCGCTCAGAGCCTGGAGCCCGTTTCAGATTCTGGGTCTCCCTCTCTCTCTGCCCCTTCCCCCATTCATGCTCTGTCTCTCTCTCTGTCTCAAAAATAAATAAACGTTAAAAAAAAGAAAAGTTACAAGATCTTGTGATTTTAATCTCAGCTGATGACTGAGAGAGAAGGTGACGTAAAAGCTGCTATTAATTCTGTGAAATTGGAATTGAATTGGTAGTTGACCATGGCGGTGACAGGAGTCAACTCTAAGTGCTCAGTCTGTGCCAAACTCTATTCCAAGAATTTTTCATGTATTAATCTATTTACTCCTATAAAATCACCTTCATAATTATCTCCATCTTACAGAGGGAGAAACACTCCCAAGGCCACCTGCTAGGTAGGGCCGGTGCTGTGAGTTGTCAGGAAGATGTAACTGAAAATCAAAGCTCCTCCCGATTCAGAAAAATCTCTCCCCTAAAGTAGGAGAGAAAGAAAGCAGTCTCATTACTGAATAAGCATTAAACTGATGTGATACACATCCCAGGCATTTTGTTAAGGGGTTGCAAAGACAGACAGAAATCCCGGCCTTTTATATAGGTAATCAGATACAATCCATTACATAAATGTTCTCGAGATAAACTATAGCCAGACCTCAAATAAGAGGCCGGGACAGGACTTTTGTTAACCCACAGTTCATCTTACAGTCACTTGGTGACTGGGGGTGTCCATCTGCGTTTGCTAATTTGCTTTACCCAAAGGCAAAGTAACTTGCCATATCTTTAGGACAGGGAATCGTTTTGCAACTTGGCGGGAGGCATCTGCTCTAAATTTAGTTAGCCTCATCCTGATACTTGTATTTCAAAGAGAGGATGGCGGGACCTTGTGAAAAACATTTCTGGGTGATTTACACACATTTCAAAGAAACAGAGAAAGAACTTAAAATTACAAGTTTTCTAAAGTAAATGCTCTGAGGGAACGGACAGGAGTTAAGTGTCTTTCCTTATTTTCAACAGGGAAAATGAAGCCTCTTATGTTTAATTTGCAGTTACCCTTACAGAGGAGAACACGTGTGATTAGAAACGAGCGGCCACTGTGCACTGACCAGTGTGGCCTCTTGCACGTGGGGGAGAGAGGTCTTCGCTGAATCCACCAGCCTGCTTGGTTGCATTGAGATGTTTTAATCCCTCGGGAAGATCTGAGGCACAGATTCAGAACCACTGTCGTCTGTGTCCCAGAATCCCAGAGATTCTGAGAGGGAGCAGGACTAAACTAAGTGCCCTCACCAAGGCACTCAGTGAATGTGGGGAGTGTGTGCACGCCCATGTGAGGGCTGTTGGTGTGCAGGAAACAGGAAACCGTGGGGTCTAAACCGCGGTGAGAAAATGAGACAAAATATTGAGTTTCCTGGAGAAGCCACTCCCTTTTGAGTTTCAGGCCCAGAGTGTCAGCTACTGATTGCCACCTTAGGGACCAGGACCCTGCTCTCCTGCCTGACTGGGCCCGTCCCGCTGCCGAGCTGGAGAAAGCCCGTGGGGCCCAGGCAATGGTACCATTTCCCATTCTGTGGGGCTGGGTGCTCATGGCCACCGTGACAACAGGTCAGATGCCAGGCCGAGAAGGCCCCTCCATGGGCTGAGGGAGGGAAAGAGGGACCAGTAGGCACAGAAAGTTTTGTTCCCTAATCCCAGGCTTTCCAAGATTCTCCCAGCCATAGCACCCTCCCACCTCCTACCCCCGAGGAAGCATCCCTTCCGTCTCCAGTTGCCATTGCTCATGGGCCCCCCTCTGAGATTTTGTGGCAGCTGATTAATTGGGGGAGGGGGGGTGGGTATCGCTACCCTCAGTACCTTTAGCCTGGCCTGACGGTGTATTTCAGATGCCTCAACAAGCTTGGTGGAGCAAAGGCCCAGGTGGGTCCTGGTACCTCGTGGACAAGCTAAAACCCTGCAGTGCATCCTGAGGGATTCCCAGTACCCCTGGATGAGCTGGTACCAACAGGATCTCCAGGGACAACTACAGCTGCTGGCCACCCTGCGGAGTACCGGGGATAAGGAGGTCGTATCCCATCCTGGAGCAGATTACCAGATGACACGGGTCGATAACACGGAGCTGAGTATGCACGTGGCCAACGTGACCCAGGGCAGAACCCTGTACTGCACCTGCAGCAAAGACACAGTGAGACACCCTCCTTGGACAAATGAATAAAAACCATCCTGGATTGGCAACCACAGACCCAACCTCCTCCCCCGCCCCGACAGCCCCTGTAAGCCTGCTTCCTCTCCCCCCCAGATCCTCCCTTGTCACCTCTTTTCTATAAACAGGCTCTTTTTTCCCCCCAGTTTATTTATTTTTGAGAGAGAATGTGTGAGAAAGAGGCTGTGCACCAGGGGGAGCAGGAAAGGGGTAGAGAGAGGAAGAGAAAGAGAGAGAGGCAGAGAGGGAATCCCAAGCAGGCTCCAAGCTGCCAACGCAGAGCCGGACCCGGGACTCCATCTTGCAAACCGTGAGATCATGACCTGGGCCGAAATCAGGAGTCGCATGGCCAACCGACTGTGCCTCTCTGTAGACTCTTCCTGCTGCCCTTTTGGTGAACACTCTGCCTGAGTAGCATGGCGATTTGACCACAGGCTCCGAAGGGCTCCGTTGCAGACCACTCTGCCACTTGGGAGCTTTGGGAGAAACTTGGTTTCTGTGCCTATAAAGTACAGACAGTAACTCCGCCCAGCTCAGAGCTTGCTGTGAGGATCGAACGGCACGATTCTTCACAATATGCCTGCATAACTAGCCAATACATTTTAATACCAGAGGAGCGCTGGAAAGAAATCTGGAGAAATTCTGGGACCTCAGAAAGGAGGAAGAATGCGTATCTCAATAGGTAGCCCCTTCATCCACACCCCTAGAGTAAACACCCGCTTTTCCAATTAGATCCCCATATGCCGTGCTCACCACCACCTAAACATCTTACACCCCAATCTCAAGTTGATCTCTTTTGAAGTAAAATCCTCCAGAGAGGGCCTGACCTGGGAAGGACCAGGGTCTGGAGCCACAGCAGAGGGCTCGCCAAACATCGACTAAAAAACCATAGCTCAGAACTGGGTTTGCAACCTGAGCAAGGCCATACACGGAGTGAGGGCCACACAAGGAGCCTAGGGCCCCAGGCAAATGGACCAGAACCAGCAGGCCGGTGCAGGGCCTGGAGAGAGGCCCGGGTCCTGGGAGCCCTGCAGAGACGGTAGGCCGAGAGGCTGCTGTTCCACTCTGCCGCGAGCTCGGAACATCTCTATCCCAGAGGGTGTGGACCAGACGAGCAGGTAACTGGGGTGCAAGGTGGGAGTGAACTAGAAGACATCTCAAAGGAACCTCAGTCCCGATGGTGGTCTGGGTGGCTGCGAGGCAGGGCCGCTGGCAAGTGTCCTTTCCTCAGTGCTTGTGGAGAGGGAGTTTGTCCACTAGGGGGCACCATCTGCCCGTAGTTCTCCATGATGGGCTCAGACCGATAGTCTGGCATGGGTCACAGGTGAGTCTTCTCTCGGCCCCCTCTCCAGTGTGTGGTGAACACCTGCGCGGCTCTAGAGGACAAGAACGGTGATGGGGAGCAGGGCTAGAGCCTGGCCCAGGGCACTGGGGACATTTGGGTATCTGTTCTCTCATCCCTCCAAGAAGGGTACCTCTGAGAACGCTCCGCTTAGATCCTTCCTCCGAGGCCAGCAAGAGGCTGTTATACACCGAGATGGCAGGGCAGAGAGGCCAGGGCCACGGGCCCTTAAGGAAAGCTGAGGCCCTCTGCTGGCAACTTTTGAAACTCAGCCAAGCACCTCCTGCTGGAGCGATGGAGGGCACCGTTGCTCTGGTTGATGGGTTCGCTTCAACCCCAGTTCCCGGGAGCTCCCTGGAGACTTCCCAGACGCAAATCTGTTCACTTGGACCATGAACTATGCCTGAATACCACTTCCTAGCCCCTCGATTCCTAGCTGATTGAACTAACCCTCCTAGATTGGCAGATGGTAGGGATTCACACTTTTTGATTAGATTATCAAATTTGATTGATGCTTTTTGATTAGATTATTTTATTTTTTTTAAATTTTTTTTTTTCAACATTTTTTATTTATTTTTGGGACAGAGAGAGACAGAGCATGAACGGGGGAGGGGCAGAGAGAGAGGGAGACACAGAATCGGAAACAGGCTCCAGGCTCCGAGCCATCAGCCCAGAGCCTGACGCGGGGCTCGAACTCACGGACCGCGAGATCGTGACCTGGCTGAAGTCGGACGCTTAACCGACTGCGCCACCCAGGCGCCCCTAGATTATTTTATTTATCCGTTGTTATCCAGATAAGAAATACTGATCTATGTGATGTCATCTCCTATCTACAGGCTGGTGAGAGTGATTTGTCCATGTCTTTACAAAGTATATTTAGCTTCATTTTCTCATTCAGTACTTTCAAATGCCCTCTTAGGCAAGTACCACCATTTGTTGCTTTTTATTTTTGCTTTTATTTTAATAGGGAAATGGATGCTCAACAGTGATGTCACGCAGGTAATCGTCATACAGCTAGGACTCAAGTAGAGGAATTCTAAGTCAGATCTGTGACTCTCAACACCTCATGATGCTGCCTTTTTGCATAATGAATACATTGCCACCGGGACAAGGCATCTCTGCCCCTTCCAGAAAGGCGGCTCCCGTCGTGGTGCAGACATGGTCAGAGAGCTCAGGGAAAACCACACACGATGTGGCAGCAAGTCAGGTGGGTGTCCTGCAGAGACCCTAAGTACCCTGCAGACTTGTCCTAGGATTCAGTGGCTCCAGATGGGAATAGAGAGTTATACATATTAAATCTAATTATTTGAAGGGAAAGTAATATATTTTGATGGTGTAAATTAGGTTCTGCTCTGTAGTTATCTCCATAGTTTGAGTTGGTTTGAAACTTATGGGATTCCAGGACAGGCAGGTAAATACAGTCACTTAAGACTTTGTTCTCCTTTGTCTCAGCCATCCTCTCAATTAATCAATACATGCGTAGAATACCACTCCATTTTCAGTCTTTTACTAGATATGGTGTGACTTTCAAGAAATATCAGGCATGTTTCCTCTTTACCTCCTCCAAATTTTAAATCCTCTTCTCCTTTATTCTTTCATTTGGAAGGTCCTTGGAGAGCAGAAAACATGAGCTCAAAATTGCACTTGCAGCTCTGAGAGGCAGAGGAAGGAGGATGGGGCCTCTTTGTTATCATTCAGATTCCTGAGCCCTGAACAGAAATATAGCCCATATTTATGGTCCCTACACCACCATTTCAGGGCTTCTGAGCAGGAGAACAAGCGTGGGTCTCCTGTGAAGGCAGGGGCTTAGATACAGTTGGGCTTAGGAAGAGGGAGTTGATAACGGGCTAATAATTATTAGGGCTTAGGATCCATGCAAGTCCCTTGAGTGTAGGCACACATCCATGAGTACCCTGGTGGGGCTTATTAAGGATAAACTGGAATAAAGTGGGGTTGGTAGACAATGAATCCTGACACAGATTAGCAGTTAGCCAAGCTGAGGAGAAAATATAGAATACTAGAAAACTTTACAAAATTGTATAATAGTTGGGGTTGTGAATTTAAATTTATTTTTCTACTTTTGTGGGTTCTCCTCATTATATACAATGAGTGTTTAGGGTTTCTGAAATCAGGGAAACACTTCAAAAACAAAGCAACTCTATCTGACAATTGCCTATCTAAATGATATTACCATGTACTTGTCTTGCAGTTATAGTTTTTGACCTCTACCCAAATAAATACAATAATGTTGTAAAACTTCCTTTTTGTATTTTATGCCTAAGAGCCTCTTCCATACAGGCTGGGAAAGACAGGTGCCTGACACCTGAGGAAAGGGAACATATATTGGTAAATTCTATCACAATGTTCTCTGGCTCTCGGATATAACCTGATTTATTTATTTATTTATTTATTTATTTATTTATTTATTTATTTATTTTGTCTGTGTGTGTGGACATGAAAATAGTTTCCATCCAAGTTGAAGAAAGACAAACACAGATGTAAAGAAATGGTGACAGGGAGACCTGGATGGTTCAGCCAGTTAAGCCTCAGTAAATTTGGCTTGATTTTGTTGGCTCAGGTCATGATCTCACAGTTCATGAGTCCAAGCCCCTCATTGGACTCCATGCTGACAATGCAGAGCCTGCTTGGGATTCTCTCTCTCCCTTTCTCTCTGCCCCTCCCATGCTCTCTCTTTCTCTCTCTCTTTCTCTCAAAAGAAATTTTAAAAAAACCTTAAAAATTATAAAAGAAAAAAGAAATGATGACAGATTACCAGTCATCCCTTGGCAAAGACTTAGAAATGGGATTATCACTTATTGAGGGCCTACTGTGTGCTAAATATTATGCTCCATGCCTTACATAAGTTAACTTATGTACTACTGGTCCCATTTTATAGATATATTCAAACAAGACAGGTTAAATTACTTAATTCCTTGCCTAAGGACACAGAGTTAGTAGCTGTTGAAGTTGGGATTAAATACCAAATTGGATCCCAAATCCATGCTCTTTCAGGCACACTAAGCCTGGGATCATACTTTTGGGCATCTAGAAATGAGATAAACTTACATTGGAGGGGGAGATGTTGGAAATCAAAGAGTAGAGGGATAGCAGTCACAGCAGGGAGCCAGCTAAACTGACAGAATCCAGACAGCAAAGCATATTGAAGGCCGAAGGGAAGTCAGGCAGGTGGCCAGTCGAGGGGGTAGCAGCCAGGAGAACCAACTATATGGCAGGTAGGCAGCAGCAGGAAGTTGTGACAGCAAGAAGCTGACCTCATATGGGCTTCCAGCAACATCTAGGAAGAGTAAGGCAGAGCCCCAGGTTTATAGGAGCTGGGGAATGAGACAAGGTTGTCAAGACAAAGACAGCATTAATGGAACTGGGATTAAAAGGTAGGGTGGGGTTGCTTCACTGCAGGAACAGAACAGAGTCCCAGTTACTAGATTTGGGCTATTCAGTAGAAAAGGGTAATGACAAGTTTGGCTTGGTGATGAGTTAAACTTCTCTTAACTAAGGATAGCATTGGCCCCACGTCTTGGGCTGCTGTTGTAGATGGGGTCCTAGAGATTATAGGTATGCCAACTGAACAGCTCAAGGTAGGGATATGGGCTACAGAGAGCCAGCCAAAAGCAAGTTTGAATGCATATTTTATAGTTGAAGCAAATCCTACATGTAATTTACTAACATTTAATAATCTCTTAAAAACAAACCACCACCAACAACAACAACAACAAACCATAGAGCAACAAGGAGCACTGGTTTGATTTTAGTCAAAGTAGCTGCCAGACACCCCAAAGTAAGATAATGAAGGTACCTAGTACTGCTGAATTTTCAACAGACCTAGGAGCAATGATCTTGGGGTTCCTTGGCAGTGTCAGCCCCTGGACTGGCTTCTCAACCCCCATCTTTAGCTTCCAATGGGCAACTTGATTCTACTCCAATTGTTATAGACAATGACTTCAAATCAAAGCTTTTTTCCACCCTGATTCCCTATGGAACAGAGCTCATTTTATGGTTTCTGAAATCCTCCTGTCCTTGAAACAAACACACAAAGGAAGACTTGCAAATTGTAAGAAGTCTTGAAAGTCTCATCAGGACAGTAGCTAACATTAATTTCTGTGCACAAGCATAGGCTCTAGCCTTATCTTCACCTTGTTTTTGTGAGATCCTGGCCTACTCGCTCACATTTAGCTTTGGGGATCATAGCTTTTCAGCCTTGAGAACAGTGGTTACAGAGGATATCCCCTTACTCAATGGAGCAGCATGCTCTCCAAAATCCTAACATGTTATTATGATTTGAGAAAACTGATAAATACCCTCCCCCTGCTCCATTTTCTCCACATAACTTCTGAACAAATGGAGGGAGACAAAGGGGTAAGGCAGATGGGAAGGGAAACTTCTGGCAAGGTTACTTACAGAGCTGATAGAAAATATGGCTTAGACACATGGCAACAAGGGATTCCCAAGGCTGCAACTTAAAATTAGAAAGATGTATCCCACCGTTCAGGATCCTCTACCAGTGGCGGACTCTACCATATTTTCTACTAAAAACATAAAGTGCAAATAAATAAACAAATAACCTTATAGATGCCAGGTGTTCTCCCCTCTCAGTGGCATTTGTCTCCCACTAAAGGGCCTCTTAGATTTTAGTCTAACTTGTTTCAGGAAAATAGATAAGTGTTAAGTTATTAAATTCATTTGCTTCTCTTACTCTTAAATGGAAACAAACAATGTTATGTGGTGATGTTTTGGAGCCCTTAAGAGGATTCTTTCAAGGGTTCTCCATAAAAATGGGATCCCCAGGAATGAAACTGATAGGAAGTTCAAGTTCTTATTTGATTTATGTCACACAAAACAAACAAACAAACAAACAAACAAACAAAAACCACCTGACAGATTTGGTAATAGTGGACCAATGGGAGTCAACATCCTAAAATGTGATGGGATCCTCCCTAGGGCACAAACCTGTTAGTGACAGAAACTGATTCAGTCCCCACCTGGTACCTTAGAGAATGGACCGTGTTCTAACATCGAGAGTCTCCCTTTTAGCCCATACAAAGGTGACCTGGGTCTATTTAGTTGGTAACTTGTGCTCTAGGGACAAGAACATAGCTAAATTTTTTGAGATTCTGGGTTCTGAATTGATACTAATTTGTGGTGTTTGTGGTGGTAGGGAAGACTTATAATCAGTGCTGTCCTCTGATCAGTGTGGGGCTTTTGAAAATTGAGGGATAAATGGATTTTTTCAACCTAAGTCATCCCTGGAGTAATTCAATGGGGCTCTGAAACCATCTAGAATTTATTTCCATATTTCCTATGTGCATTGGCGAGAATGGAAGGGGTGCATTTGTTTTTTACAACTGGTAGAATCTCTACAATATCTCTTGGGTCTGTGAAGTGAGGGCTTTTATCATAGAAAGGGCTAAGAGAAAGTTGGTGGGACTTTCCCTTAGTAAATCTAAAACATCAGCACATTGTTGAGGTCAGTACTACCAACACAGACTTGAAATATGCTGGGTGATAATTTGTATTTTAATCTCATTCAGTTCTTCAGTTGGCCATGTCATAAGAGTGGTGGGGAACGATAGTGTTTGATTATCGCATGGTAACACCAATTATAGTGGCTGTTCCATATGTAGCCTCCTTACTAGAGCAAATAAATTCAGTCCTTCACACTCAGTATGCAACTATCCATCTGGAAAATGTATTTTTGTACATTGCATTGAGAAGCTCAGAATTAATTCGTTTTCATTTGTCAGGGACAACAGTATTTTTTTACCTCCATGCTCAAGCAGTCACCATTGCTCTGCCTCTGAAACTGAATATAGTCTTTAAGGAACTTGACAATCTCAAAGGGTACCAGGCTGATCTATTGTATTGATGATACCATGTTGGTAGGATGAGATAACAGGGAGTAGCAAGTTTCCTGGGTGTCTTGGAAAGGCAGATATGTGATAGTGGGCAGGTGATGCAACCAGTAAAATACAGCCACCTGCTACTACAGGCAGGTATATGTTGGATTCCTCTGCTGAACTGAACATGTTTTATATTTGTGGTCCCTACTGTGAAGAATGGTCTCTGAATCTCTAACTTTTGTAAGCAACATCCATCTCATTAGGATATCATGCTCTGAACCATGTAATGAGAGATCTATAAAGTTGCTAGTTTAGGAAGAGAGTAAGTCAGAGAAGACTTTGCAGCCAGCACAGGTTGAAGTACAATTGGCTGTTTGTTAGTTGTAAACTCTGTTGATTCAATGGTGCTGGAAGTATCTTTAGTGTACTGAATGAAGCTCATGTCAAAACCTAATAAGAAAATCAAAATAGAGATCCCAAAACATGGTAGCAAATTCATGCTCCTTTTTCTTTTTTGGGAAATAGCTTCTGGTTTGCCACTGGGGTCTAGTGGAGACTAAATGCCTGACTCCAGATCGCCAGTTGGCCATTAAACTTGCTCTAGGTGGGTAACTGTTACTGATTTGGACATATGCTCAACAACATTCCATCCCCAACTTCTAGTGTAATGGGCCAGAGGTAAATTAGGCCCCGAAAATCCAAATAAATTGCACTAGCAATTGCCCTGGGAAATCTTTCCTTAAGCCACACTATGACCTCAAATAGATTTCTTCATAAACCGTTCACTGAGGATGGAAAGACTTTACTGGTTGACAGGTTGATTCTGATTGCACATCTACTAATGTGATAATAAAACCCCTCAGAGGGATGCCCTGAGGGAAAGAGGAGAATGGGATTCTTCTCAGGAGACAGAAGTTCAATCAACACATCTAGTTTTCTTACCTGGGGTAGGGTTTATGTGAATTTCTTGAGAGTGGCTAGTGGTCTGCCCTGACAGACACTCAGAAGGAGGGAGATGGACGGAATGGGGATTAGCTGTTTGGGGAAAAATAATGTAGTGGGATTTTTCAGGGTCAGTTTGGAGCAGGAGAATATTGTATCCCATGAGAATTCTCACCAAAATGCTCTCACTTTTGAGGAATTTAAGAATCGTATAGATAAGCGGGTCTGTTCTGAAGTCCTTCTTCATTCTCCTGAGTGCTTTTTAGTGGCTCCATAAAAAAGTGATGGGGCCAAATGGAGCTTATGCACCTGCCTACCACCACTGCTGCAGATTCAGTGTGCCAGCATCAGTGACCAGTCTCAGCCCTGATGTAGTTCTGATGTAGTGCTGTACCCCAGGTCCCCTGGCAGCCCCTTTCATCGTGGAGGGAGTAGCTATTGTCCTTACTGAAAATGACATAGTCTGTATTTGATCTTTCTTTTCCTTGCCACCTTCCCAGCACCATCATCCTTGAATTAACTGAATGCCTTACATATCCTACAAAAAAAGGAATGTATTTTCCTTTTTTAAAACTATTTATTTTGAGAGAGAGAGAGGGAGGGAGAGAGAATGAATGGGGAAGGGGCAGAAAGAGAGGGAGAGAGAGAGAATCCCAAGCTGGCTCCATGCTGTCAGCACAGAGCCCATTGTGGGGCTTGATCTCATGAAATGTGAGATCATGACCTGAGCCAAAATCAGGAGTTGGATGCTTAACCAACTGAGTCACCCAGGAGCCCCAGAATGTATTTTCCAACCAAGGAAGCCACTGTACAGTGACAATGGTGAGACAGTAGGCTGATGCCCATGGAATGCAGTGACCTTGACATATACATTATCACCTAGAATCAAGTAGCCTTATAAGATAACAGAATAGACTACTGAAATCATAGTACCATTTTAAGGTGGGAAACATCTCCAGAGGGTAAGGTGCTCTCTTGCAAAAACCATCTGTTTTTCCATAGGTAAAATGTCAGTTAATATCATATCTGAAGGTAAAGTTCTCACAATTGCCTTAATAATCTGTACACAAAATGTTGCTTTTCAACACTGCAAGCTGGGGTTTACTCAGTTCAAGGTTTTCGAACCCTAGAGAGGACAAGATTTCCTGCTGGCACTTTGCTTCCGGAGAGGAGTTCTCTTGTCCTCTAGCTAGACTGTAAGTTTCCCATAGCCTACCTGTGGTGGCCACAGGCAGTACCCTCTAAAATTCATTTTTGTTTTTGTGCTTTTGATCTTAAGTAAGTATTCATTAAAACTCTCAGGAGGTAACTGGAACTGCAGGGGTGAGATGAAAACACAGGGAGTAAGGAAGAAAAATGCAAGAGTAACAGTTATAGAGAATGGAGTCCCTGCAGCAGCAGGCATAATAGAAGGGGCAAGCATATACGGCCAAATCTGGCCCCAATTCCCTGTTACACCTGCTGTGTCATATGCCTCAGTTCACTTTTGCATTAACCTCCCATGACTCAAGCCTCTATCCAGAATTCCGCAAGATGAATGACCAGGATCTATGCCTGGTATAGAGAGTCATGCGGGCAAGGAGAAACAGAGTGCAATACCTCCTATAGTCTCCTTCTTAGGAGCCTTTTCCCTCACCTGTATGTCTAATCAGCTCTCTCTTTGTCATCTTTCCTTCTTCCTTTTGTTATGTGCAATTCAACAAAAGTGCACATTAATGCAGTGCGAGTAGTAGGGATTTATCACCCAAAATGGTGGACTGGCCTTTTTTTTCAATAGGTCAATGATCCCTTTGTTAGAACACAATCCCCACTTGATAAAACTTCAACTGCCTAAGGGGTAATGAGTTTGCCATCTTTTATCGAATGGAGAAGACAAAGGGTTATCATGTAAGGTCACAGTCTAGGGATGTACAAATCACTCACTCCATTGGGCAGAAGTGAGACAGGCATGCCTGATGAAATCCAGGGCATCTACTCAAGGTTTAATTGTGAGGCTGGACACAGGGACAGGCTGTGCCACATGATCAGAATTCCTGCCATGGGAGCTCAGTTGTTTTTGATTGTGTTTCTAATCCAGGACATGTAGTTAAAGATTTTGGTATAGATGCCAACATCAGCTCTCAAAACACATCCATCTGCAAAAGCCAATATTCCTTGAAGGACCCCATTGCAGACTGCTGGGGCAGCTGTGACTTCCTGCCAGGAAAAAAAAAAAAAGGAAACTAGGTTATCTTATCTTTCTGGCAAAAACACAAAAGAAATAAAATGGGAAAACTAAGACATTAAGAACATACTACCTTGCAGGACAGCCTCCTTCCTGGCACAATGCCTAAACACAGCATACCTTCCTGGATCTTGTAGGTTTTATAGGCATTGTGGCACTCACGCCTGGAGATTATGGAGATGTTCACGTTCTGCAGTGAGTCAGGATCCTTGGCTAGAGGACAGAAAGACACAGAGCTTCCGTAAGAGTCAGTAGATAACAAACATCCTTTTTTTCCTTGCCCTCTTTTTCAACATATTCCTTCTGGCAGAAAGGAAAAGAGATCAAACACTGAGAGAAATCAAAATGTGGCTATTTGGACAGCAGGAAATGATCAGATTAACAATTTCTCACGATACGAGTGTCGATCTCTTTATAAAAGAGATTAAATTCTTGGAAGTGACATGTAAATATGAGACATTTCTGCAATGAAATGAAATAAATCACTTTAAAATTTTCTAGAACTTTAAACATTTCGAGAATATCCTTTGATATGGAATTCTGATTTATTTTATTTTTTGAGCTTTTATGTTTATTTGTCTTTTAGTTGAAATTCATCACTGACTCCTTTTTAAGTTTTTTTATTGAAATATATTTGACTTGTAACAATGTGTAAATTTAAGGTGTATAATGTGTTGATTTGATACATTTATATACTGTGGTTTTTTTTTAAGTTTATTTATTTTGAGAGAGAGCAAGAGAGAGCAGGGGAGAGGCAGGGAGAGAAGAAGAGAGAGAGAATCCCAAGCAGGCTCTGCGCTGTCAGTGTGGAGACTGATGCAGGGCTTGAACTCACTAACTGCGAGATCATGACCTGAGCCAAAGAGTCGAACCTTTAACTGGCTGAGCCACTCAGGCGCCCTGATACATCTATATATTGTAATAAGATTGCCATCATAGTTAGCACCTCTATCATGTCACATAATCATTTCTTTTTTGTGGTGGAATAATTAAGATCTAGTCTCTTAGCAAGTTTGATCATATCATGATATTGCTGTCTATATTCAATATGCTATGTCTTGGGTCTCCAGGACTTCTTTAACTACTGGTTGCAAATATGTACCCTTAAACAACATCTCTTCTTTTTAGAGTTTGAAGGAATTTAGAGAGCCTAGTTTTTCATTTGTCAGATCAGAAAAAGTCAGTATCTGCTAAAAAAAATTATTTCATAAGCCAGATCAAAATGTATTGCATTTTTTGGTTATGTTGTATCTCTTCTTGCCCAAGTAGCATAAGCCGGATGAGTCAAACATACTGCTCATCAGAGGGACATTTGCCTATTTTCAAAACTCAAATGGAATCTCAGAGGTCAAAGAATTTCTACCTGTGTCGAGGACATAATGCTAAGTGAAATAAGCCAGACACAGAAAGACAAGTACTGTATAATCTCACTTCTACATGGAATCTAAAAGAAGCCAAGCTCACAGAAACAGAGAATAGAATGGCGGTTGCCAGAGGCTGGTGGGTGGAAGATATAGGGGTATGTTGATCAAAGGGTACAAACTTTTAGCTATTACACAAAGAAGTGCTAGAGATTTAATGTACAGCCTGGTAGCTATAGTTAATAACATTGTACTGTGTACTTAAAACTTTCTGAGAGAGTAGATCTTAAATATCCTCACCCCACACACTTACGTAAAGTAAGTACGTGAGGTGATGGGACCATCATTTCACATTGTATATGTATATCGAAATATGACGCTATGCGCCTTAAATACATACAATGTTTAATTTTCAATTATGCCTCAATAAAGCTAGGGGAAAAATAATTTTTACTTTTTTTTTTTTTTGGAATATTCAAGTAAATGTACCTCAAGGTCTGAAGGTATTTACCAAAGAGCAGTTTAAAAAGGTTGGAGCCATGGCAGCATTGTGAGAATATGTGCCTCTTGACTCCTGTAAAAGGAGGATTGGGGTAGATGGATGGGTATAAGCTGACAAGCTTGGCCAACGTCAATCTCCTTTCCATACTATAGTGTGTATATCACATGACGAATATTAAATACATAAATAAACTTATTCATGAGCTAGTCTTGCATCAGTCTTGCATACAGAAGCCCTGCCTGGGTTGGCACAGTTTGTATATTTATTTTATGTTGAATACATTAATATTATTTCATGATATATCAAGGCTTTAAGTTTCTGTATTTGCCTGAAATAGTTTGAAAACATCTGCTACAGTTTGTGCCACATTTTAGAAGTCGTAAAACTGATGCCCCAAAGGCAAAGTGACCACCTGTCACACAGCAAATTAAGACTAGGATACAAATGTCTTCTTTCCACTAACACCATTTCTATCATGTCTGGAAGCATAGATGGTAGCAGGAGACAGTGGGAAAGGAAGCTCAAAGGACTCCCTCACTAAGGTACAGGGAAAGGGAAAAGAGATGAAAAAATGAATTAAGAGGTCAGAAGGAAGCCTCACTGGGAAGAGTTGCAGAAGCCAAGAATAGAGAGGCAACAGAGGCGTCTCCTACTCTGAGAGAACAGATTATCTTGAGGTCACTCACAGGCATCACATAGGTTGTAGGCCCACGTGGAGACCATGCACATGGCTTCTTCAGGGGCAGGTTCCTCAGGCAGGCTGACCAGTTTCACATAGTCATTGAGTTCAATGTTTTCTCTCAGCTTGATTAACATCAGGTCGTATTCAATAGAAGTGACTGAGAAGTGTGGATGATGAATCATCTTCTCATAGCCAACTACTTGTATATCTTTCTCATCATAGTTTGATGGATTTGTAATCCCCAATATAACCTGAAGCTTTCTGGAACAATGTAGTTGTTTGAGAGAAGACTTGACAGAGATTATTTATCCATCCATTTGAGCCTTTATTGGCCCCTTCCCACAGACCTTTTTCTCTACCACTGGACGTCCCCAGAAGACCTCCCTAAGTCCACTTAACTGAGCAGTGGCACCAGGCAGGGTTCTGGGTCTGTGCCCAACCTGAAACCCCAAAGCATAAAGTGGTGTTGGGGGCTTACTACTTACGGTAAGTTGCAGTGTGCAGCTGTGATCACCCATAAGGGGTGAACCAGAACTCCAGCACAGGGCAAGTAATCAGATTTCAAGTAGACCAGGTATGGAGGAGTGATGTCAGTTAGGTAATCTGGATCAAAAGCCAGGGCAACTGGAGAGAGAAACATAGGAAGTTCTGAGAGTTTTGCAGGGATCTCTGGGAAAAAACAAAGGAAAATTACTTAATACGCTTATGTTCCCCCTACCCTTCTAATACCTTTGTCTGTAAGCTGAATTTGTAAACTGGCTTACTTTGTTCTAAAAACGTGAAGAAAAGGATACAAACATATCAATTTTCAAAAGATACGGGTATTTCCCCTTTTGTTGTTAATAAATATTTTTCAAATTAAAATACAGGTTTTCTAAATACTTTCTGCAATTCAGCGAACATATGTTAAATCAACTCATAGAGAACTTTATGTTTTTACCTTTTTTGAGAATGCTTTTATCTATCTCATCCCTTTCCCCTACAACAATGAAAGGCAAAACAGTACAAGTGCCATTTAAAAAACGGACCAGCTGCTAACAGAATCTGAGGAGGGGGAGATAATTTATTCATTCAGCAAGTAAGTACTGAGCATCTAGCAGGCGCCAGGCTCTGTTTTAGGTGCTGGAGCAACATGGGGAACAAAGCAGATAAATATCCCTGCTCTCGTTCGTTCTGATGAGGGGAGACATTCAATAACAGTAAACACAATACATAAGTGAATGATACAGCGTGTTAGATGGTGATTGGTGCTGCGGAAAAAATAGTCCAACAGGGAAAGAGGGAAAGGTAGTACTGGGATGTGCATGTGTGTGGTGGGGCCTTCTGCAATACTACATAGCCGTCAGGGTCAGTTAGACCTGTGGACAGCATGAGTCATGACCAATGAAATGAAGATGAGGAGTTAGATCATCAGATATCTGGGTCATTGGGGTTCCAGGTGGAGGAAACAGCTGGAGCAAGTGTCCCAAGGCTCATTTAAGGAGCGTCACAGAGGCTGGTGTGGCTGGCATGGAAGGTGAGGGGGAAAAGAGCAGGAAAGCACAGAGACTGCAATGGTGACGTAGGGTTTTATAGAATATCATTAGGATGTGGACTTTCTTCTGAAGGAATGTTAAGCCACATCAGGGTTTTGTGTAAGGCAGTGATAGTCATTTCCTTATGGAAAAGTGTGAAGTGTAGGAGTAGAAAGCAGAGAGGTCTTTTGGAGAATAATGTGATAATCCAGGCAGGAGATGGTGGCTTGGCCATCGTGGGCAGTGGAGGTGATGAGATGTGATTGGATTTAGGATATATTTAGAAGATAGAGCCAACGAAATTTTTCCAAATAGATTGGATGCTGGGTGTGAGAGAAAGAGCTTTTATGCATACCTCTAAGGTTTTTGCCTGAATAACTGGAATCTGCCAGGACAAGACCAAATACCCTCTAATGCTCTCTATGTCCATTAGTTGGACCTCTGCTTTCAACCCCTGCCTCTGCTTCTCATTCCCTCATGCACACATTGGTCTTGTTCTAGACAGGCCCAGGGTTGGGCCAGTCTTCCTTGGGAGCAGGTCTGGTATCGGGGTGTCAATGTCCCCGTCTCCCCAAAGAGCATACAAGCAATCAGCTGAGATGAGGCAGATGGGCAGTGGCACAGTTGGAAAGCTGGTGGGGATAGTAGTGGCGGTGAGGGAGGGAGAATCCGTTCTTCACTTGTAGCCTGGAGCAGTGCCTTCTGTCTTTATCTATCTTTCGTGATTCCTCCCGGATTTCTTTTTGGCAAATAAAGAGAAGAATGTGGAAGATACTCACCAGTCAGGTTCAAGAGAGCCCAGAAGAGGATAAACTTCATATTGAGGTCAAAAGCCTTTTCAAAGGATGAGTTTCAGCCCAGAGTCTCTGGAAAGGATGGAGAAGAGGGACAGAAAAGGGCTAAGGAAGACACAGCAAGAAGGGGTGTATCATCCAAATATATCATCTGAATTCTTCCGGTGGCAGGATTCAGTTCCAGAAGAGGCGGCCACCAGTCAGGATGGTGTCAGGGTATCAGAAAGATAAGAACTGAGATCAGGTGTCTTGGTCCCTGACACAGTAGAGAATGGATTTGAAATGTAGCATTTTTGTTTTCCTTTTCAGGGGAAGACATACCTAATCTGAGAGATGTCAGGGCTCACAGTGTTTCCACAGCCCCCTCCCTTTGTGCTCTGGCCTTTGTGAGACTCTGCAATCATGGCCCTCTCCAAACTATACTCAGGACAGTGACTCCTCCCATCTGTGTGATGCTAACCCCTGGTTGTGTGACACAGACATTTGTCTCCAGTGGCCAAAACCCAGCCCTCTGGTGCTGGCCTGACCCCTCTGCCTGACACTGAACTCCTCCTTGAGATATATCAGCCTTTTCTTTCATGTCACTGTCCATCCACTCATTTACCCCCCCCCCCAGCCAGCCAATAATTTATATTAGGTGTCTGACTTGTGCAAGGCTCCGTGCTCACTGTAGAGGCTGCTTAAATGTGAAAACACTGCTCTGCCTGCAAAAAGAGGTATCTATGGGTACATAGACAGGCAATTACAAAATAAAGTATTCAGAGCTCAAGCTCTACCTGTACCACTATCTATGTGGAAACATTCGCAAAACACATGATCTGTTAAATGATTTGTATCCAAAGTATGTAAGGAAATTTTAAACTCAACAAGAAAACAGACCGCTCAATAAAAAAGTGGGCCAAATATCTGAACAGATACCTTACAATGACTAATGGTCATTGTACTAAAGCAGATGCATTAGTCTGCTCAGACCGCCATGATAAAACACCACAGACTGGGTGGCTTAATAAACAGACATGTATTTTCCCACAGTTCTGGAGGCTGGAAGTCCATGATCAAAGTGCCAGAAAATTCATTCCTGGCTTGTAGATAGCCACCTTCTCATGGGACCTACCTCCAAATACAGTCATGTTGGGGTTTAGGGCTTCAATAGATGAATTTTGGGAGGACACAGTTCAGTCCATATCAACAAAGAAGATACACAGATGGCAAATAGCATATGGAAAGATTCTCAACATACATTAGGGAATTACGAACTAAAGCAACAACTACACACCTTAGAGAATGGCTACAGTTTAAAACAGAACACCAAATGTTGGCAAGGATGTGAAACAACAAGAATGTTTATTTATTGCTGGTGGAATACAAAATGTACAGCCACTTTGGGAGACAGTTTGGTGGTTTTGTACAAAGCTCAACATAATCTTACCACATGATCCAGCCATCACACTCTTCGGGATTACCTGAATGAAAACTTATGTCCACAAAATCTTACACATGAATAATTAGATCAGCTGTAGTCACACTTGCCAAACCTTGGAACCAACCAAGATGTCCTTACATAAGTAAATGGGTAAGCAAAGTGTGGTACGTCTGCCTTGGAATATTATTTCGTGATTTAAAACAATGAGTTATCAAGTGATAAAATACATGGAGAATCCTTAAATGCTTATTACTAAGTGATAGAAGCCAGTGTAAAATTATTATATATTTTGAAAAAGTCCATCTATAGAGACAGTAAAAAGATGAGTGGTTGTCATAATTTGAGGAGAAGGGGGCAAGGATGAACAGGTAGAGCACAGGGCATTTTCAGGCCAGTGAAATTATTCTATATGATACTCTAATTGTGGATACATGCCATTATGGGTTTGTCCAAAGCCCTAGTACTATATAACATAAAGAGCAAGCCCTAATATAAACTATGGACTTTAGTTACTAACAATGTGTCAATATTGGTTCATCAGCTGTAACAAATATACCACACCAATGCCAGATGTTAATAGATTGCTCAATGGTAGAATCCAGGTAATGCGTATACAGGTATACACTGTGAAATTCTTTCAGCTTTGTTGCATGTTTAACAATCTTCGTAATAACATGTAGGAGAGTTTTAAATTTTTACTTAAATTCCACTTAGTTAACATACAGTGTAATGTTAGTTCCAGGTGTTCAATGTAGTGATCCAACACTTCCATACACCTGGCACTCATCACAAGTGGCCTCCTTAATCCCAATCATCTATTTTTTCACCCATCCCCCTGCCTACCTCCCCTCTGGTAATCATCAGTTTGTTCTCTAGAGTTAAAGAGTCTGTTTCTTGGTTTCCCTTGCTCTCTTTCCTTCTTTTCCTATGCTCATTTGTTTTGTTTCTTAATGGAGGTTGAGGTATTGCCTTAGAACACAAGTTAGATACTTACTTCTTCAGCCTCCATTGTTATAAAGAAGGAGTATCCAAAATTTTACACTCTACCTGGGGCTTAGAAGAGGGAAGGAACTTGTCTCGCATAAAAAGGAGAGAAAAAGTAGTTCAAAAAGAGGGAAAGCCTTCTGTAAAAGCATGAATATATGTAACAATGTGGTGTGTTTGAGGAACAGCAGCTATGTATTACAGTGAAAGTGTTAAGAACTAGGTCGAGAGATAAGCAGGAATTCTATAACGGAAAGCCTTAGTGTATAAGCCCTGCATATATAAGACTTGTGTAAGTCTTGATTGTGTGGGAGATAAGGATCCAATAAATTTATTACTTGATGAAATTCTATTGAATATTTTGGACAGACTTTAAGCCCACTGTTCATGCCTTGCATAATCCCTAATATCCTCTTCTTAGATGTGGGATGTGTGAATTGCTTCCAACTAATAGAATATGGCAAAAATTATGGGATGTCATTCTGATAATTATGTTAATACATAACACTAACATTGTGTGTGTGTGTGTGTGTGTGTGTGTGTGTGTGTGTGTGTACACACACATCTACCTGACTAGCATGCACAAGAGAGATTTTTCCCACTGGCTTGGGGATGTAAGCAGCCACACTGAGGAAGATTAAGTGTCAAAGAACTATGTACGGATGCCCTCTCTGCACAAAGGATTGCCTCAAGGACCTGAGGGCAGCTTTCAGCCGACAGCCCGCAAAAGGTGAGGATCCTGTGTCACACAACCAGAAGGAAATGAATTCTACCAACAACTTGAGAAAGCTTAGAAATCAAATTCTTACTTCAGAGCCTTACTAGACCCTGAGGAGAGGACCCAGCTAAGTCATACTTGGACTCTTGATTTGTAGAAACTGTGAGAAAATACATGTTGTCTTAAGCTGTTCAGTTTTTGGCAATGTTTTTATGCAGCAGTGGAAAACCAATACAAAGTATACGGTGTGCTGGCACTTTATTAGATATTATTGATTTAGTGGTAAGGGAAATGGGAATCTTGCCCTCACAGATGATGAAGACCCATAGGGGAGACGGATATAACAAGATTTGCCACCATGGATGTCCCAATGGGGGAAAGAAAGGGATGTAGAAAAACACATAGCAGGGACCCTAATGTAAAGGTTAGAAGAAGACTTCCTTGAGGAAGAGATGTTTGGTGCTTAAAGGATGAGTAGAAGTTAAGCAAATGAAGAGATGGGGGAAAAGTCTCTGGAGATATAGATGAGGACTCAAAAGAGAAGAGCATGTACAGAAGAGTGTGAAGAGAGACCCAGAAGAATCCCACAGAATGGACCCTTCAAGAATTGTCAAGTAGGCACTGCCTGCAAAGAAGACCCAGGAGGCAACCAGAGAGCAGATCAAGAGAGCCCATCCTTAGGCTCCATATTTTGGATGGAATAGGCTTTATCTTGCTTCCATGGTGACAGAAAGAAGTCAATAGATAGGGGAAATGGAAAAATATAAAGAAGTAGAGATAATCAATACAGCACACCCATGAGGAAGTCAGGGGAGATGTAATCCATATCACAGGTGGACATAGAAGCTATAGATAATAGGGTCTCACTTCCAGGAAGGATGGAAAACAACGAGGAAGAAAAGCACTAAGTACGTTTGCAGGGTAGAAGGTGGGAGGTTGAGTGAAGTTATCGCTGATGGCTTCAACCTCCCTCTACTCCCATGCCAGAGGTCACCCAATGAAGATGAAGCACTGAAGACAGGAGCAGAGAGGCAAATGCTTGAGGTGGCCATTATGGAGAATTGTACAGACAGTGACATGGGAAATGCAGGATTACCAGTATGTGTTGAAGACATGATTTAAGAGTTACTTAAATACTCAGATGAGCGTTTTATTAAAGACTCTGGAGGGGCACCTGGGTGGCTCAGTCGGTTAAGTGGCTAACTTCAGCTCAGGTCATGATCTCGCCGTCCGTGAGTTCGAGCCCCGCGTCGGGCTCTGTGCTGACAGCTCAGAGCCTGGAGCCTGTTTCGGATTCTGTGTCTCCCTCTTTCTGACCCTCCCCCATTCATGCTCTGTCTCTCTCTGTCTCAAAAATAAATAAACGTTAAAAAAAAATTTAAAAAAAAAGACTCTGGAACAGTATAAATGTGATTCAATAAAAGGGACAGGGGGTGTTGGGCAGTGACTCAGAGATGGGAAGCAGTGAGAAACTAGGAATGAGGCTACTGGAGAAGACAGGCAAACAGAAGGGCTTGCAGTTTGAATGACCAAGGATTACAAGGAAAAGAAGCATCGTTTAATTAAATGGCCTTAGTATCCAAATTTGAGAATTTGATTTTTGTTTATGTGTCAGGATAATCTATGGTCTTACTTGTGACCCAGCTTTTATTGCCTTTTTTTCACTTTTTTACCTTGGTGAGGGATGAAAAGCATAGAACCAACCTTCCTCTGCCATCTCTACAGATGTATGGATTTGCCACCTCTCTCGTGGGATGGAACGCCATACTCCTCTCTCTGCAGCCTTTTCCTTTTGTGGCATTATTCTCTCTCTCATCTCACCGACCCTCTCTCTTCCTCTTCCTATTACCCTTTTTAGCAGATGACCTCATATCGCACTGCCTCTCCCCTCTATGTAACACCATGGCCTCTCACTCTAGACCCTACTTTTGGGTCACTTGGAATCCTCTCAATCAATTCTCTATTTTTAAGTGTCTTGGTCAATAGGTCTAGGATGCTATACCTCTCCCCACTATATGCCAGGGTGAGAAGAGGGCTGAGCATCTGTCAGAGCTCTTCCCAGGGCACAGAGCTCTGCTGAAGTCTGAGGCTACCACCCATAAACAGACAACTCCCTGTTGTTTTTGCTTAGACATCTGAGATCCAGATCTTTGTCTCCAGCTGTCTGCTAGAAATGACCATCTCCATGTCCTTCAGGGATCTCAAATATAACTTGGGCCATCCCTCCTACTCATGACCATGCTCCTGATTCTTTACACATGAAAACATTGATTCTCTTCCTATTATCTTTGTGAACCGCCACCTACCCAGTTGCCCAAGTCAGAAACCTGGGCATTATTCCAGGCATTTCCCTTTCTCTTTCTACTCAGTCAATACATGTAAACTGTAGAGACTCTGCTTCTTTAGTCCAAATTCAGAAATTTGATGATGCTCTCTCTACCATGGAGGTTTTAGTGACACCCCCTCTGATTCCAACAAGATAAAAATCTAAATTCCTTCCCCAAACAGGTCAAGACTTTCACTATCTAACCCTTGCTCATCTCTACATAAGAATCTTTTATCACACCTGGTCTCCTCCTCTACAATTTATTTTCTACCCTCCAGCATTACTTATATACCTATATTATCCAGAACATGCCACATTCTTGTGCTTTTCTGACTTCTACTTAACTATCCCCTCAGCTTTATAAAAGTCTTCCCTAAGTTGTCAATTTGGTGAAACCTTCCCTGGCTCTGACACCCAGAATGGCTTTCTCTGTGCTCTCATGAAACTTCTTATCTCCATTGTAACAATAGTCATCAGGTAGAATAATCGGCTGCTTGATGGAGATGAGAGTCACTCTTTTATCACTTTCATATGCGGTGCCTACTAAATTGCTGATAACTCAATAATTTTTGATTGAATGAACAAATGGTTGGGGGGGGTTGTTACATTTCTCATCATGCTTACAGTTTATATATCAAGAGATCAGTGATCACAGCATGAGTTCTTAGTGTCATTTTTTTTTGTTTACTGAATGTTTTCTGTTTGAACTCTGTTCAAGAACAAGAAAGATCAAGAGCTGTGAATTCAGTGTAGAAATTATGAAGATGTTGCACTGAAGATGGGGGAATGGAAGAGCCTCAGTGGTTATTTATGACTTTCAAGATCCATCTTGCATGGTGATAAACTTCTGTGAAGAACCCTTCACTTCCCAGGGTGATACTTCCTTTGGCCGAGGACAAGATTCCATGCAACCTGCCATCACAGATGGCCGGGGCAGCTGAAACTTCCTGCCAGAGAGAAGGAATAGGAGGTCAATGTTGCTTTGTCCTCATGGAACAAGAATAAATCCCAAGAGGTGGTATATTATAGTTGCAGAAGCATCTAAAGGACGGGACTCATTCGTTTTTGAAAGGTAACAACCCTCTCTTCACATCCACCTAGATCTCACCTCTCTTGGTTCAAGCTCGAGCCCAAACTGAATGGAAGAAAGAGGAGAAGGGACAAATGATTCTACCCAGAGTCTTTCCCATTGTAAAATGAGGGAAGGGGAACTAATGACAAACCCCAAATCTCGGGGGAGAGAGGAGAGGGACTCCAGGCCTTTTGGATGAGTGCCATGTGATTTTCCTCAACCACCTTCAAAGTCCCCTTGCTATCTTTCTGTCTGAAGAAAGTTACCTTAGTTCTAGATAAGATGTTTAAAGGTTGTCCCACACACATGATGCGTGCTGCCATTATTTGTCCCACCATGTTCTGGCAGTCATTGAGGGGGAGAGAATATTGGTTTATCCAAGTCAGGATGTCAGGGTCGCTGACTGTGGGGAAAAGGAAGACAAATAACATCTAGTCACTCTGCTTATCACACATACTCTTGTAATCGGCCCCTATTTTGAGAAATCCTTCTTAGGGTTTCTCATTCAATATCTATGTCAAATCAGTAGATTCAGAACATGATGTCCCCCTCACATCAGAAGTCAGATCTGTAGTTCCCTCTCTACTTGCCTAGTTTAGAAACCGTTCAAAACCCATGAAAAGATTATAAATGACATAAAAGCAGTCAGACACAAAGCCATTGTCCCTAAGAAACCTTTATTTTTGGCATCGAATTTTTTACATTTAATCATAAAGGGAAAAAACTATTTTTAATGTGTCTGAAGCTGTTTTTTAATGAAATAGATTGTTTAAAAGTGGATTATTTGTAAGTGTATGAAGTTATGGTGCTCATCTTCCTCATAGTGATTGTTACTCAGCTGTTAACCTTAGGATGCAAGGATCCTGACCACAGTATTAAAGAATTCTAATCTCTGGTAGAGAGTGACAAGGAGGAAGGAAACAACAAAACTGATTAGAGATTGCTCAAACTAAGCCTAGTGTCACTTATGGAGCAGAATTTTTCTCATAGTGTATCCAACCTAGTGTCCTAAAACACAAAGTGTCAGGTCAGACAAGAAAGAGGGGAGTTATGTTCAGTTTTAAGTTTTTATGGGAATTGAATTGAAATGCATAGAATAAGCTAGGTGGAAGTAACCAAGTACTTTAAATAATGAATTCCTAACAAATATTTGAAGCCTTGCACCAAAGAGCTTACAGAATTATTTTGTCACTGTGATTCTGACATGAAGAACCTATGTGATAAAACCTTCATATGATTTTATTTTGTTTTCAAATGATATGTAATAAATTATTTTTCGATTACTTTGAATAAGGCTTGTAAAGTCAAGGATAAAAATTGTAAACTTCAATTTGCTTAGAAAAAAATATTCATTTAGATTCCCAGGAATGTTGCTTCTGAATTAAAAATGAAATTGCCAAATACTGAGAATATCAAAGTTCTCACTTTTTATTTGTTTTTTTTTAATTTGTTTTTGTTTTTGTTTTGTTTTACAGGAAAGATAGGAGTGTTCTGTGGCTATCAGCCCAGGGTTTAAACTTGATTAATATCATGACATTTGCCTCAGTGAACACAGTTTCATCGAGCTGATCAATCAGTGTCACTTTTTAAAGTCAGCCATTCAGACCGCCTGCAATAAACATGCCTCAAAGTGCCAAGCAGTGAACAACAATCTCACACAACAACCATGCCTCTATAGACATCAACCCCCTTAAGCTTCTTAAAGTCTTGTAATCCCTGTTCAAAAAACTTCTCCCAAACCGCATATAGTCCCAGTACTCTGCTCTGCTCAGGGAGACTTTGTCTGCTCAGCATTGTTCTTCCTCACTGTGATCAGCAATAAATTTAGCTTTATCATTTCATTTCAGATATTGAGTGGTGCCCCCATCATCCTTTGACAATACAGAGAGCCCAATGGGTTACTAGCAGCCACATGAAGTAAAGGCCACCGACAGTTCAACAGATGCGTAAGAAAGCAACTTTCTTCCTCAAGTGCCCGTGGTGAGACATGCTTCTGCAGAGACCAGGTCCCCTCTGCCCATGCCAATGAGAGCTGAGAGGCTGGAGACATGTGTGCCTGAAGCAGAGGCTGTGGCAGTTTTTCCCATTGGTAGGTCGGGCCAGAGAGACACCAACAGTATGTCATAATCAAGTCCCGTGTGCATGCCCTGGTGTCCACTTCTAAGGGGGGACTGTTGGATGAAGCAGCAGGTATAAGAGTTGCCTTCTGTGTATAGGAGCAGCTCCCTCAGCCACCCCCACCTATCCGGGTCCACCTGAGTGAATCGTATCGATATAGGTGTGGTTGTCTGCGGCGGGGGATGGGGAGTATCTTCTGCCAGCTGCCCACATGTTCTGTTTTTGTTTTCCCGCTGCTGCTTGATGAATTGCTTGCTGGACTGTCAGCAGCCATCAAGAAGACAGTGAGCTACCCTCCCACAAGATGCCTTGATACTGTCTTTAGAGTGAGGACTCCTGGTTCCCCCAACCATTATTTGAATTCAGTTCCCCAGACTCTGGTCTTGAATGTTCTAGAGATACCACAGTTCCTGTGGCTCCACTCATTGGTATCAGATTGGCTGCCCTGTATCAGCCTCTTCGGATTTTATCTCTCGGCAGGGTAAAGTCCTGGCAGTAATCACGAGGGTCAGGAACATTACCTCATAGCTGCCATTCCCTTCACGTAAATCCCTCCACATTTTCCCCAGCTCCAAAACCTCCTCAGGATGAAGAACAGAGTCGAACACTTACGGTTTTTGTATTCATTCCAAGTCCAGGTTGGGATAAAGCAGGAATCGTTAAATGCTAAGGGTTCCATAGATATGGCTATGGTTCCCACGTGGGAGTTGAGCGCAGCAGCCTTGGACAATTTTATCAGCATCAGGTCATTCTCCAGAGATTGTGCTTTGAATTCAGGGGAGGGCACAATCAGTGAGTAATTCCGTATCTGCTCTTTCTTATTTTTGACGCTGGGTTGATAAACTCCCAGTCGGATTTTAACACTTTGGAAGAAAAAGGGCAAGGAGATAGAGAAGAGCAGGGTCAAAGAATGTCAGAACCACAAAAAATGCCAGAACTGACCCCCCCTCAATCATCTTAATTTTGTCTCTCAGACTTGAAAACTGAAGTGACCTGCTTTGGTTTGCGAAAGAGTACTAATAGTTTACGGGGTTGTAGAGTCTAGAGTCAGTGTGTATATAAAACCTGGGGTGTATCTGCCACCTCGAGTGCACTTGGTACAGTCTAGTATTGTTTATTATTATTATTATTATTATTATTATTATTAAGATTTGGAAAACATGCATGGGCAGGTGATAGAGATGTGCCCGCACTCCATTGTCCCAAGCAGCTCTTGAGCAAGTGTATTGAACCCTTCACTTCTGGATATTCTTAGGTCTCTCCCAGCCCCTCTATAGCCCCCACGTCATTATATTTATGATGTGCTGCCTACTTTTCTCACTGATTCCCAAGACTCTTAATCTATCAGGATGCCCAGTTATCATTTTCCATTATATTCCCTGGACACATTCCAACATACGCGCTTCTACACCAGGAGTCCAATCATGCTACGGATACAAGAGCCATTTCCTACAAAAACCATTCATGCATTAGATCTGGCTGAGAGAAGAACATCAAGTTTTCCAACTCCAGTTCTTGGGAGGGGATGAACTGTCTTTACTTCATATTTCTTATGATGTGCAGAGCAGAGATCCCATCTGTGTTTGGGGTTTTTGTTTGTTTTGTGTTTTGTGTTTTTTTCAATACTTTATCTTTTTATTTAAAATCAAGGTAGTTAACATATACTATAGTATTTGGTTTCAGGAGTAGAATTCAGTGATTCATCGCTTACATACAACACCCAGTGCTCATCCCAACATGTGCCCTCTATAATGCCCATCACCCATTTAGCCCATCCCCCTTCCAGCAACTCCATTTGTTCTCTATATTTAAGATATGGTTTGTCTTCCTGTTTTTATCTTATTTTATTTTTCCTTCCTTTCCCCTATGTTCATCTTTTGTTTCTTTAATTCCACATAGGAGTGAAATCACATATTTATCTTTCTCTGACTGACTTATTTCACTTAGCATAGTACACTCTAGTTCCATCCATGTTGTTGCAAATGGAAAAATTTCATTCTTTTTGATCGCCAAGTAACATTCCATTATATATATATATTCCGTACATATATATATATATTCCATTATATATGTATATTCCATATATCTATAATCCAAATATATATTCCATATATATCTATATTCCATATCTATATATATTCCATATATATCTATATTCCATATCTATATATATTCCATATCTATATATTCCATATCTATCTATATTCCATATCTATATATTCCATATCTATATATATTCCATATCTATATATATTACATATCTATATATATTACATATCTATATATATTCCATATCTATATATTCCATATATCTATATATTCCATATATCTATATATATCCTTTATCCGTTCATCAGTCGATGGACATTTGAGCTCTTTCCATAATTTGGTTATTGTTGATAATGCCATTATAAATATTGGGGTGCACTTGCCATTCAAATCAGCATTTTTGTATCCTTTGGATAAATACCTAGTAGTGCAATTGCTAGTTCGTAGGGTAGCTCTATTTTTTAATTTTTTGAGTAACCTCCATACTGTGTTTTCTGAGTGGCTGCACCAGTTTGCATTCCCACCAACAGTGGAAAAGAGTTCCCCTTTCCCTGCATCCTTGCCAACATCTGTTGTTTCCTGAGTTGTTAATTTTAGCTGTTCTGACAGGTGTGACTTGGTACCTCACTGTGGTTTTGATTTGTATTTCTCTGATGATGAGTGATATTGAGCATCTTTTCATGTGTCTATTAGCCATCTGGATATCTTCTTTGGAAAAGTGTCTGTTCATGTCTTTTGCCCATTTCGTCACTGGATTATTTGTTTTTTAGGTGTTGAGTTTGATAAGTTCTTTATACATTTTGGATACTAATCCTTTATCTGATATGTCATTTGCAAATATCTTCTCCCATTCTGTCGTTGCCTTTTTGTTCTGCTGATTGTTTCCTTTGCTGTGCAGAAGGTTTTATCTTGATGAGGTCCCAATAGTTCATTTTTGCTTTTGTTTCCCTTGCCTTTGGAGAGTGTTTAGTAAGAAGTTGCTGTGGCCGAGATCAAAGAGTTTGCTGCCTGTTTTCTCCTTTAGAATTTTGATGGTTTCCTGTCTCATGTTTAGGTCTTTAATCCATTTTGAATTTATTTTTGTGTATAGTATAAGAAAGTGGTCCAGTTTTATTCTTCTGCATGTTGCTGTCCAGTTCTCCCAGCACCATTTGCTGAAGAGACTGTCTTTTTTCCTTTGACATTCTTTCCTGTTTTGTTGAAGATTAGTTGGCCATAGATTTGTCGCTCTCTATTCTGTTCTATTGATCTGTGTGTCTGTTTTTGTGCCAGTACCATACTGTCTTAATGATTACAACTTTAATAATACAGCTTGAAGTCCAGAATTGTGGTGTCTCCAACTTTGGTTTTCTTTTTCAACATTACTTTGCTTGTTTGAGATCTTTTCTACACAAATTTTAGAATTATTTGTTCTAGCTCTGCAAAGAATGCTGGTGTTACTTTGACAGGGATTGTATTGAATGTGTAGATTGCTTTGGGTAGTTCAGACATTTTAATAATATTTGTTTTCCTATCTATGAGCATAGACTGTTTTTCCATTTCTTGGTATCTTCTTCAATTTCTTTCATAAGATTTCTATAGTTTTCAGTATACAGATCTCTTTCCTCTTTGTTTAGGTTTATTCCTGGGTATCTTATGGTTTTGGTGCGGTTGTAAATGGGATAGATTCCTTGACTTCCTCTCCTGCTACTGCATTATTGGTGTATGGAAATGCAACTGATTTCTGTATGTTGATTTCATTTTATTTTTTTTAACATATTTATTTATTTTGAGAGAAAGAGGGCGACAGAGAATCCCAAGCAGGCTCCTCACTCAGCACAGAGCCCCAGGTGGGGCTTGAACTTATGAACCATGAAATCATGACCTTCGCCAAAATTGGGAATCAGATCCTTAATGAACTGAGCCACCCAAGCACCCCACTGTATGTTGATTATATATCCTGTGACTTTGCTGAATTCATGTATCAGTTCTAGCAATTATTTGGTGGAGTCCTTTGAGTTTTCCACACAGAGTATCATGTCATCTTCGAAGAGTAAAAGTTTGACTTCTTCCTTGCCAATTTGTATGCCTTTTATTGTCTGATTACTGAGGCTAGGACTTCCAGATGTTGAAGAACAGTGCTGGGAGTGGACATCTCTGTCATGTTCTTGACCTTAGGGAGAAAGCTCTCAATTTTTCCATATTGATGATATTAGCTGTGGGTCTTTGTATATGCCCTTTATGATGTTGAGGTATGTTCCTTCTATCCCTACTTTCTTGAGGGTTTTTATCAAGAAAGGATGCTGTATTTTGTCAAATGCTTTTTCTGCATCTATTAAGAGGATCATATGGTTCTTATCCTTTCTTTTACTAATGTGGTGAATCACATTGATTTGTGAATACTGAGCCAGCCCTGCTGCCCAGGAATAAATCCTACTTGATCATGGTGAATAATTCTTTTAACATACTGTTGAATTCAATTTGCTAGTATCTTGTTGAGAATTTTTGCATCCAGCTTCCTCAGGGATATTGACTGTAATTCTCCTTTTTAGTGGGGTCTTTGATTTTGGAATCAGTGTAATGTTGGCTTCATAGAATGAGTTTGGAAGCTTTTCTTCCATTTCTATTTTTTGGAACAATAAGAAGAATAGGTATTAACTCTTCTTTAAAGGTCTGGTAGAATTCCCCTGGGAAGCCATCTGGCCCAGGACTCTTGTTTGTTGGGAGATTTTTGATTACTGATTCAATTTCTTTGCTGGTTATGGGTCTGTTTAAATTTTATATTTCTGGGGCACCTGGGTGGCTCAGTCAGTTAAGTGCCCATCTTCAGTTCAGGTCATGATCTCACGGTCTGTGAGTTCAAAGCCCGCATTGGCCTCTGTGCTGACAGCTCAGAGCCTAGAGCCTGCTTCAGATTCTGTCTCCCTCTCTCTCTGCCCCTCCCCCTCTCACACTCTGTCTCTCTCTCACTCTCAAAAATAAATAAACATTAAATTTTTTTTTAAGTTTTATATTTCTTCCTGTTTCAGTTTTGGTTGTGCATGAGTTTCCAGGAATTTGTCCATTTCTTCCAGACTGTCCAGTTTGTTGGCATATAATTTTTCAGAGTATTCTCTTATAATTGTTTGTATTTGATATGTTGGTTGTGATCTCTCCTCTTTCATTCATGATTTTATCATGATTTATTTTATTTGGGTCCTCTCTCTTTTCTTTGTGATACATCTGGCTAGGAGTTTATCAATTTTATTCTTTCAAAGAACCAGCATTTAGTTTCATTGATCTGTTCTACTGGGGTTTTTTGTTTGTTTGTTTGTTTGTTTGTTTCTGTATCATTTATTTCTGCTCTAATCTTTATTTTTTTCCTTCTTCTTCTGGCTTTAGGTTTTATTTGCTGCTCCTTTTCTAGCACCTTTTAGATGTAAGGTTAGGTTGTGTATTTGGGACCTTTCTTGCTTCTTGAGATAGGCCTGAATTGCAATGTACTGAATGCAATTGTAATCCTCTTAGGGCTGCCTTTGTGGCATCCCAAAGGCTTTGGGCTGTCATGTTTTCATTTTCTTTTGCTCCCATGTACTTTTTAATTCTTTCATTGATTTCCTGATTAACCCATTCATTCTTTAGTAGAATGTTCTTTAGCCTCCATGTATTTGGGGGCTTTCCAAATTTTTTCTGTGGTTGATTTTAAGTGTTACGGCATTGTTATCTGAAAATACGCATGGTATGATCTCAGTCTTTTTGTACCTGTTGAAGGTTGATTTGTGACCCAGTATGTGTTCTATTCTGGAGAATGTTCCATTTGTACTTGAGAAGAATCTGTATTCTTCTGCTTTAGGATGAAATGTTTTGAATATATCTGTTAAGTACATCTAGCCCAGTGTGTCATTCAAAGCCATTGTTTCCTTGGTGATTTTCTGCTTCAGTCCATTGCTGTAAGTGAGGTGTTAAAGACCCCTACTATTAGGGTATTTTTATCAACGGGTTTCTTTATGTTTGTTATTAATTGACTTTATATATTTGGGGGCATATATATATAATATATATATATATATATATATTATATATATATATAATATATAATATTAGTTATTCTCCATGAGAGAGTTTCCTGACACCTTCCTATTGATCTCCTCTTAAGCCACCCAAATGGGTGTTACTTTTCCATTGGGAAGGAGATCCTCTCTCTTTCTGGGTCTTCTGTTTCCTTTAGAATGTCATTAAGACTTGCCGGGATATCCTATAAAACTTGCTTTTCTTTAAATAGATCCCTCCCAGTCCCAAGAACAAAGGGATACTTACGGTAAGGGGCAGTGGGCAGCTGTCAGTACCCACTCAGGGTGAATGAGAGACCCCACACAGGGTTCTGGGCTGGACTGCAAGTAGACCATGTAAGGAATAGTAAAATCTTCTGGTAAGTTCAGCTTATCAGCTTCAGACTCTCTGGCCAAAATGACTCCTAAAGAATTGACAGAATCACAGGTAGAGAGAGAGTCAAACAGGTTGTGGGGCAACACTTAGGGTAGTTTTTTTCAGCCTAAGGTTTTCAGAGATAATACCAAGGACTTCAAATTATTTTAAACATCTTTTTAAAAATCAGAGAGAATCACGCATGCCACCCAAGCTATATGCTTCAGGGACACTGTCTTTGGTTGAGAAGGAAGCATATTAACATTAACTCATGGGCTGATCAGGAACTCTTGACTGGTAGTGTGGTGTATTATAAAAATGAGAGAAAGTGAATTATTCCTTTGAAAACATTATTTTTAATTAACATGCCAACCAAGCATGGAAGTAATGATTGCATACCACCTGCCTTTGGTAGTGAGGGGATGGAAAGGCTTTGGGCAGGGCCCTGGGGCCTCCAGTGCACTGCCCCTGGCCTGCCTGCCTTCCCTGCCCACACTTCTGAGTCCATCTGCCAGGCAGAGGGAAGCATGGCTGTCCAGAGAAAGTGACAGGCTAAGGTATCACACATTCGATCCTCAGGAGAGAGGGGGGCACAATAGTGACATATTCCAACTTGCTCACAGGTCTCAGAGGGGATGGGAGAGCCCGCTGATGGGATAAGTCACATGGCTAGAGATTCCTTTTGTTTTTTTCAACAGTTAATTGAAGGAAATGCCTGCCTCTTCCTATCTCTTCAGCTGTGGCTGACTGCTTCCCCTTCTGACCCTCCCAACCCTCCTGACCACTGTCCCATCCCTCGCCAGGAGGCCCAGGCCAGCCACTCACCAGCTGCACTCAGGAGAGTGAAGACAAGACAGGGCTTCATGGCGGGCAGTGATCTTGCATTGGATCAAGCTGTAAATGTCCCAATCCTTAGTCCAAGTGCCCTTGGCAAAGACAGCTGGGGAGAAACATTAACTGGGGGTTAGGAGGAGAAGCAAAAATCTTATAGCAGTCTTGAAACTAGGGCTCAAACCCCAATTGTATAAGGCCTGGTTGGGCGCTGTCTCTGATCTGGGTGCAAGAGAGGAAGTAGCAGACCAAGTCAAACCCCTGGTGCTTCTTCTCTGATCCCAAATATCTCAGGAGTTATGATGTATCTGCTGACATTTTTCCTCCCTCTCTGTGACATAGCCTTTCTTTGTTGTCCCCTCCTCCCTTTGTGACTGGGTCCCCTCTCTCTCTGCCCTCACTTGCTGTCTCCCTTCTTCTAAAGAGTCCCTCTGCCATTCTTAGAGACTCATCAAACACTAGGATGTGAAATAAATGTAACAAGTCTTTCCCCACCCCCATTTTCATAATGAGGCAGCTGTGGTCCTCATGGAAGTTATTGGCAAAGTCAGGACTGGGCCCTGAGTCTCTAGATTTTCTCTGCCATATCGAACTTTATCTGAGCCCTGTGCTCCCAGAAGACAGTGGCTGTCAAAAATCCTCTGGCACTTTTGTGCTCAGGGAAATGGCTTACCACAAAGAATTACCCTTCCACACACGAGTTACTAGAGACTCCATCCACTCTTTCTCATGGCTCCTGTAGAGCTTGGGATGACTCCCCTGTTTACCTGTGACAAGGCCAAACACCTTTCCCAGTTTGCTTGTAACTGCTGAGGTGGCCAGACAGACCCTCCAACTTCCCCATTCTTCATCTCACGAATGATTAGCTAGGCTTAGAACTCTTTTTTCCCTTGCAACTGGCTACACATAGAGAAAACGCTTTCTGTTCAGCTGACTGAGAAGTCCCGACTGGAAAATAATTGTTTTGTTTTGTTTTGTTTTGTTTTGTTTTGTTTTGTTTTGCTTTACTGCAAATCTCCACACCTGTAACTTGTTTCTTACTCCCTCTAAGGTGTCTTCAGGTAAAACCATCTTGCTGAGACTCTCTGATCTTTGGATCTGGGGTGCTCTTACTGAATAGTCTGAATACAGCCAATCCCTTTCCATGTACACTTTTTGTCTTTCACATGTATTACTCTTTTCAATATTCCTCTTTATAAGTTAGCCTTACATGATAACTTCCTGACTCCATCCCCCAGACATATGAAATAAATGTGGGTTCAATCAGGGATATTGGTCTACAATTTTCTTTTTTTGTGATGTCCTTCTCTGGCTTTGGGATCAGGCTCATGTTGGCCTCATAGAATGAGTTCAGAAGTGTTCCCTCCTCTTTAACTTTTTGGAAGAGTCTGAGAAGGATTGGTGTTAATTTCGTCTTCAAGTGTTCAGTACAATTTGCCAGTGAGGTCTGGCCATGGATTTTCTGTGCTGGGAGGTTTTTGATTACTGATTCAATCTCTACTCCTCACTGATCTGTTCAGATGATCTATTTATAAAGTGCTCAGAACAGTGAGTTCTAATGGCAAATAGTAAATGCTATATAAATGCTTGTTTTGTGAAATAACTGGAACCTTAGTATCTCCAGATTTTCCAGGCTTCTGGGGATGCCTTCTTTTTCTTAACGTCTAAATATTGTTGTGAAGTCCTACAGAGCGATGAAAAGCATGAGCTCTGGAGTCCAGCTTCTAGGATTTCATTCCTGGCTGCAGGACTTCCTAGCCGCCTTACCCTGAGAAAAACATTTGACCTCTTTAAGCCTCAGGGAGGAAAGAGTATCTGTACCTATCTCATAGGATACTTGTGAGGATTGAATACTACTGAAAAGCATGTAAGAATGGTGCAACACATTGAGAAACAAAAACAATAAATACTAGTTGTTATAATGATGATGATTACATTTTCCACCCCTGCAACAATAAGAAATGGCTCCTGAATACTAAGAAGAGCAAACCTTCAGTATGTCTCTGGTTCACAGAATTGTGTATTTTGGCTCAGCACTGTCCCAGAATATGCTGCTCGTGAAAGTCAGGGATTCGGGGTTATTAAGTACCATGGGTTTAAAGTGTGCCCAGTCTAATACAGCTCTTTCTACGGAAATAAATTACTACCCCCTCAGGTTGTAACCAGGTTTCATGTGTGACACCCAGTGACAAATGTGGGACTCTGAACAGATGTGGGAGGAAGAGGAGGAGGACGGAGCTGGTCAGCAGTCCCAGCCTGCCCTGCGCGGCACTCATTCTCAGCAGGCTTCCTCCTCAGAGAAGACTTTTGTAAGGTGGCAAGGACTACCACCAAGTTTTGTGAACTAAAAAGCCTGGGAATTTCACTAAAAACAAGCGACATTTTTGTTTCATAAAAATCTATTCCATGTTTATTGAGAAAATATAGAAAAGTAACAACAGAAATAGGAAACAACAGTAAAAACTCACTAATTATAACTCCACTTAAAGTTGTCCACTATTAGCATGGCCAGCATTACAATACTTTTTGCTCTGCCCATCCTCTCTCATTTTCCCTCAATAAAAAAAGTTAATAATTCTTTGACTTTTCTCTTAAGAGCATTTTTAGGTTCACAGCAAAACTGAGAGGAAGATACAGAGACTTCCCATGTGCTGCCTGACCTCCCCGATCTCACACATGCATACAGCCTCCCCCACCAGATTGGTGCATCTATTACAATGGATGAACCCACATGGACACATTATTACCACCCAAAATCCATAGTTTACCAAGGGTTCACCCTTGGTGTTATACATTCCATGGGTTTGGCCAAATGTACAGTGACATGTGTCATCATAGCATAACACAGAGTATTTTCATTGCCCTAATAGTCCCTGGGCTTGGTCTATTCATCCCTTCCCCCAACCCCTGGAAACTACTGGTCTTTTTATTGACTCCATGGTTTTGTCTTTTCCAAAATTCCATATAGTTTAATCATCCAGCATTTAGACTTCTCATTTTGGCTTCTGTCACTTAGTAATATACATTTAAGTTGCCTCCGTGTCTTTTTGTGGCTTGATAGCTCACTTTTGTTTTAGCGCTGAGCAATACTCCATTGGCTGGGTGTCCCACAGTTTATTTATCAACACACCTATGGAAGAACATCTCTGTTGCTTCCAAATTTTGACAATTATAAATAAAATTGCTGGAAACTTCCATGCACAGATTTTTGTGTGGAGAGAAGTTTTCATCTCGATTGTTGGATTATGTTTCAGCAGATTCCATAGCTGAGATGGGGTATAAACAGACAATGATTAGACTGAGTTACTCAGAATAAATGAGTATCCCTAAGACTAAATAAAGACTTTTGTATTTGTATCCATTCAACGAGACAGAACTTCTTAATGGACTTTTAAAAGTGAGACTAAAATAATACAAAGACAGTAAGTAAATATCTCTATTTTTAACGGCGTTTGAAAAGTTGATATCAATACCAAAATAACATGCCATAAAAGATAAATGATGGGGGCGCCTGGGTGGCTCAGTTGGTTAAGCGTCTGACTTCAACTCAGGTCATGATCTCACAGTCTGTGAGTTTGAGCCCCGCATCGGGCTCTGTGCTGACAGCTCAGAGCCTGGAGCCTGCTTCAGATTCTGTGTCTCCCTCTCTCTCTGCCCCTCTCCTGCTCATGCTCTGTCTCTGTCTGTCTCAAAAATAAATAAAAACATTTAAAAAAAAGATAAACAATGACAATGGTTCGGACTTCAATAATGAATTTAAATAAGGTTTGTAGGGTAAAAGAGGCTTCTCTTTGTCTTATTAGAGCAAATATTCTCTGATAAATTCATCTTGAGCATATGTTGAAATTCTTTCCTGGCTAATGGGAAAACTAACAAGTGGATTATGCTGTGTACCAGTATGAAGTAAACTTCTACCCAGCCTAGCTATCCTGTATGAAAAAAATATTTGCATAAGGAACTAAGCTTCTAGGTGCAGATATCACTTTATTTTACACAGCTCCGAAAGGTCACAACCATGAGATTGACAGTTGAGAGCCATCTTAGGGTTTACAGGAGCAAGTGATACATAAAGAAAACTCATCTGTTGCTGTGATTAGATATGGCAAGAAAAAAAAAAACACTTTTTTCTCTATGCAGTTGTTCCTAATCTCAGATTGTTACCTCCTTATATTTCCGTATTTTTCTGCACAGATACCATGTCTTCCTGGATCTTATTGAATTATGAATTAGGTATTTACTTGGAGTAAATATATTTTGGTGAGAGATGTCTCTTCTGACTCTACAAAGTGGCTTTTTATTTCAAATTATAGGATGCTTTCATAGGTCTTTCTATGTGTTTCTCAGATTATACAGTTGACCCGTGAACAGCATGGGTTTGAACTGCACAGATCCACTTATATGCGGACTTCTTACAGTACAGGACTGCAAATGTATTTTCTCTTCCTTCTGATTTTCTTAACATTTTTCTCTGGTTTTCTTTATTGTAAGAATACCACATATAGTGCATATAACATACAGAATATGTGTTAATCAACTGCTTATGTTATCAGTAAGGCTTCTGGCCAATAGTAGTCTATTAGTAGTTAAGTTTTGGGGGAACCATGAGTTAGACAAGGATTTTTGACTCTGCAGGGTGTTGGTGCCCCAACCTTCATATTGTTCAAAGGTCAACTGTACTTTAGAAGCAGGTGTTTACTTTCCAGTCATCCACCCCTTTATCTGGTTTGCTTTTCTGTAGCATTTGCATTGATCAGCATTCTAGTCTACCGTCTCTGTTTATTTGTTTTCTATTTACCCAGTGAGGACATATATACCATGAAAGTAGGGTTTTGACTATTTCTTCTGTTGTATCTTTAGAGCATAAGACAGGGTGGGGACATTGTAGGTCATCATTAAGTATTTGTTGAGTACGTGGTTGGATAAATGAATGAAATAGTTACATTGTCTCCACTGAGGGACGTACCAGATGTATTTAATCAATCTTCTATTAATGGATCTTTGGATTGTTTCTGGGTTTTCAGAATTACATAGACAATGTATCAATACGCACCCTGGATTACTCTAGTGGAGATTGTGGCTGCCTTCTTAACATCCGCTCCTCCTTCTCTTGGTAACCATCCTTATAACCATTCAGTTAACCAAACACGTACCAAGTTCATTGCAGAATGAAAGTCCACCCCTTGCTCTGAGGTTATGCTGGGTAACCTAATTGTAAATTAATCAGCATAATCCCACTAGACTATTGACTCAGGTTTGTGCCAGTGACCATATTCAGTGAAAGACACACATTATGATGTCTGCCAGGGGCATCTGGGAAAGAAACTTCCTAGATCTGATGAGAGTAGCTTTGTCTTTCCCCCTCGATATAGACAAGGTAGAGTCGGCCTCTGAGGGTCATTTCTATCACAAGGTTTTATCCTGAGGATAAAACTGACATTAATGCACAGGACAGAGACAGGAATCATAGGGTCCTTGACATTTTTGAATTGCTGAATGAAAGCATCCTTGAAGCCTTCCCAGTTTTTAAGCTTCCATTAGTACATCTTTAAAATTTTTTTTTCAACGTTTTTTATTTATTTTTGGACAGAGAGAGACAGAGCATGAACGGGGGAGGGGCAGAGAGAGAGGGAGACACAGAATCGGAAACAGGCTCCAGGCTCTGAGCCATCAGCCCAGAGCCTGACGCGGGGCTCGAACTCACGGACCGCGAGATCGTGACCTGGCTGAAGTCGGACGCTTAACCGACTGCGCCACCCAGGCGCCCCTTAGTACATCTTTAAAGGCCATTTGAGTTGGCTATTCTGTTCTTTGCAATGGAATGAGTCCTAAATTTTACACTCCCATTTATACTTTGTTTTTGTGGTTGTATGGATATTTCAATAGAATAGAGTTTTAGAAATGAAGTTTCTGGATCAAAGAGCATACAGATTTTACATTTTAGTATAAATTTACAAATTATGAAGAGTTAGATTTTTTTAAAAAGACAGTTGATAGAAAATGACAAGATAGGCTGACAAGGGAATATTGAATAGTATCAAGAAAAAGGATTTTTTTTCATACTTTTCTTTGGACCTTCCCTTATCTCTCATCCTTTGTATAGCTCCCTTAACCTGCCAGGTCTCTAAATCTGCCCTCTTCTTGCGGTGAGGTGGGTGGTGCTGGTGTGGAATAGAAAATGTTTTAGAAGAAACAGGAGAATCTTTAAGTTCATTTGTTTCTGGAGAGAAGCCTGAGATATTTAGTTAAGGTAGATCTAAAGCTACCTATTTTAACATAGAGGAGTTATATATGAAATTAATTAATTTAGGCCATATGCAAACATGAAAGCAGTTCAATGAGAACTATGGAAATAAGACAGGACAACTTAGTTATGACCATATATTTAAGAGCCTTGAATGCAAGGCTAAGGAATTTGGCCTCCATCCCAGTGGAATTGACAAGGCAATATGAAGGGCTCAGGACTGGTTCCTATGAATGTGCCATCCATAATTACAAAGGAATAGAAATTTGGTAATGGGGCATGTATCTTCCCATATTTTCCTCTTCCAAAATACCTGGTGTGGACTGTATGTTTGTGCCCCTCCCCCATGCCCACAAATTTATGTACTCAAACCTAACCCACTACAGGACAGTATTAGGAGATTGGACCTTTGCAAGGTTTATATGGTCATAAGACTAGAGACCCCATGATGGGATTAGCATCCTTATAAGAAGAGACTAGAGCCCTCTCTCTGCCAGGTGAGGACACAGTGAGAAGGCCCCTGTCTACAAGCCAGGAAGTAGGCCTGCACTGTTTCCCACTGCACCTTGATCTTGGACTTCCCAGCCTCCAGAACTATGAGAAGTTAATGTTTGTGGTTTAAGCCACCCAGTCTATGGCATTTTTGGTATAACAGCCTAAACTGACTAAGACAATATCCCTTCTTCACCTTATTACTGAGGCTGTGAACATTTTCCCCTTTCAAACCTCCTCCATCTGCTCCAGGATGTCCATGCTTAGATCCCATTATATTCTTCTCCTGGATCCATACCGGATATGCACAGGAATCATGTGTTGGGACTTGTTCTCCAAACCAACTCTGTAGCCACGACTTCTATGACCTCAGTGTAATAGATCTGCTCTGTAAACTGACCTGCGTTTTCACTTTCTTTCTTTTATAGTTCAAAATAGTACATTATTTGGGCTGGGATGTGGGGGTCTGGTGGTGGAAGATGGGAAATGGGCACAGATTGCCTGCAGACATCATGCCTGCAATAGCAATAAAATCCCAGTGGGAAAGCAAGAAAGATCTTAGAGAACTGGAATATATAGGTAGGTAAAATCTTGGGAAATGCAGGAAATGTGTGATTTGTACAAAAAAACAAATTCTCCATCTGGTGGTTTCCATTATCTAGCCTCACAGTTTCAGATGGACTGGAGCCCCCAAAAAAAAGCAGACCATAGTGTCACAGCAGTAGCAATGCTTTGGGAATAAGGGCCACTGGAGCCTCCCTGACTCCGAACTAGCTGAATGACTTTGGGCAGTTGATTTGCCCTTTCTGTACCCTGATGTCATCATCATCTGTTCAAAAATGTGATGGCAATAGTGACTTCAAAGCTTATCCATGCTTATATCTTCAATGGACCACACAGAGCCTAGCAGATAGATGATCAGTAAATTCATTTGGATCAGGTTGAATGAATACCTGTGTAACCTTTCCAATTCTATCCTCATGTAATTGTTCAATTCTGTGCCCACTCTCTTACTCAGCAGTCAGTTTGAAGATAAAGTTCATAAATATTAAGTAAGGACAGTTCTTGGACACATGTGGTGTGGGACAAAATGTTTTTATTTAGATACTGTTTTCAGGCATAGGTGGAAGGCGAGGTTGACTAACGGGATAGGGTGTGGAGAGGTCCATGTGCTTAGTTGGCAGCAATGGTCTGCTGAATCCAGCTCACGTAGTTGCAGACCTTGGTGTAGACACCGGGTTTGCCTCTTTGAGCGCAGCCGGCACCCCAGGAGACAATGCCCTGGAGCTGGTTGTTGCAGACCACAGGGCCACCAGAGTCACCCTGAACAAGAGGAAAGAGACAATAAGAACTCTCAGTCACACCAAGTTGGGGGAAAGGCTCAAAGTTGTTTCTCCATTACCCTGGGTCCGTTTTCCCAGGTTGCTGATTCTCCAGGAAGCATCTTCGCTTTTCCTGGGAATCCAACCCTCAGTCTCTGTACTACATCCCCATCCTTTCTACCCCACCCCCCTCCTCCTAGCTCCTGCTCTTCTCTTAGTTGCAGGCAGGCAGGGCCAAGAAGAGGTGAGGACAGGTGAGTGCAATGCTGCCCAGCTAGCCCTGCTTTTTTTCCAGAAAGTTTCCTGGTACAATATACCTCCTCAGCAGGGCGCCTGGGTGTGCTGTTTGCACACCATCTTCTGTGTATCTTTTTACCCTTGACCCTAACCATTAATATCTCAAAAGGAAAATTTATCATTTATCCCAAATCTCTCCCTTGTCCCTTATAATCCATCCCAGAGACAGCTTCTCAATCTGTGTTTCAGGAAAGGGAAAATATGGTGGAAATGCCTGCGGCTTGGCCAGAAGGAGTACAGAGAAACTAACCTGGCAAGAGTCCTTTCCGCCTTCCAGGAAGCCCAGACAGATCATGTTGCTGGTGATCTGGCCTGGGTAGGCTTTACGGCAAGCACTGTCAGTTAGTATGGGAGCTTTCAGACACTGCAGGACATCGGGATAATTTTCTGTTGGGCGCAAGGGTAAAAATGGAAGAATATTACCCACAGGATTCTTGGAGATTTCTTTCCCAATCTCTCCCTCCTTCCCTACTTTGCCAGTAACTTCTATTTTGGAAGAATAAATTTATCTGGAAAGTCTTCCAAACAGTTTTAATCAACAAGTTGTACTCTCTGACGCTGGCATCAGTGACTCCAGATCTCAAATCTGGAGACTACCTCTTAAGCAGGTCTACACTTTAGGTGGTACCAAATCTTTCAGCCTCTGTTCTGTTTACCTCCTCAGTTTCTACTTCTTTGCAAATCACAAATCACACTTAAGCTGAACATCTATCTTTGTCACAGTTCATTTTTTCTTGTGTTTTCCAGCAAAGGAATCTTCCTAAGACTCCATACATCCACAAACTATCCTCTGGGAACCTTGCCTTGAGTGACAGTTCAGACTAACTGACCCCCAACATGTCTTTCACTTCTAGGATTTTCAGACTTGGTGCTTTTGTTCCAGGTGACACTCACCCCCAAAGCTCTGGACATTTCCCCAGCCAGAGATGAGGCACTGGGAACCAGAAGGTGCACAAGATCTTGGCAGAGAGATAGCAGACACTCGAGAGTTGAGGGTGGCAGGTGAGCTCAATTTAATCAGCATGATGTCATTATCAATAGTGTTTGCATTGTATCTGGGGTGGCGGATGACCTTGGCCGAATTGATGAATTGTTCACTGCCCTCAGAGACTGCAATGTTGTGTTCTCCCAGACGCACCTGGATTCGGCTGGATTGGAGGACGCAAAGTTCTGTAAGTATCCAACTTGAGATTTTCCCCTTCCCCAGTTCCCCCCAGTCATAAACATAAGCATGAACACCATCTCCTTCAAGTGTTCCCACACATAGATAATTGTGCACTTAAGGCAGCCCTACCAGATACGGTCCAGGTTAGAGTAACTCCTAAGTGGGTGTCACTACCAGCCCGCCATCTTGTTAGAATAGCTAGATGCCTTTAGTTCCCATGACTGAACGGCACCAATACAATGATGGCAGGTTAGGTGGGAACTGATGAATATTATTCAGCACGTGCTATTCCTCCTCTGGTTGAGATTATCAGTTATTGTAGGGAGACATGGCAGGAATCAGAGACATGCCAGGATTTTAAGGGGGCAGAATGAGTTGTACTTATTTTTAACATTGTACTGGAAACTTCTTTTGGGTTTTTACCTCCATATGCCATTTTTCCTGGTTGAGCTATAATGATTGGGACTATTTATCGATTAATGCTCTTAAGCTAGTCCTAGGTATACTTCATCACTAGCTAGTTCCCCTCCTCTGTCTCTGGTACCATCATTTGGAAGGCTATCAGGGAACTCTAAGGTTAGCTGTCCATGTAAAATTTCCTCAACACAACATACAGTGCCTGGGGAGAATGACAAGTCTTCTAGAATCTGAATGCTCACCCCTCAAGCATAACTCTTTAGTTTACCCTGATTGTGCTTTGGCAGGGCTGGGGGATGAGCTGATCTGGGAGAACAGATATGTGAGTATCAGTTACTTACGACTTGTAGCAGTGAGCCGCAGACACCACCCACTGGGAATTGATGAGGGAGCCGCCACAGAAGTGGTAGCCCGAGTTCAGGGACACCTGGTAGGGGATAGAGTTCCTCGGACAGGTGTAGCCCCCAACGATCTTGTCATCGTCATCAACGGGGAAAGCAACTGACAAGGAAAAGTTGGAAACTATCTGTTAAAAGATACATCTTGGAATTTCTACTTACCACTAAGTTTTTGTAGGTGAGCTAGAAAAGAGAAGATAATGTTTTCTTGTCACACATAATCAGGACATGGTGATAACATAATTTTCCCATAATGTTTTTCCCAAAATCTTATTACTCGATCTATACCTTTGACACATACTCTACTTACACCATTATAAGTATCTAATTTGTAAGTTATGCTTTAAATTTGATAAATATACTGTTTTTCAACATATGTACCACACAAACACACACACACACACACACACACACACACACCTTGATCAGAGACTCTTATATATTACATGCCCTGAACATTACTACCTAAGGATGTAAAGAATACTTTTTAGGAGGGCCTGGGTGGCTTAGTCAGTTAAGCATCTGATTCTTGGTTTTGGCTCAGGTCATGATCTCATGGTTTGCAAGTTCGAGCCCTGCATCGGGCTCTGCTGCTTGGGATTCTCTCTCTTCCTCTGTCTCTTTGCCTGCCCCTCCTCTGCTCACTCACTCACTCTCTCTTTCTCTCAAAATAAATAAATAAACATTAAAAAAAGAATACTTTTTATACAAAACTTTGTTCAGCAGACATGCAAATAGATGTTCAGTGAAGCTTTGCAGTAACCATGCTTATATTGATTTATGGTGGTCGGTATAGGATACTTATTCCCGTGAAGTAAAGGGAAGGAAGCTTTTAGAAGCCCCCTAAGAATGTTCTAGCCTGGAAGGAATTGGGAGTTTGTACTTTTGTTCCCCAAATTTCTCTTTTTGGTTCTTGCGTAAAATTTTCATGAAATAATTTCATAGAACATTATATTTGGTTTCCCTCTCCAATCTTTCCCCTTATTCCAATTATCTTTCTAACATTTTTCAATTTATTCAGCATTGTGAAGTTTGGCCCACTGATTTATTAAGATTTCTATGGCTCCCAAAGTCTATGATTATATTATATCCACCCTATTGTTCAAATATTTTGAAGTAATTTTGGGAAAGACATTTAGAGACTGGTGTATTGAATTTATACTCATCCAATTCGGGAAAGTTTAATAGCAAGTTTTTGATGAAATTTGGTAGTATAAAGAATAGAAACAGATATTTCTCTACGTCTTTTGATGATTAAATGATATGTTATTTTACACCAGAGAGATTTCATTAAGAAAGACATTGTAAAACCCAGCCCATAGCTTTTATTCATGAGAAATAAAGTATCTTTGCCTGTTAAAATCCTTTCGGTATAGAGGAGACTCTGGTTCTGACCCTCACAGCCTCTTCAATGAGCCCAAGACTAGTCATTGTTCCCAATTATTAATTCAAAATGCAACATTTCCTTATTGTTAACTATCCTTTCCTTTTCCCTCTTCCTTCATAGATTTTATCTTGACGTTCAGGGCAATTTCTGCCTCTTTATACTTTCTACACTAATTCCTCCTGCTCACTATAATCTGTCCCCAACAAGTGAGGTTTAATTATGTATAGGTATTTGTACTATGGTAGTTTCCCCTTATCCATGGTTTTGGTTACCCTCGGTGAACCGCAGTCAGGAAGCAGATGATCTACTTTCTGATGTATCATCAGGAGCTCATTACTAGCCTAACACTATCTCACTATGCCTACATCATTCACTTCACTCTGTTTATCATGTAGGCATTTTATCATCTCACATCATCACAAGAAGAGTGAGTCAAGTACAATAAGATATTTAGAGACAGAGATAGACAGAAGAGCATGACACATAACTTCTATTACGGTATGTTATGATTATTATATAATTGTTCTATTTTGTTATTAGTTATTGTTAATCCCTTACTGTACCTAATTTGTAAGTTAAACTTTATCATAGGTACATACATATTGGAAAAAACCATAGCATATACAGGGTTCAGTACTATCTGCGGCTTCAGGCATCCCCTGGGGTAGATGTATACACTGCATTCATTTATTCGTAAAGACTCACCAGCAGCTCCCAGGAGAGCAAGGAAGATGAAGGTCTTCATGGTTGCTCACTGGATTTGGACTGGGAAGTGTGATGATCGCTTTTCATCCACAGGTATTTATACCCCCAGGTTTGTCATTGACACCCATGGCCATGGGTGCCAGAAAAGTGATTTGACTGGAAACTTACAAATCCAAATTTAGAATTCAATTCTATGCCAAACTGAAGATAATCAGCATCATATTTAAACATCAGCTTTTGTCTACTTTTCCAGAAAGTTATGGAAATGGAAATAATAAACCCACCTGGTGCAATTTGTTCCCCATAATAGAAAAGTACATTGGAGCAAGGTCACAGAACGGGGCTGCAAGTGTCCTGTTTCCCAGACAAAAATCTTAAGTATTTGGTTGTCTCAAGTGTGAACTTTTATCTGAGGACTCTCTTGAACACTACCCCCCTTGATGTTTAATTAATATTGGCTCTTTCAAAGTTATATAATTTTTCTTGTGGCATCTGTGGCTTTGTATAGCCACGTTAAATTTTCATTATTAATAGGGAAGCTTGTTTCCTTGAGAAAAGAAAAAAGTGTTCTGAATTGAAACCATGATCGAGGTAAACAGGAGAATGAAAGAATAACTTACTAGAAGTTACTATGTATTTTATATCTATAAAAACTTTGCATATATTAATTTAGAAATTCTCATTACAACCCTAGAAGATACCTGTTACTATCCCCACTATACATATGGGGAAACTGAGGCACACAAAATTTACAGAGGACTTGAGCAACATCACCTAGCAAGTACACGGTAGGCTCAGGATTCCAATCCAGGAAATCTGGCTTCAGAGTCTGTGCATTTAACCACTATACAACACCTCTCCACTTAGTTCATCACAATCTTGACACCAAGATAACACAGAAATCTTGACAAATGGTAATACAATTGAAATCGATGGAGTGATTACTATGCGTCAGGCACGATGGATGGGGTTTCTATACATCAGTTCATTCAATCCTTACCAGCAGCTTTATAGGTGTTGTTATAATTTTTACCATTTTATATATGGGGACAGTGAAGCTTGAGGAAATTACATGTTTTGCTCAAAGTTTTATACTCTTGAGTGGTTAACACAGTGTTCAAACTCGAGCAGACTCATTTCAAGGATCATAAACTCTACTGTGATGCCATAAACATAACTAAGGAGAACAACCTGAACTCCACCAAATTAAAGGATGACCCTAGGGAGCAGAGAGAATTCTTAGATAAATTGAAGAAATGGGTTCCTGGAGCAGGAGTTGTCATAATTAATGAAGCATGGCAGAAGTATCCAGAATAAGTGAATCTCAGGGACCAGATTCTACTCCCACACATCTGAATGGCCTACCAGGATGTACTTCTGCTTTAGCAGATGATCGTCTCTCATGAGGTAGTTTGTTGCTTTTACATTCAAAGTTGTGCTGATATAAAGATGATTCACTAGAAGGCAGAATTTCTCAACCCCGGCACTACTGACATTTGGGGCCAGGTAATTCTGTGTTGTGGGGAACTGCCCTGAACACTGTAGGATATTTATCAGCACCCCTGGCCTTAGTTACAAGTACCACTAGCCCCTCCTCCAAGTTGTGACAACCCAAATGTCTCCAGACATTGCTAAATGTTCCCTTGGGTTCAAAATCATCCCCAGCCGGGAATGACTGATCTCAGGAGAAAAGATGGGCAAAGTAGCTTCTAAGGCCATAGCCATGGGTAAGTGATTTGAACGTTAGGACAATGTAGGCAGTAATCAACTACTGAATGAATGGCACATAAAGCAGGGGGCTGTCCCTCACTGATACCTAAAAATCATGGAAATTAAGGAGTAAGAGAAGGGCCAGGCCCAGAGTGAAAAAGGGAGAGCCTTCTCAACCCATCCAATTATCTTCCTTTCTGATACCTCCATGGTGAAGTGTTGGTAGTTGTGTGGTTCTGAATCACCCCTGGAACTTCCCTTGAAACTCACCAGAGACCTTAGCCCATATGAAAAGCACATCATCTTCAAAGAGTTCCCACAATAGTTGGCTCATGTGCTGCTATGCTGTAGGGAGCTCTCCCTGGTGCATTCTGGGCTTTATCACTTGGACCCCTTCTCCCTGGAAGGGGAAGTGTGAGGGTTGCCAGGTAAGAGGAGTTATCTAGACTCAACTGCAAATGCCCAAATAAACACCTGAGATAAAGGAACATGGACCCATCCAGTGGCAGCATGATGACTCTTCAGTCATCTAAAGCAGTAGTGGGGATGTGGGGAAAATGCCGAGTGATGGTTTCTGGACTTCAGGTATTCCCAAATAACTCTCACATGTGGTGCATGGAAACCATGCACACAATGCCTTTAAGAAACTTAAGTTTTGATTAAAAATTTTTTTTAATGTTTATTTATTTTTGAGACAGAGAGAGATAGAGCATGAATGGGGGAGGGTCAGAGAGAGAGGGAGACACAGAATCCAAAGCAGCCTCCAGGCTCCAAGCGGTCAGCCCAGAGCCTGACACGGGGCTCAAACCCACGAACTGCGAGATCATGACCTGAGCTGAAGTCGGACGCCTAACCGACTGAGCCACCCAGGCGCCCCAAGTTTTGATTTTAAAGTAGACTTTTTTCCTGAGCCTCTTCTCAAGCATAGATGTTGATATTTCATGTGTTGGTGAATCTTTATCTAATGCACATTAAAATGAACACATGCTGTTTGATAACATAGCTCTTTAAATAACAGTGGTCATTTGTGCGCTCCCTAAAATCATGTTGAAGACTAGTTGTTTTGTATATGTGCTGCCAAAGCAGACACATGTTGAAGACTGATCCCATAGCATCAGGCAGAGGGCCGGACAAAACGAGAGTGGGAAATCCCAAGTATCACTGGTGGTGATGGCTGTGGTGGCTGCTGGGTGTGGAAAGGGTATGGAGCAGAGTAGATCTGGATATTAACTGAGAGCGCAAAGTATGCCAAGCGGAAGATACTAGAAGAATGCTCCCTATTGAAGAGGCCAGGAGAACACGGGATCAGTGTGAGGTGTCTCTCTACATGAGCGCCATGTCGATCTTTTTCTGTAAAGTGGGTGAACAGACATGAAGAAGATATCCTTGCACGATTGTGTGGGAACTCACACCTGTAAGATACCTTTTACTCCTGAGATACTGTGCTTCAATCATCCTGTGAAGTTGGGCCCCGGAGAACTGGGTTGAAACTTCTCAGATTCAATAGATATTCTTGTCTGCGCTTTGTGTGTGCAAAACATCTGTCCTCAATAACATCGATGAATTCTTGTTTGCAATCAACAGTGGTCATGCCACAGTGTGTGGATGTGGAGGAGGTGGGGAGTCTCCTTCCTCAGTCATGTCCGTGAAAAGAGCCACGTGCAATGTGTGGCAATGTCCAAGTTCCTTTTGCCGGGCAGAGTGGGTTGGTACCTATACTTCTTTTCCTCACTTCAAGCATATGAAGGTCCAGAGGTATGTGTCTGTATTTAGTGCATCTGTATTTGTCACCCCTCTTTCCCATGCACACGGCTTAGTGGCCTTGGAGGACTATCTAAACTTGGGCCTGAATTAGGGGCTGGTTGGGCTCCAGCAAATATGTTGACATTTATATTGGCAGAAGCAAGACTCACCGGCCTCTGAAGGCAACTTTATGATCTTCTCTCTCATGGAGTCTGTTTTTCTTTTCGTTTAGATGCTCCAGCCACCTTCTTGGCTAACACAACTCTAGTTACTGAGGCCATTTACTGGCTCTTTAACCGTGCCAACAGGAAGGGAAATTTTTAAATAAGAATTCCTCTCCCTGAAAAAAAGATATATTAAATTACTAAAAAAAAAAACCCTGAAATAAGCAATCAGGGCAACAAGAATGCAAAAAAGAACAAGGTTACAAAGTATGCTCTTGTGTCATAACCCTGATGCTAACCTGACGGTCCGTGCTAAGCTCAATTTCTTTTTTTTTTTTTAATTTTTTAACGTTTATTTATTTTTGAGACAGAGAGAGACAGAGCATGAACGGGGGAGGGTCAGAGAGAGGGAGACACAGAATCCAAAACAGGCTCCAGGCTCCGTGCTATCAGCACAGAGCCCAACATGGGGCTCGAACTCACGGACCGCGAGATCGTGACCTGAGCCGAAGTCGGCCGCTCAACCGACTGAGCCACCCAGGCGCCCCCCTCAATTTCTAATCATTGCCATGTACAGAAAACCAGTGTTGGCAAGTAGAATGCTCTTTCTTGGTAAAGTGAACCCTGGAACCAGACAGGCTTCCTTGAGAACCCTGCTCAAGGATGGCATTAGTTTGAGGACATTTCTATTCTAGCTACATGTGATTCTCTCCATGATATTGTTTGCAGGAGTCAGCAAACATTTCCTATAAAGAGCCCAATAGTAAATGTTTTAGGCTTTGCAGCCAGTACAGTCTCTGTCACAACTAGTCTTCATTGCAGCGTGAAGGCAGCCGTATACAGTACATGTGTGGTTGAGTGCAGCTACGTTCCAGTAAACCTTCTTCATTTCCTGAAACAGGCTGCAGGTCAGACTTGAACCTGGGCCATAGTCTGTTGACCCTCTCCAGAAGAGAAGGCAGAAATGAATTAAATGCCCCATATCCAGACTTAAAATTGAATGGTGACTGTTTCAATGATCAGGTGTGGCTTGAAAGAAAACTAGTGATCTTAAGAGAATTAGCTCACTGTTGACCTTCAAGTAATGCTTTCGGGAGAAAGTAAGAAGTAGGGAATTGGGGGTTTAGGGCTAGGATATCGGAATGACAGAGAACAGGGCAAAACAAAGAAGAGAATGATAGAGACAGAAACTTGTACCAAAGGATGAGAAACAATAAAATTCTGGGAGAGAAGATTTCAATCTGGCAACAGAGTTCTGGCCTTCATTCTGCCACTAGCTTCCGTTTTGGGGGGTCTTTGCACATTAACATCCTCATGTATAAAATGAACACCCACAGAAAATCAGGGGGAAATAGAAGTTAACACGATCTTCGATCCACATACAAGAGTTTTGTTAAAGTGTTAACACAACTAAATTATGTCTCTGTCAGCATTCGCTTCCCACTGCTCTGTCCTAAAGATCCTTGACTTATCTTTGAAGATCCTTGACTTACCTTTCAAACAAACCACCTGTGCCTTCATTCAGGACCACGGTCTGCTAAAATAAATAGCACTACTAGTATTTTCTTGTTTCTGGATTTACTGTCCTTCAACCTACCTCCATACGGTTTTACCAGAGTGGTCCTTCTAAAATTCAAATGGATCATGTCATTTTCCTGCTTAAATCTCTTCAATAGCTCCATATTGATGTTGGGATGCATTTAAGTTCTTGGGCATGGCATTGAAGCCTATGAACCTGGACACTCTTCACTATTTCACACCTCTGCGCCTTTCCCACTTGCCTCCCAGTTTAACACCCACTCATTCTCTAGGTCTCTAATCAGAGAGAATCCTGATGAACCTCACCTGCACTCTCTAGCTCAAATCAGGCCTTCTTGAGTTTTCTTGTCAGCTTCTACTTTTATAACATTTACTTCCAATTATATATAAATTGTGTGAGTATCTATCCGTGTAGTGTTGATCGTTTAAAATTCCTGAGGGCACAACTGATGGCTGATTTGCTTACCATTCTGCCTCAAAGCCAACATGTATCTGACACATAGTAATTGTTCAGCAAATTACTGCTGAATGGGGTTACCTCCCTCACTTCTTTGCTCGCAAACTCCAATTCATCCATTAAAATTTACCTTGACATCATCTCTCCTTAGAGTTAACCTCTGACATTTATCTATGCCCACCCCTAACTCCACCCCACGCTGCCTCTGACTTGACAGATAAGTCTGTTACCTTTCTGCACTCTTTTAAAGCCTTGTGTATATTGCTATTATAACTTCTGGATTTTCTTGTAAACGTTTATTTTTTGTCTATTTCCTCAACTAGATTATGATCTCCTGAAACAAATATTTTGTATTTAAGTTCTCAGTCTGTAGCTCTGTCTCTGGCACAGAGTAGATGCTTCAGTTTCTCTTCGCCACATCAGATGCTTGGGCCCCGTCTATAGCATCCCACCAAAGGTCTTCCAGCCTCTATTGCAGAAAGGAGATCCCAGTACCTTCTCAACCATCCAGTTGGAAAGTTTTTCCTTGTGTTGAGCCAGAAGATTGTTTAGAGCTTTTAACCATTTTTTCTTAATCTTGTCCCTTGGTAATAGAAGATCAGGAGACTCATAATAAACGGTAAGTGATCAGGGGTCACAGCCAGCAGAAGATTATGGGTTTTAAATAGTAAACAGGAGAAGCAAGATAAGGCAAGTTTCGAACCCAACAGAGTTTCCCTGTCCCTATTTGTAGCAGGAGCAAATCTCAGAAGGCAACCTCAAAAGTTGCCTCATGTTACTAGAAAAATAGCATGCCAGAACTAAAAGTTGAAGCTATGTGCTAGCCTCTTTATACACAATGAACCAGAACTGGTTCTTAGAAAAAAAAATAAACTGGTACAGGACTAGATTGCTTACAGATTTGGCTTACACTCATCTCCTTCAAAAAGCCTTCTCCAACTTCGACAATCCCCGAACAACTGTTTTTCTGCATGTCCTTCAAATGCTGCTGAACACGGATTATACCCTACCATTTTACGATTAGTGAAACGTCATACAGGAGTATTTTAGCTGCTTCATCTCACTATTGGCTCTGTCTCACCACCTAGAATATTCACACACACAAAACCAAAGACGTATACCCCATAGGTTTTGTTATTTATCATTTTATTTCCCCTTCCACACAGCACCCATTGCAATCAGGACTCTTCGGTAGAGTCACAATCAATGGCTGTTTGGTGACCAGAACATAGTAGGGGGCCAGTCCCCCTTCAGGCAGACTCTTGAATGCTGAGGGAGAGCATCAGGTTGTTGTTCTGAAGACCGGGGTCCTGGGGAGATGAGAGGGTGGCGATGAGAACATGTGCGCACCTGGGGATGATTGAAGGGGCCCCCTCCCTCCTCCTTCAAGAGAGGAAATATCGAGAAGCATGTGGTGGGCCATCAGGAATCACTGCTGCTTCAGGCCAGAGGAGCTCACCTTTAAGGTGCTTTGCAAAGACTGGCAGGTGAGAAAGGGTTTTGTGGGGAAGGAAGAGAAAGAAACTGATTAGCATATGTGTATTATCTAGGCATGGTGGTATTAAATATGTGCGGGTCTTTGTATATCAATTATACCTCAATGAAGCTGTTAAAAAATAAATAACGTCATAGGGAACAATATGCAGAAATTTTTTTAAAGAAATTTTTTAAAAAGATACAGCCTGTGACCTTAAAAATCTCGAACTCAGCAGGAAGACAGGTACACGCATGCCAATAATGTGTTAGTATAGGAGGGAAGAAAGGAAAAATCTCAGACTTTTAGAACAAGGAAATTGGCATTGCTTCCTGGAGAACAGGGTGGGGGGGGAAAAAAGAGAAATACAAATGGTTCAGAAAAGTCCAAGCAAGTCAAGTACATGTTCACTAGCTGCAGCCATCACCCTGTATTGATCCTGACCTATGTCTAGAGCATAAGGGGAGAGACAAGGCCCCGAGGCCTCCCCACACCCACCGCCAACCTGAAGTGCATCGAATTATTCCCCAAGCAATCTGTGAAGTGAAATATCTTTGCTGTCAGAGGACTAGTGCTTTGCATTGTATCTGTGCAGGAAGGAGGCCTGGTGCAGGTGACAGAGATTCTGCCAAGTGAAGAGGGTTTTCCCAAGAAAGGGGGTGTTGGCACCCAAGTGGGGTGAGGAGAGCAGCCTGGTACAGGCCGTTGAAGCCCCAGCAGGTTGAGAAGGGTGTCCATACTGGGCAGGACGTGCGCCATGTCGGGTATCAGACGCTGGACTGAGGTGAGGAGGATTCCAACGTGGAGAGGACTCTTTGGCACAGGCTGTTGGTTCCCAAGCAGGGTGAGGGGGGCGTGTGCCAGGGAGAGAAGGTTGGGGTTGCAGTGGACAATTGGGTCCATACAAGGAGACTGATCAAATACGTAAATCTGTTGAGAACAGGAGCCAGTTTTCTCAGTACTGGATAAAGGAATTGCGAATACAGAAAGAACACTAGAGTGAACCTTAGAGTACTGAAATTAGAACTGGAATTACTGGTGTAAATTTATGGCTTTTCAATACATGTACATGGATAGAGAGTTAAAGATACATGTTAATGTGTGTGCATTCGTGTGTGTTCCCTAGGCTCTGTCCACTGATGATGTAGAAGTACTGTCCCCTCAAAAGCCGAGATCTAGTGCCCATCTCTTGTTTTCTGAACACCGTTATCCACTTAAAGGAACCAGGGCTCTTTGGAGAAATAGCTGATTCCAAGATGGGAGCAGGGAAAGCACAGGATGAGCCTAGAATATATTCTTGTGCTATACTATAAGGAAATCCTCAAATACCCATCGTCCTCGGGGCCCTGACAACAAGGCTAGTTTAAAAAGGGAAACAATACGTTCACTTCCAAATCTTTGGACAATGCTCGATAAACATTGGAAAATTATCATAACTATCCTTTAAAATAAAAATTAGTACTAATACATAAATAAACTTTAAAAGGGGGGGCGTGCTCGAGTGGCTCAGTTGATTAAGCATCCGACTCTTGGTTTCGGCTCAGGTCGTGATCTCACGGTACATGGGTTCGAGCCCCACATGGGGCTCTGTGCTGACAGTACAGAGCCCACTTGGGACTTTCTCTCTCTCTCTCTCTCCCCCTCTCTCTGCCTCTCCCTGGCTCGCATGCTCTTTCTCTTTCTCAAAAGAAATAAACTTAAAAAAATTAGTACTGAAGCTCACCTCATGCCAGCCAAATTCATTTTTTTATCATTCCCATTTCAGCCTTGTATTGTATCCTGATGCCCTGCCCTCAATTTCTGTAAGCCGCAAGTACAAATATACCAGTGCCAACCATACCACACTGGGAAACAATTTTTTAATGGTTAGACTCACATGTGATCTCTTACCATTTTTCCATTGCATCCATGTATTCATTCATTCATTCATTCATTCAAGTATGTGTTAATTACCTGCAAAGTGTTCAGTATTGTGATAAGGGGGCGGCAGGGGTGGGGGTGGGGGTGGGGGGAGACTCTGGAAGGTCCTAGCAGGGCAAACATCTGGTTGGAAGCTTATCCTGAACGGCTCATATTGTTTTAGAGTTAAACAGAGGATAGGAGATCAGTATTTGAGACTCTCCCTTTATCCAGGTTTCGGAGATGAGGAAATGAGAAGGTGAGTAGATGAAATGATTTAGCCATATAAAAACCAATTATATTTTAACCTTCCGAAAAACATACACTAAACCTCTCCAAACTCAATGTTGTCTAAAAGCATATCCTGGGGCACCTGGGTAGCTCTGTCAGTTAAGTGGCCGACTTCAGCTCAGGTCATGATCTCGCAATTCAGGAGTTCAAGCCCCGCATGGGGCTCTGTGTGGACCACTCAGAGCCTGGAGCCTGCTTTGGATTCTGTGTCTCCCTCTCTCTGCTCATCCCCTGCTTACACACACACTCTCACTCTCTCTCTCTCTCTCTCTCTCTCTCTCAAAAATAAATAAACATTAATAAATAAATTAAAAAGTAAATAATAAAAAAGCATGTCATATTGCTCCTATGAGTCTAGAAACATTTTGAGGATGAGAATATTGCCTTTCTCGCCAATGCTTGTTGGACAAACTGAAATTCTGTGTGCTCTGTGCTCCCCTGGGCCCAGGAGTAAGGACTGGAGGCAGCAGGTGGAGAGGAGGTTAATGTGCCCCTGTGACCTCTAGGAGGAGCTGTGACTTCACCAAAATTCCCGAGGCTGGTCTGGAAGAAGGAAGGGGAATGGGAAGGAGGCTTAAGAAGGAAGCAAATGCTCCGGCAGCAGGGTTTCCTCCTGGTTCTGCTTGGGACATGGTACCTGAACAGCCTAGATGCGAAAATCTAGTCCAGGCTGCACTTCTCCAACCTCAATAGCATCGCGTCTGCGGTCCCCGTGGCCCCTGTCCCTCAGGACCTTTTGTTACTCTCCAGTGCTTCCCCTGTATGTGTGGGTGCCATGTTCAGGCTCGGCACCCCAAGTAGGCGAGATGCTTTCTGGGGGCGCGGCTTGCAGCATATTTCTGTCATAACCTCGTCAGCACCCACTGACGGTGCTTCCTACCCAGTTAGCATTAAATTCCTGTGTCTTAAAATGAGTGCAGCTGGCTCCAGGGAAAGGTTCTGGAAGCCAAGCAAGGTGGCCTCTGAGTTAAATCAGGATGGGGCTTGCGTGGGTTTCTCCTGGCTCCCTGAGAGGTGGTGGGGGCGGCGGGGGAGGGGGGTACACCTGTCCAAGGGGAAGGGATGTGTGTTTGAGTGGAGGAGGTGCTGTTAAGCAGAAAGAGGAAGGAAAGACTCAGTTATTCATTGGGGAGGGGAGGAAACTACTGACAATGACAAAAAAAGCAACTGCGAGAAACCTCCTCAAGGCAGAGGGGGGATGGGCCTTTCCTCCACCTAGGGACCTGCATCCAAACCCATGGGGGGGGGGCGAGGGGGGGGGAGAGGAAACGTGAGCTGTAGAACCAACAGGGGCAGTGACCTCCCAAGCAAACCCTCTGTCAGGGCCACGGACACACATGCAGAAGACAGGAACCTGAGCAGAGAGTCACTGGGTCCCTTCCGTCAGACACTGCGATGAGCTGCCAGCCCCTCTGCTGTGTGGTCCTTTGTGTCCTCGGGGCAAGTGAGTCTGGGAACAGTTGGGACATCTCTGTCCTCGGGTTTCTAGCTTCTCTCATGGAGCTGCTTCCCAAGACGCTCTAAATTTGTTTTCTTGCTCCCACAGTCCCCGTGGATACTGTAGTTACCCAGACACCAAAACACCTGGTCGCAGCGACAGGGAGTAAGGGGACCCTGAAGTGCGAACAACGTCTGGGACATAACGCTATGTACTGGTACAAACAGAGTGCTCAGAGGCCACCGAAGCTCATGTTTGCCTACAACTATAAGGAACTCGCCGAAAATGACAGTGTCCCCAGTCGCTTCACACCCGAGTGCTCAGACAGCTCCCACCTGCACCTTCACGTGGCCGCCCTACAGCCAGAGGACTCCGCCGTGTATCTCTGTGCGAGCAGCGAGGACACAGCCCCGCACAGCCAACGGCTCCCCGTGCACAAACTTCCTGGGTGCAGCCGGGGAGCCGTGGGGGCGACCACGGCTCAGCTCGACATCTCCCGTGGGACCCCAGACAGACAGAAACCCCAGGCCACGACGTGCCGGTCGGTTCGCTGGATGCGGCAAGGCCCAGTTCCCTGCACAGACGCCCACAGCCTGTGGCCTGGCTCTGCCCGGGGCCAGACTGTGCCCGCGGCTGAGTGCGGGACGGAAAGGGTCCACCTCCAGTTCCTCCGGTAGCTTCCGATCGATCGGCACGTGGCCCCGGGGACTCTTTCAGGAGACACGCTGCACTCTGGCCGCGGTGGCCCTGCCGAGCCTCCTGCCAACGCGTACCTTTCTCTGCCTGTTCCTTCCACCCAGGTGAGACCCTGGATCTCAGCCCTGGTCCCAGCTCCCGACGCGCTCCGAGCCCCTTTGCAGAACACCTGCTTGCTTCACCACAGGGCCCTGTCAGTCCCTACCACTGAGGATAGTGGCTCCCTCGTGAGGTTCGGATCGCTGCCCTCGAGGCCACTCTCTGCTGCACACACAGACTCAGCTCTGCGCAGTCTCCTCTTCCTCTTGGGGTTTCACACTTTGAGGCTGGATTCTTTTTCCTTCTGTCCCTTTAATCCTAATTCTTCAGGTCTCCACATCCTGCGTTATCAGCCAGAGAGCCTGAGGCCCTGGATCGTTGCCCGCAACAGGCAGGAAGGGGAGAAGGCCCCCCAGCATTTCAGAGCAGGACCATATACTCGGGGTTCTGTGCTGAACCCCATATTTTCTGGCATCGCCCCTTGCAATGGCCCCAGTTCTGCACACACCTTGGGACCCCAAGGGCTGAGCGGAGCCCTGTGTCCTGGGGAGTCCGATGCCCACACTGACACAAAGGTTCCCTCCTCTCTCCTGTAGGGGGCGCTCCAGGGGGGAAGTGGGCGTTGCAGGAAATGTAATGCCTCAGTCAGACTGACTAGGAACCATGGGAGCTCAGAATTCTCCTCCTGTTTCTGATGCCCAGAAGCCTGTTCTAGGAGAGAACTCATTCCTTCCCAATCCCGTCATGGATTCCTGGCTCTTATGTTGGGTGAGTTTTAGTCTCTTGGAAGCAGGTGAATCTTTGGGAATTTCTCATCTTGGATTTACCTGAGGCTCTTTCAAACCATTTCCTTATTCAGTCTCTGGCTTCTTTCTCCTCCCTCAGGACACACAGAACCTGAAGTCAGGGAGACCCCCAGCCACCAGGTCACAGAGATGGGGACGAGAGTAATCCTGAGACGTGACCCAATTTATGGGTTCTGTACATTGGTACAGACAGATCCTGGGACAGAAAGTGGAGTTTCTAGTTTTATTCTACAAGGATAATCTCTTGGAGAAGTCTGAAACAATCAAGGATCGATCCTCAGGTCAAAGGCCTGATGGATCATTCTCCACTCTGCGGATCCAGCCCACAGAGCTGGGAGATTCAGCCACGTACCTCTGTGCCAGCAGCTCAGCCACAGCCTTGCACAGACACCTCCAGCCTGCACACAAACCCTCATGCATCTGCCTCTTTTCCAGCTACCAGAATGCTTTTGCTGCCCAAGAAAGTCTGATTTGACTTGTTTTTTCAGCTGTTTCCAAATAGATATCTGAAATTTAATCACCAAAGTAGTTTATCTTTGGCAGGAATGGCCAGGGAGCATTTTTTGCCAAATTTTTATAGACACTACAGGGCTTGACTGTGGCCTCCAAAGATGGGAGCGTTGTTGCCCGGGAAAAGACCATCACATGGCCTATGTCTTCTCTTTACTTCCTTTTGCATCTTGGATTTTGTTTTGTTTTAGTAGCTTAGAAAAAACCATTTTAACTCATAGAATCAGAAATGGTTCTCGAGGAAGGGCTTTAGTATTTCCGTAAGAGTATAGAGGATTTCCAACAGTGAATCTTCAGAAGGACGTGCAGTTCAGCATAAGGGCCTGGACTGTTGAGTCTTTCCCAGTAAGTACTTGATGCGTTTGGGGAAATGCTGTTAACTCACATGAGAATGAGTTAAGAGAACAGTAACAATGGAGTCCGCTATTGGGACAAGGCCAACAGAGGTCTAAACCAGTGAGAGAACCACCAGAATATAGCAGGACAGGGCAGGATCGAATTCAGCAGCAAAAATCAAGTAGCATCTAGAAGCAGAGCATGAATGAACTTGTCACCCTGAACTTGACATGGGGCATCCAGATTAACTTCCTGGGTTTTGAGTAAGATCTCAGTGTTCTTGAAGGCCTGGAGCAGGAAAGGCAGAGTGAAGACTTCAATAGAAAAGAATGAATTTCCTCATAATAAGTCAGGATGAGCTCAAGCAATGAATAGAGGCGAAAAAAGTGTGAGCAGATCATATCAGTTATAAACACATGAAATATTCATTTACTCAAGTTATATCCATGCCAGCACCACCATCTACAGGGTCTTCTACAGGGTCATCTACAGCACCACCATCTACAGAATGACTTTCCTCCTGACATGAATCCCACCAACTTTGCAGACCAAAGGATCCCATTTTACAGCTAAGGAAATGAAATCATGGACCTGTAGTGGTGGGATCCATTCTTGTTTTCATGTACTACGTCCTTCTACAAGGTAGAAGCATCTTACCTTGTAGAAATGAAGAAAGGACCTAGTAAAGATTTGGCTAAGGGGCTAGCTCAGATATAATACCCTCAAGCTGAGGAGATACTTTCTAGGATGTGGTATGACTTGTACAGAGGGCTGAGATATGGAACTATGTACTCAATCCATGAATCCAGAAGCCAAAGGGTGGGGGGAGGATGGGTATCCCTCTCATTACCACCCCCAGTGATCCAGCTGCAAATCCAGGCTTCTTTTCCCTGTATTTTTAGGGTCTTCTAGATAAAAAGTTCTGATTCTTTAAGACAGGGGTGCTTCCACCACAGGACATATGAACATAAACTATGACTGTACCTGGTCATTTGGGGCTCCTTTTGATGGAAGCCCAATAGGTAAGGATGGAGGTATTGATCTTGACTATCATGAGGTGACAGAGTTGCTCCTACATAATGGAAACAGGGAAAGGTTTACCTGGAATTCAGAGAACTAGTTCAAACATCTCTTGGTGCCTAAATTCCTGGTGATAATGAAAGTTCTGCAACTGCAACCATTTTGGCCTGACAAAGTAAATGTACCTAAGGGACTCAAAACCCTCAGAGACGAATGTCTGGGTCACCCCACAAAACAAACATCTTAGACCACAGAAGTGCTAAGCAAAGTTGGAGAAATCTAGAATTGGTGATAAGGGAGATAATAAATCTCAGTAATGGCTTTGTGTACAGTAAGAGCAGCAGTCCTATAGCCCTAACCCTGTATTTGTACAGATTGCAGCTGAACCCCACCTTGAAGACCTTATTATTTGGACTTGAAACAATGTAGGGTGTAGGCTATTTGAAATGCCTCGATTGTATCACCACCTATCTTCCTGGCTCCCCCCCTGATTCCAGCCACAACTATTTCATGCAGCTATTCCAAGCAGACATTGACCCCTTCATATGGATTGAACCTCCTCTTAAATATGGGCAGTGTATCTAGCTTTCTTCCTGAAGTGCTCTGTGGCTGTGGTTGAGACACATGAATGGCCTACTAGAAGCTTATACATGCACGACCCAGAAGTGTCAGGGTGTTAATGCTCTATGGGACAATCCTCCACCGATGGGGGGATGAGAACGAATAAATAAAGCTTTGTGTCTGTCTCAGACTCCCTAGAAAGTTCTAGATTGACGAGCAGCCATTTATCTATAATGATGGCCCAATTCATATACATATTTTTCATATTGTCCATCCTTTTTGTTTCTGTGCATGATTTGGCCTCGATATCTCCATCTGACTTATCTTCCACTTTTCCTATTCTTTCCAGCTGTATCTGTTCTGCTTTTAACCCCATATATTGAATTGTTAATCATAGGTATTTTGTATATTTTGTTTCTACAGTCTCCATTTAAATGTTTACTATAGTTTCCAGTTGTCCACTAAAATTCTCCATTTGTCATTCACTTTGTTGAATATATTATCGACCAGTTATTTTAATATCAGTGTCTGACAACTCCATCTGAATCATTTTGGCTCTGTTTCTTTTTTTTTTTTTTTTGTAATTTTTTTTAATGTTTATGTAGTTTTGAGAGACAGAGAGAAACAGAGCACGAGTGGGGAAGGAGGAGAGAGACAGGGAGACACAGGATCCGAAGCAGGCTCCAGGCTCTGAGCTGTCAGCACAGAGCCCGATGTGGGGCTCCAACCTACGAACCATGAGATCATGACCTGAGCCGACAGCGGCGCTTAACCGACTGAGACACCCAGCCGCCCCTGTTTCTTTTTTTTTAAGTTCGTTTTATTTATTTTGAGAGAGAGAGAGATAGAGAGCAAGTGGGGGAGGGGCAGAGAGAGAGGGAGACAGAATCCTAAGCGGGCTCCATTCTGTCATCACAAAATCCATTGGGGGCTCAAAATCACAAACCATGAGATCGTGACCTGAGCTGAAGCCAAGAGTCAGATGCTTAACCAACTTAGCCACCCAGGCACCCCTTGGGTCTTTTTCTTTTGTTGGTTTTCTCTTCTTGCTTTTGGCCATGTGATGTTGTTTCCTCACACAATAGATAATGTGTTTGAAAGCTAGATATTGTATATGAAAAACTATAGATATAATCTCAAGTACTGAATGGTATATTTTCCTGTAGAGAGGATTCCTTTTTGCTTAAGCTAGGATATATTGGAAGAGGCAAATCTTTTTTTTTTTTTAATTTTTAATGTTTATTTATTTTTGAGAGAGAGGGAGACAGACAAAGTGTGAACAAGGGAGGAGCAGAGAGAGGGAGACACAGAATCCGAAACAGGCTCTGAGCTGTCAGCACAGAGCCCGACGCCGGGCCCGAACTCACAAACGGTGAGATCATGACCTGAGCCGAAGTCAGACGCTCAACCGACTGAGCCACCCAGATGCCCCCAGATCTTCTTACTCTGGTTGATAATTGAGCTGGATTGAAGCTAAGCTTTAGTTTTTTTGATGGCTGTTCACTTTTGCTCCTAGTATGTGATGATTTAGGTTCCAAACTAAACGTCTGGAGTATTTTTACTTTATTAAAGTATAATTTGCATAACATAATATTTACCTGTTTCAAGTGTACAACTCAGTGACTTTAAATAAATTTATGCACTGGCCAACTATCACCATGAATCAGTTCTGAAGCGCTTCCATTGCCCCCAAATTTCCTTTGTCCTCATTTGCAGTCAATCCCCACTCCTACTTGAGGCCCCAAGGCCTCAGTCTTCACCGAGACCTTCTCTTAGGCAGTCCCTGAACACAGACATTGCTCCCCAGACCAGTAAGGTCATGTGATTCCTCCAAGCTTCTCCCTTCTCAGACTTCTCTTTCTTCTTAGCTTCTTAGCTGCTGATATTAAATTGGCAGTAACAGTCAGGGAAAAGTGATTTTTCAGATTATCCTTTCTCTCTGGGATGTTGATCTCTTATCCTTCTCCCTTCTTTCTTTTCTTTGCAAAGCTTCACTTGTAAGCTACAAGGTGCGATGAGGTAGGTGCTTGGGAACTGGGTGCATAAGCCTCACTAGCTCAGCAAACATCTAGGGGTGCTCTTGGTTAGTGTCATACAATCTTATCTTATGTTTTAATTAAAGTTTATTTATTTATTTATTTTGAGAGAGACAGAGACAGCACAAGTAGGGAAGGGGCAGAGAGGCAGAGAGAGAATCCCAAGCAGGCTTCGCCCTGCCGGCACAGAGCCCGATGTGGGACTCAGGGCTCAGACCCATGAAGCCACGAGATCATGACCTGAGCCGAAACCAAGAGTCAGACTCTTGACCAACTGAGCCACCCAGGTGCCTCAGCATCATACAATTTTACAACTGGGAAAAGACCTGGAAATTATTTATTTCAGCTCATTGTTTTATAGATAGAGGAAATGGGAAGTCACGTGAAGGATAGTTTTTAACTGTGTTACTGCTGAATAGATTCCTAACTTCCATATGGCATAGATTTTTCTATCTCTAGTCTAGAGTAGTCTGTGAATTTCTTTTTGCTCCTATCAGAGTATAAGCATCATGCGAGGGAGCATATTGCCTTACTCGTGCTTTGCACTAAGTAGCCATTCAATGACTGCAAACAAACAAAACATGCTAAAAGTTCCAGGAAGGATGGTAGTTGTTTCTGTTTTGTTCACTACTGTTTCCCTGGTGCTTGTTCTGTGTTCAATGAAAAACAACAACAACAAAGGAACCACTTGTCTTGGAAGAAGTTTCACCACTAGTTGACAGTGTCGCCGGTTTGTGTGTGCGTGCGTGCGCGCGCGCTGCCTCTGTGGCAGTCGTAGCTCCCTGCTCCAGTGCCTGGCCCTTGCTGATTTCGGTTTCTTTGTAAATTTTTTTTTTTTCAACGTTTTTTTATTTATTTTTGGGACAGAGAGAGACAGAGCATGAACGGGAGAGGGGCAGAGAGAGAGGGAGACACAGAATTGGAAACAGGCTCCAGGCTCCGAGCTGTCAGCACAGAGCCCGACGCGGGGCTCGAACTCACAGACCGCAAGATCGTGACCTGGCTGAAGTCGGCCGCTTAACCGACTGCGCCACCCAGGCGCCCCTGATTTCGGTTTCTTAAGGGCTGGCTGGAGCCTGGCCCCGGAGGGCCCTGAGGTCTGAGAAGTGTGCTTTGCTGACCACTAGGAGGCGCTGTGGCTTTTCCAGAACCCTGAAGCGGGGGTGGGGCGGAAGGAGGGAAGGAATCAAGGGGGCAGTGGTTCTCACCAGGGCAATTTGGTGACTTTGGAGACATTTTGTTGTCCCAGCTGGGGCTGGGGAGTGCTACTGGCATGCAGTGGGTAGAGGCCAGTGCACAGGACAGCTCCCACAGCACAGAATTATACAGGGGCTGCTAAGCAAAAATCAGACATTCAAGGGAGCCAAGATTTGAGTGGGATCACCCTGAATTATTGTGAAGAAGATCCAGAGAAGAGAAACTAGCCAGACTCTGAGACCAGATCTGGAGGAGGGAAAAGGCAGGGAGGCAGAGAAACATCCTTTTTTAAAAATTATTTTTATTGTTTTAGAAAGAAAGAGCATGAGCAGAGGGACAGAGAGAGAGAAAGAGAGAGAGACAGAGAGAGACAGAGAATCTCAAACAGGCTCCATGTTCAGTGTGGAGCCCGAGTCAGGGCTCGATCCCACAACGCAGTTGGTTGAGTCTGGTGGTCTGATCCCAGACTCTGTTGCTTGAGTCTGATGCTCAACCAGCTAAGCCACCCAGGTGCCCCGGCAGAGAAAGATCCTTAAGGCAACATGCCTGCCCCATTCAAACTACCCCCAGAAATTCCAAACTCCTTTGAAAGGAGTAGGAATGAAAATGTCTTTGAAAGGAGTAGTGCAAGAAATGAAAAACGAAGAGAGCCCAAGAATGGGGAAGTCATTCTAGGCTGTGACATCACAGGCAGGGCACCAGGAAGGGTGTGGACAACTGCAGCCTGGCTCTTACCTCTGAGGACTGGAACCCCTGGTGGGTCTCCGCCTGTCTCCACCATGGGCTCCGGCCTCCTCTGCTGTGTGGTCCTCTGCCTCCTGGGAGCAGGTGAGTCCTCGGTCCAGGTGCTGTGATGCAGCTTTGAGTCTCTAAGCCTGTGTTCACCAGGTGTCCAGCAACAGCCTACCTCCTGGGACTTGTCTGAATTCTGCTTCTTTCCTTCTCAGCCCCCCTGGACACATCAGTTTCCCAGACTCCCAAATACCTCATCGCACAGATGGGAACTGAGAAGTTCCTACAATGTGAACAAAAGCTGAGCCATGATGCTATGTACTGGTATAAGCAGGATTCCAAGAAATTGCTGAAGATCATGTTTGCCTACAATAATAAGGAACTCATTCACAATGAAACAGTTCCAAGGCATTTCTCACCTGAATCTCCTGACAAAGCTCGTTTAAACCTTCGTGTCAGCGCCCTGGAGACAGGTGACTCCGCCATGTATCTCTGTGCCAGCAGCCAACACAGCGTTGCAGAGTCACTGCCTCCCTGTGCACAAACCCCCTGGCCCAGCCAGGAAGCTGCGGAAGGGGCTATGTCTTGACCCTGAGGCTCCATTCACCCCCGTGAGACCCCTAGACTGGAGTTTCCAGTCTGTAGTACAGGCTGCCCATACACCCGGTGAGGTTCTTCTTTATTTATGCCCACAGAAGTCTCCCAGAATTCTACTTATCAGCTAGAGCAGGGGTTTCCAGTAAATTCACGGAAGTACTCAGGATTTCAGAAACAAGAAGATCTTAACTGGTGGAAGAAGCCCTTCCTTGAATTTCTTTGCTAGTACTTACTGTACAAACATTATGACCGAAAACACGCTATTCACTAAAAATGTCCCATGAGCAAAAGCCTAGAGGAAAGTGGGGCGAAGACAAACGTTTCTAAGACCACAGGAAACTTCAGATTATTAATGAGTGCACTGGTGAATAGAAAAATATTTGGAGAAGCATGAAAGGTCATGGCAATAGGTAAACTAGAGAGAAAGAAAGACAATATAGAATAGAAACTCTGGATTGCTTATGTTCTCCTAAACACCCACAGGGGTAGGCTTGTGCACTACAGACTCCTCCTCCAGGAGGGCTGACCGGGGCGATTCTTCCCAAGTCTGACCGAGTAGCATCTTGAAGATTCCTCCAGAATAGGCAGTACCCAGGTGGCAGAGGACATTGAACATTGAAAGGACTTTCTACACGAATCTGTATGCGGTAGCTAGTTGTTGGCCCTACCTTAAGCGAGATAACATGAGCAAATTTGTATTTGGTACAGCACTGGTACCAGTATGGATCAGAAGAGAGATGTTTCGGGGAGGAAATAAACAACTCGAAGACTTTGAAAATATTCTACATGATGCGGCACCTGTGTGGCTCAGTCGGTTAAGTGTCCCACTTTGGCTCAGGTCATGATCTCATGGCTGGTGAGTTCGAGCCCCACGTCGGGTTCTGTGCTGACAGCTCAGAGCCTGGAGCCTGCTTCACATTCTGTGTTTCCCTCTCTCTCTGCCCCTCCTCCACTCACACTCTGTGTCTCTCTCTTTCTCTTAAAAATAAATAAACATTAAAAAAATAAAATATTCTACCTGAAAGATTATAGACAATACAGAAGAGAAGCTCTGGCTTATGTTATGATCTCCTGAAGAACATTAGATTTCAATCTTTCAGTTTCTAATGTAGGATTTGCTAGGATCTATTTCAGTTTTGCCCTCCCTGGTAGGGAGCCCCAGCATGCGGTCATTATTACTAGAGCCTGGCCTTTCAGCGGACTCCATGGGCATCACAGAACATCCACCAGTGTCTCTTATCTTACCTGGGTCTGAATGCCAATGTCATCCAGCTGAGTGCCTTCTGAAATCTCTGCTCAGCTCTCCAGCCTACTACGTGTCCTCTGCTCAGCCTTCTGGAGTCCCACCCTGAGCATACACATAAGGAAGTAGACAAGAAAAAAAAGGATTTCCTTACATTCAGCCTTGGGGTTCCTTTTCAGTACTCTGTGCCCCAATCCAAGCTGTCTTGGGATCAGTTATGTCTTTTCTCTAGATCTTCAAGCAACATACACTATTCTACGTTATACAGATAACGTTTATTTGAATTTCCTTACACGTTTACCATTCTACTTCTTCACTGCAACTCAGATTTGCTTTACATCATTTTCCTCCTTCAGGCACATCCCTAATTCAGGTACCCGAAACTCCCCTTTCACCCACCCCTTGCTTTGGGAAATGCTTATGTTCGCTTTTGTTCTCTGGGCAACCCCGCCTTTCTCTTCCACCTATTGTTCCAGGTTTCAGTTTAAATTCTACTGTCTTTTGTAATCCTTGGAAGTTTACTTATTGGGAGCCAAACAATCCCAAGTTTTTGCGGTTTCATTGTAGAGGAGTGTCTTCTTGCTACAGTGGATGTCCAGCGTAAGAAATACAACGGTAGCAATGCCAGCCTTTGAACTAAGTTTAATTTTAGGTTCTTGCCTAAGAATGGAATATCTCCACCTGTAGTGAGTTAGAGGCCCCTCATATATGTAACCTGTTCAGGAGGAGACTATCCAACGCCTTTGCTTAAACTCTCACCCATACTACCCTTACATTTTTTGTTTTATGGGCCACCCGGAAAGTCTGATAGACTTTATTCCGCTAGAAAAATGAGTAGGAATTGAATGTCCTAGGTATGCGGATGAACGGCAACGTTGCCAACACTTTTTGTTGTTTCAGAGGCATCTTTCGTCTTCACACTTCCGTGGATCTGGTGTCATCACAGCCCCAACCCCTCCAGCTCCCCATCTGTGGAATGAGGGATAGGGCGCCCTCTGCGGCGCCGCCACTGGGCTGGTTCGAAGCCCGCAATCTGGGAAATGTGCTGCCTTGGCCACAAGGAGGCGCTGTGGCGCCATTGAAACTGAGGCCGGGGTGAAGGGAAGGGATGGGATTGAAGGGAGGGAAGGGGTCAGGAGGAAAAGAGTGAATTGGGGCTCCATCCTTGAGTCATTTGGGAGCATCAGTTGAAGGTCCCTCAAAGATACTAAACTAAAATCATTTTCAAATTGATTTCCCTTCATCCTGCACAGGATGCCTTCTGTTGTTCTCGTTGAGCATCCTGTTTGCTCTCAGCCCAGCCAAGCTTTGTACCCTCAGTGCTGGGACAGAGGATGGCTGCTCCCTCGTCCTCCCCCCCCCCCCCCCCCGCCCCACCAGTGTGTGACTCTTGGCTGGCATCCAGTCCTGCCTTTTTAGTGGTGGGCACTGGGCCCAAACGGAACCACAGCCCTCCTATTTCCCTCCTCCATGAGGTGGGCAAAAGGGCTCCATGGGGCTTAGACACTGAGGGAAGCATCTGCATGACTGAGCGGAGAAGGAAGGAGATCTCTTGAAGCGGAAACGGTCTGTTGCCGAGTGGGGTCTTGGAAGGAAGCTGGATAGAGAGAGAGCCTAAAAACGAGGATGGAAGCTAATAGCAGGGGAGCATCTGTCAGAGGAATAGCGCATCCCAGTCCATTCAAATCCACCTTCTGCCAGAATCTGTACAAGGACAAGGTGTGAAGCTGGAGGAAGAAACACCCCCCTGGGTCTGGGACGGTGACATCACAGGCCAACCACCAACCAAGGCCAAGGAGACCAGAGCCTGGCTCCCTGCCCAGGACACCTAGTTACATGGTGCTCACCTTGGCCCTGACTCCACCATGGGCTTCAGGCTGCTCTGCTGTGTGGCTCTCTGTCTCCTGGAAGCAGGTGAGTCTTGGGTCCCGATGGGCAGCCCCTGTATCCCATGCTAAGTCCCAAGGGCTGCAGCAATACTCTCTGTGTGAATTCTGCCCCTTTCTTCCAACAGTCCCCGGGGACACTGCAGTTACCCAGACACCAAAACACCTGGTCGCAGCGACAGGGAGTAAGGGGACCCTGAAGTGCGAACAACATCTGGGACATAACACTATGTACTGGTACAAACAGAGTGCTCAGAGGCCACCGAAGCTCATGTTTGCCTACAGCTATAAGGAACTCGCCGAAAATGACAGTGTCCCCAGTCGCTTCACACCCGAGTGCTCAGACAGCTCCCACCTGCACCTTCACGTGGCCGCCCTACAGCCAGAGGACTCCGCCGTGTATCTCTGTGCGAGCAGCAAGGACACAGCCCTGCACAGCCAACAGCTCCCCGTGCACAAACTTCCTGGGTGCAGCCGGGGAGCCGTGGGGGCGACCACGGCTCAGCTCGACATCTCCCGTGGGACCCCAGACAGACAGAAACCCCAGGCCACGACGTGCCGGTCGGTTCGCTGGATGCGGCAAGGCCCAGTTCCCTGCACAGACGCCCACAGCCTGTGGCCTGGCTCTGCCCGGGGCCAGACTGTGCCCGCGGCTGAGTGCGGGACGGAAAGGGTCCACCTCCAGTTCCTCCGGTAGCTTCCGATCGATCGGCACGTGGCCCCGGGGACTCTTTCAGGAGACACGCTGCACTCTGGCCGCGGCGGCCCTGCCGAGCCTCCTGCCAACACGTACCTTTCTCTGCCTGTTCCTTCCACCCAGGTGAGACCCTGGATCTCAGCCCTGGTCCCAGCTCCAGACGCGCTCCGAGCCCCTTTGCAGAACACCTGCTTGCTTCACCACAGGGCCCTGTCAGTCCCTACCACTGAGGATAGTGGCTCCCTCGTGAGGTTCGGATCGCTGTCCTCGAGGCCACTCTCTGCTGCACACCCGGGGACTCAGCTCTGCGCAGGCTCCTCTTCTTCTCGGGCTTTGACACTTTGAGGCTGGATTCTTTTTCCTTCTGTCCCTTTAATCCTAATTCTTCAGGTCTCCACATCCTGCGTTATCAGCCAGAGAGCCTGATGGCCCTGGATCGTTGCCTGCAACAGGCAGGAAGGGGAGAAGGCCCCCCAGCGTTTTAGAGCAGGACCGTATACTCGGGGTTGTCTGTGCTGAACCCCATATTTTCTGGCATTGCCCCTTGCAATGGCCCCAGTTCTGCACACACCTTGGGACCCCAAGGGCTGAGCGGAGCCCTGTGTCCTGGGGAGTCCAATGCCCGCACTGACACAAAGGCTCCCTCCTCTCTCCTGTAGGGGGCAGTGAGGACCCCTGAGCAAAGTTTCAGACCAAAAAAACCACGTGCCGGTTCAACTAATGTGGCAACTCTCCTATCAAAGCACATCCTTAGACTGTGGGGTTTCTTTTACCTGAATGCAACTCTTCCCTGTCAACTGGTTGAAAGAGATAAACACCTCTGGATTCGGTATTTTTTAAGGACTGTTTTATCATGAAATAAAACTAGCCTGCTGTAAAGTGCATTGTTTGGTTTAAGGTTTGACAGGGATCCTCTAAACAAACACTGTGTCCCCACAAATCATGCCCTACAGAGGACCAGAGGAGAAGAACGGGGTCCTCACGGGCGGTGTCTTGCTCCCGACCCGGCAGGCCCACGGTTTCTGAGCTGTGGTCCTCAGGAACCAAGGGGTCCCTGAGTCATCGCTGTCGACACTCAGGGTCAGCACTGAGCTTTGGGGAATCGGAGAAGGGGCTTCCAGGTGAGGTCCCGGCGCCAAAGCCAGCTGCAAAGGGAAGGAGGAGACCAGCCTTTGGGAAATGGGTTCGAGACACAAGTGTGTGTGTGTCTTCGCCCGTTCTTTTATTCTGTAACCCAGCTGTCCTTCTCCGATTTCTCTTTTCTTCTCACTCAAGCCTCGACCTGGAGCTTCAGATCTGCAGAGACACCTGCTCTAAACCACACAGGCAGCAAACGGGCCTCTGCTGCCACCAGCTCAGAGCCAGTGGACAATGGGTTGGACACTTAGTGTCCTCGTCCGTCCTCCTTCCCTTGCGCTGAAATGTCCTGTCAGGTTTCAGGTCTCTCCTCCTCACGTGGGCTCCTCTCCACACTCACGCTCCCAGGTTGTTTCTTTTTTTTGGTCCCTTTATTCCCAGCGTTAAGTCGTCAGGCTCCGAAGTGCGAGTCACAGAGTCGACGCGCCTCCGGACTGTGGCTGCGATGTGGCCGCGGGGAGGAGAGCGGGTCCTGCCGGACCCTTGGCCTGGTGCCCTGAGGCCCTTACTCTCGGAGGGTCCCTCTGCAGCTGCCATATTCCAGTAGAGCGTAAAGGCCAGGGGCTGAGCCCCGGGGCATCGCGTATGGGCGGCGGGGGGCACTAGGGCTTCCCACTCCCTCCTGCAGGGGTGCTCCTGAACCTGCGGGTGCCGCCCAACACTGTGACATCACAGGGTCTCCTTCCTGGGCTACTAACGTCCAGATGCCCAAAGGGGAGAGGCCTCCCCTCCCCCTGCCCCCTGCCACAGGCAGCAGGATCTTTCGCTGGGTGACTTTTGATCACCTACTCCTGGGAGCAGGTGTGTCCTGAGAGTGTGGGGGACATTCCTTTCCCACCCCCTTTATCTAAGACCGGTTCCAAACTTCTGCCTCATTCTCTTTCTGGCCTCTGTCTCCACCCACAGGGCACAAGAACCCAGAAGTCACCCAAAGCCCTAGCTGCTACATCCCAGAGATGAGACAGAGCATGGCTCTGCAGTGTGAGCCCGTCTCTGGTCACTTGTACCGCCTGTCGTACCGACAGAGCCTGGAAAGCGGAGCGGAGTTACTGATTTCCATCTGTAACAAGCTTCCTTCAGAGAAGACAGGCTTTGTGAAGAACTGATTCTCAGCTGAGACTCCTGACAGATCGTACTTGCTCCAAAGACCCTGGCAGAGCAGCTGAGAGACCCAGCCATGCACCCCTGCCCCAGCAGCTCATCCATGGCTTTGCAGGTGCTTCCTGCCCTTGCCCCGAACTCGAGGCTGCTCTGCCCCCAGGCTTTCCCGCAGCCCTTCCTGCCCACAGGAGCGGGGGGCCAGGCTGCAGCGTCTTCCCAGGAGCAGAGGTCAGAAGCTAACTTTAATTTGCAGAATAGGAAATTTGCACGGGGATATCCGGGGCTGTGGTATTAAGGAAATATTGTCAGGTGCCACGGAATGTGGCTGTGGACCCCAACCAAGGGTGGGACAAGTATGGCCAAGTGAGCGACCAGAAGAGGCTACAGAGGAACCTGTAAAGGACTGACTTTTCAGAAGCTAAGACCCGAGGGTTCTTGAACAAGCAGCAGGAGGGATGATGTAGGGGACACTTTATGAGGGAGATACTATATTTCTTGGGAATAAGGCAGATAGACTTAGGTTTTCAATTAGATAAATCAGCATTAGCGTTCAAGGCTAGTTGCATTTATCATATTGGTTATACACCTATTTATTTATTCATTTACTAATTCATTCATTTATTCTTTTTTAAAGTTTTTTATTTATTTGGAGAGAGAGAGTGTGTGAGATCAGGGAGGGGCAGAGAGAGAGAGAGAGAGAGAGAGAGAGAGAGAATCCCAAACAGGTCCCACACTGTCAGTGCTGAGCTGGATGCAGGGCTCGAACCCACGAATTGTGAGATCATGACCTGAGCAGAAATCAACAGCCAGACATTTAACTGAGCCACCCAGGTGCCCCCATTCATTTATTCTTTAAACAGACAATATCCTACCCCAAGATACGGAAAGTATAGTTAATGTGCTGCAGGGACCCCATGGGGATTAGAGGAGGAATGAGTCACAGGGCCATATATGAATCAGGGCTCAGCCTTCCCTAGGCAGTGAACTCTCCTTCACGCCATGAAGCAGCCAAGTCCTCTAGAAAGGGTGCTGGGGCTGCGAAGACAGAAACGCCATGGAGAGAACATGCAAAATGAAGAGGAGAACTGTAGGAGGGGGAGCCAGAGAAATGGTCCTGGGAACAGTGGCCATGGTCCCCCAGGGAATTTTGCTGGGGGACTTCCCTGGCAGGATGGCCCTGAGGACACTGTCCCTTATTCCCTGAGGAACCACTAAGGGCTGAGCACAAGGGCACCAGGGAGGACACCCTGCACCAATGGTTACAAAAGCAGAGCACAGGGCAGCAGATGGTATCTTGTGGCAAACACCCCATCTCCCCCAGTCCTGACCCCCGGAAGCAGCAGACAAGGCCAGTTTTCCTGGCATCTGGGAAGAAATGCAAGTCCCTGATGCAACTCAGCAGATGGAAATCTTCAGGAGTCAACCCTGGTTGGGTTCAGCCTCAGATGGAAGGTGATTCAGGAACAATAAACAGTAAATCTTGGGGCTCCCTAGTCAATCTTGATTGACTTGTAGGCAATCAAGCCAGGCACACACCTGCACTTCAACATTGGTAGGTTAATGCCCAGAAGTGGTGCCTTTTGGATATGCACGAATATGTGTTCTTCCTTTTTTAAGGACAGTTTAGGGAGTTCTGTGAACATCTGATAACATGTAGATTTCACAAGTAATTTTAGAAAGAATTCTGTTTGGAAGAATGATACAAAAATATATTAATGGTTGTTGACACTGGATCGCGGGATGCATCTTTTATTACATGAAGTGAAATGCATAATATAAATGTTAGCTATATACATTTTGTCAAATGGAAAAACTAGCAACACCACCCCAAGATGCAGACTCGTCATCACCTCTTGGTCTCAGTCCTCTTGCAGTCGATACCCATCTGACAGGTAATCAATCACTGCTCCATGCCTATCATCATAGATCAGATGTACTTGTTCTTGAACTCGTATAAATGGAATCGTACGCTCTTTTGCGACCAGCATCTTTCACCTAACACGTGCTTTTGTTATTCATCCTTATCGTTAGGTGTATTAGTAATTCATTCTTTTTTTATCCTATGTATTTTTTTATTGTGTGACCCTGCCACAATCTGTATATCTACTTACATGTTGATGGACCCATGGGTTGTTTCTAGATTTGGGTTATTGCATTCTGGTACGAGACTTTGGTGTGGACATATACTTTTATTTTCTGTTGGCTAAATACCCAGGAGTGAGATTGCTGGATTATATGGTAAGTACTCATTTCACTTTATCAAAAGGGGCCACACCGTTTTCCCACATGGCGATACCATTTAGCCTTCTCGTCGGAAATGTGAGTTCCATTTGCTTCCCTTGTTCGCACTGGGCAAAAAAGTAGAACGTGGGGAAGAAGCCAATACAGTCATTCAAAGGAGTTGGAGTCAGTACTACATTCTGCTGGGAAATACCACACAGGAAACAGGGAGGGCTCCGGCGACAATGAGAATATGGGATCCAGGGAATTTACTGGAAACCTTCCTGGCACAGCTGACAATATAAACACTTTCAGTTTATTGAAAGAAGGCACTGTGGTTCCAATGGGACACAGAAGATGCAGGAAGGCAGAAAGAGCAGAGGATGACTGGGAAAGGGGGTTAGAAAGGCTTTGTAATTTGTCAGGCGGATTAATTACTTAAGCCACTACAAGAATACGAGTGCTGAAAAATAAAATTCAACCCAAGTGAATTTGAAGACCTAACTGGCTTTATTAAGCAGTTAATGCATGGGGCAGCATCCCATTGAGCAAGTAGGGCGATGCTCCGAGGAGCTGTACAAAATCTAAGGTTGTTCTAGAAGGAAGGGTGGGGAAAGGAAGTTATTAGCAAAAGAAAGGAGAGTGGTGTGAGTTCAGGGTACTTTCTTTTTTCTTTCTTCTTCTTCTTCTTTTTTTTTAATTTTAATTCCAGTGTAGTTAACATACAGTGTTATATTTCTTTCAGGTATACAGTATAGTGATTCAGCAGTTCTATCCACTTCTCAGTGCTCATCAAAATAAGTGGACTCTTCCTCCGAGATTCACCTGTTTCACCCGTCCCCCCACCCACCTCCCCTCCGGCAACCATCAGTTTCTATAGTTAACAGTCTGTTTCTTGCTTTGTCTTTCTCTCTCTTTTTTTTCCCCTATACTCATTTGTTTTGTTTCTTAGATTCCACATATGAGTGAGGTCATATGGTATTTGTCTTTCTCTGACTGGCTGATCTTGCTTAACATTATACTCTCTAGATTCATCCATGTTGTTGCAAATGGCAAGATTTCATTCTGTTTTATGGCTCATATTCCAGTGTGTGTGTGTGTGTGTGTGTGTGTGTGTGTGTGCATGCACACACACACCATTTCTTCTTTATCCATTCATCTATCAATGGACACTCGGGCTGCTTCCATAATTTTGCTATTATAAATAATGCTGCGATAAACATAGAGATGCATGTATTCCTTCGAGTTAGTGTTCTGCAAAGTGAAGGAAACAACCAACAAAACTAAAAGACAAACTACTGAAGGCAAGAAGATATTTGCAAATGACCTCCCCGGTAAAGGGTCGGTATCACAAATATATAAAGACCTTATATAACTCAACACCAAAAAATCAAATAATCCAATTAAAAATGGGCAAAAGACAGGACACCTTTGGGTGGCAAGGGAAGACAGAGTTTTTATCATGCAGATGACCTCCTTCTCAGGGATCAGGACATTTCAGAGACTGTTAAAGATCACATTCCTGGGACAGGTTGAAACTGTAGTTAAGTCTTCGTTTGCTCCATTTGGGGCTTGTTTCCCTTTTTAACAGGAATATAGCTTTCTGTAGGAGGTGGGGAGTCTCTCAAAACTGGAGGACAGTGAGGGAGTTTGAAGGAGCATACTGGATCCCCAGGGGACATGTACACAGAGGAGTAATAACCTCAAAGAAAAATCAGAGAAACTAGGGTGTGAACTTGTCCCCTGAACCCAGTTCCACTGGGCAATGCCCTATTGTAGAAATAAGAAAGAAATGAAGAATGAGCCAAATGAGATTCTGGACCTAAAAAACCTGTAGGAAGATTGGCATCCCAGGAAGACCTGGCTATCGGCTGGTGAAGAGGCTCAGAGTGCTAGCTTTTCCCTGAGAACGCCAGAGCTGGAGAATAGTCCCTCACTCCCTGACCTGCCATGGCTACCAGGTTTCTCAGTTTTGTGGACTTTTATCTCTTGGGAGCAGATGAGTCCAGGAAATAGAAGCACACTCCTGATGTGGGCTTTTCAATTCCAGATCCTGGGCATTTCCTTCATTTGGACAACTGTCGCTTCCCTGTCTCTATCTTAGTTTAGTTATCCTTCTCTGATGGAACCCGCGGATGCTCAGATACCAAGATCCTTATCATAGAGATGGAAGAGAAGCTGACCTTTGAATGTTCTTAACAAATGAAACATTTTTCAAAGTACTGATATCAACAAGACTGTGGACTGAACTCCAAGTCTGATTCATTAGTCAGATAGTGTTGACCTTATTGTCAAAACAGAAGTGCGGGAAGGGGTACATGTCTCAAAAAGATACGGAGAATTTCCCCTTGACTCTCGAGTCAACCAGCACCCACCAGACCTCTCTGTACTTCCATGCTCGTCTGTGATTCCACAAGACTGCACTGTCACAGCCACTCAGCTCAGAAAGAGCAGGTGGCCTCTCGCTCGTGAGGCCCCTGCCCTACACAGAAGGAAGCCCAGAAGCCCTTTCCAGCCCCCTCTCACCCACCAGCTGCAAATTTTAAACAAGCCCCTGTTGAGTTTCAGTTGGTGCTCTTTACTTCTTGTAGAATCACACTCCAGGTGAGCTGTGGGGTGACCAGGGGCTAGCATGTGACCTGCTCTCGCTTCATGAAGACTTGTCCCCAAGGCATAATCTGATTCACCGGATCCTTACTTACAGACTGTAGCAAGACCCAAGCTAGAATCGTGTTTTTCTGATGTCCAGTTCATGTGAGGAAAGACTGTCTAGTTTTCAAAAAGGTACAGAGTGGATTTTATAGATGAAGTCTACCTGCCAAAATTTTGGAGACCAATATTGACTTGACTTGAGGTTTGAAAAATAGTATGCTTAAAATAACAGCAGCAGTAAAAATAAAAGAGAACCTCACTATGCACTCCCATTAATTTCAAAAATTCAAGAACGTCATACCTATTCATGCGGATAATGTTAAAGGATAATATTAGTGTGGATAATAGTAAGTAAACAAGACAGAAAATAACAAGTGTTGATGAGGTGGTAAAGATACGGGAACCCTTTTGCATTGCTGATGGAAGATAAAAGAGTGTGCTGTTTTGGAATAGCTGTGGAAAATAGTATGACAGTTCCTCAAAAATTTAAACATAAAATTACCACATGATGCAGCAATTCTACTTCTGGATATATTCCCCAAAGAAGCGAAAGCAGGGATTTGAACAGATCTCAACACACCAATGTTCATGGCAACGTTATTTCCAATTGCCAAAAGGTGGAAACAACCCATCCAATCAACAGATAAATTGATAACATAATGTGATATACACATGAAATGGAATATTCTTCAGACTTAAAGTGGAATGAAATTCTGACCCATGCCACAACATGGGTGAACATTGAGCACATTATGGTCAGTGACATAAGCCAGTCACAAAAGGACACATAGTGTATGATTCCACTTATGAGGTATCTGGGGGGGGGGGAGGGGTCAGATTCATAGAGACAGAAGGTACAATGGCGGGTCCTGACCCGGAATGGGGGAGGGGTGGGAGTTAGTGTTTAATGGATACAAAGTTTCAATTGGGATGAAAAATTTCTAGGGAGGGATGGTGGGGACAGCTGTGCATCAATGTCAACATAGTTAATGCCACTGAGCTGTAGACTTGAAAATGGTAAGTTTTATGGTATATATATTTTATCGCCACAATAAAAGTAAAAAACACTGTAAATTAAAAGTTAGAAAACATGTATCATGCACGTAGAAGAACTGGATACCCTGGAAAGCCTTGGAAGGGGCGGTCTCGATTAAGGATGGGACGGAAGTGGTGAAAATCAGTGTTCTGCCTCACGTGATTCCTTTGTAGCCCTCCCCAAATCTTCATCACTTCTACTAAACTCTCCAATGTTTGATGTTCATGATTTTGTTGAAGGAATAAAAAAGACCTCTGCTTTATAGTCAAGGTTAGAGAAGACCAGAAGAAAACAGTCGTCCATGGGAATGGTCAGAAATCTCGGGAAGGATTTTGGATTTCTATAGCTTTTAGAAGCCCTAGGCAATTTATAAGCTCTAGGAAATTCCACCTAGTTTTTCCAGAAGAGAGAATTTCCCAGGTCTTATCTGGATTATAAATGTATTAGCCAAAATCTTATTTTTATAAAAACAGGGAAAAAAACCCAACCCTGATGATGAGTCATTACTTTAGGAAAATAATATTAGTTCCTATTGGACAAAAACTCTCAGTGTTTATATGAGGCATTCATTTCTCTTAGAGCACCAGGTAACATGAACATTCTTCCCCATAATAAAACACTTGGGCATGCTGATGTAAAATATGCGAGGTATGCTGCTGTTGAGACCTCCAATAAGTTGGCCCTATGTGTTCTTATGTGCTAACATCTTTTACATTCCTGTTTATTTTGCACATCTTCATATTTGTCATGCTTGTTTTAAATTCTTGATTCATATGGTTTAATAATTCACTTTCTGGGGCTATATATTGTCCAGTTGGTTATCTTTCTTTTGGAGTCCAGCCCAAAATGGCTTCAGTCCTTCCAGAATATTCGCTTGGTTTTTGGATAGTCTCTAGTATTTCTATTTGCCTTGTGCCCCACAAGGTTCCTCTGGGGGGGGAAAGGCAGGAGATGATGCCAGTTTGCAATACTAGAAGGATCCAGAAGCCAATGCTTCATATTTCATATATCTTTAGAATATCAGCTGGGCTTCTCTTGTCTGAAATATAATGGCTATGTATCATAGGGTCTCTGGCATCTCTGAAGCAATCTTATATATTCTGTTTGGTTTTTATTTATAATTAAGAATTGATTGGCGGGGCGCCTGGGTGGCTCAGTTGGTTAAGCGTCCAACTTCAGCTCAGGTCACGATCTCACAGTTTATGAGTTCGGGCCCCGCATCAGGCTCTGTGTTGACAGCTCAGAGCCTGGAGCCTGCTTAGGATTTTGTGTCTCCCTCTCTCTCTGCTCCTCTCCCACTCTCTCTCTCTCTCCTCTCTCTCGCAAAAATAAATAAACATTAGAATAAAAAAAAAGAATTGATTGACAATCCAGGAATTTTATCTAATTGAATAAAAACATGCCAGGTATTCCTTAAAGCAGAAAATATATTTTCTTAGTGTGGTTTATACCAATAGTTTATATTTCTATGTATTGGTGTGGAAATTTCTCCCTTTGTACCGTCAGAAATTCCAGAAGACGCATCAGCTGCTCTGATAAAAGGTTTTTTTTTTGTTTGTTTGTTTGTTTGTTTTTTTTTAAAGACTGAGAGGTTGTTTTTTTTTTTTTTTCAATGTTTTTTATTTATTTTTGGGACAGAGAGAGACAGAGCATGAACGGGGGAGGGGCAGAGAGAGGGAGACACAGAGTCGGAAACAGGCTCCAGGCTCCGAGCCATCAGCCCAGAGCCTGACGCGGGGCTCGAACTCACGGACCGCGAGATCGTGACCTGGCTGAAGTCGGACGCTTAACCGACTGCGCCACCCAGGCGCCCCTGATAAAAGGTTTTAATGAGTTTCATGTGCACAAAATTCATAAAAAGCGTTCAGTTAAAGAACACTGCCATCTGAGCTTGAGATAATTTTATCTGGTTTGTATCCATGGAGATTCACTCTGGCTGGGATTTTCCGCCTCTGGGTGGCATCTGAGAAGGGGTCCCTGGTCATAGCTCATTGGCACTGGAGCTGGTGACCGTCAGTGCCAGAGCAGCTGCACCAAGGATCTCGTCTCAGTGGCACCTGACATGGTGCTTTGCCACGGATTTAGAAAGTCAAGAAATAGATTAGAATAGTCCATAGACTATTGGACTATTGGACTAGTTCAATAGATTAGTCCATATTCACTTTATACATTATACTATTCTTTTAAAAATGTGTTCTTATTTATTTATTTTTTTTGAGAGGGATATCACAAGTGAGCAGTGGAGGGGCAGAGAAAGGGAGAGAGAATCCCAAGCAGGCTCCGTGCTGCCAGCACAGAGCCCAATGTGGGGCTCAAACTCACGAACCGTGAGATCGTGACTTGAGCGGAAATCGAGAGTCAGCCACTTAACCGACTGAGCCACCCAGACGCCTCTACAAATTGCACTATTTAAAATTTAGCAACACTTGGGGCGCCTGAGTGGCTCAGTCGGTGAAGCGTCTGACTTCAGCTCAGGTCATGACCTCACGGTTTGTAAGTGCCAGCCCCAAATCTGGCTCTGTGCTGACAGCTCAGAGCCTGAAATCTTCACATTCTGTGTCTCCCTCTCTCTCTGCCTCTCGCCCACTCCTGCTCTGTCTCTCTCTCTCTCTCTCTCTCTCAAAAATAAACATTTAAAAATAAACAAACAAATACATAAATAAAATTTAGCAACACTTAGGTCAAATGTAAATGTTTAAAGAAATTTATGCTGGCAGTGAACTAAGAAAGTAGCAAGTGGATGGATGTTAACTGGTTTAGGAATTAAACTTTCTCAGATTCTGTTTTCCCAAATTCCTGTTTATTTATTTATATTTTACTGTACATTAATCCAGACTGGCTTGCTTCTCCTTCCTAGCATTCTGTACAGAGGGTTAGAATATTTATTTCCTACTTGGGCATTGAAGAAAGTTTAGAGAAATTTAATCACATGCACATATGCAATCATATGTGGACAAATGGGCATTCTGGTAACAATGAACAGAGGAAAAAATAGCGTTTCTACAAGAGTAAGATTAGAAGAGGAAGAAATAAATTCTCCAGGAGCTCCTGGCTGGCTCAGCAGGTAAAGCAAGAGACCCTTGACCTCGGGGTTGTGGGTTTGATTCCCACATTGGGTGTAGAGATTACTTAAAAATAAAATCTTAAAAAGAAAGAAAGAAATTCTCTAGCAATAGAGTAACAGTGAGTATTGTTTCCTTTATTTTGGGGAAAGCTGATCGCCAGACACCTTGCAAAGAGACCTGTCTGAATGGTCTGCCTCGAGCGAGCTGTCTGGGGTCAGCAGAGCAAAAACAACGTCAGTTAATTATTTGTCATCCTAAACTCCTTGGCATTCCATCCGCAATCAGACACAGGCTGTCTCTGGGTGATCTCGGCCATGCTTCTTCCTTAAGCAGCGCCATCTAACTTAGGCTAGGTTTACTGGGAATTTTCTCAAAACCAAAACATTTCCTCCTGCCACCTTTATTTTTATTACAATGTAGTTAGGGCTGTCTTTTGACCTTTTTTTTTTTTTTTTTTTTTTTTTTTTGGTCTGCTGGGGGTGGGGGCAGAAAACAAAAATAGTGCAATAGACAAAGGATGGAATAGTTTCTAATTTATTAACCTTTATCTCTTGTTAAGAGGCAGAGACAGAGCATGAGCAGGGGAGGGGCAGAGAGAGAAAGACATAGAAACCGAAGCAGGCTCCAGGCTCTGAGCTGTCAGCCCAGCGCCCAACGCGGGGCTCGAACTCACAAACCGTGAGATCATGACCTGAGCCCAAGTCGGCTGCTTAACCAACTGAGCCACCCAAGTGCCCCAGAATAGCTTCTAATTTAAACATACCCCAGGACTCACATTACGGTAGAGGCAATCTCTTGATTACTGCCCAGTAGACCACATGGGGGCACTGTGGAACCGCTGGGCAGAGCAGGGGCATAGAGCCAGCTAACTGGGACCAGGAGGGTTAAGGAAAGCCTTGCTTGGAGCTCTTTTCCACTACAAGGCTTAATGCTATCAACACTAATTTGAGGTTGTGCAGTCCCATCAGGGGGCCAAACCTTCAGCTCGGCAGTCATTAGGGAGTCTCTCTGAGCTTTCAAGGGGAAAAAAGTGCAGTGTGGTGCTGGGAGGGGGCAGACTCCTTGCCCTAGCAGGAACAGGTAGAGGAACACCCACCTGAAAGGAAAAGCTGAGGAGCTGTGGACACGCCTGTGGCTTAACCCCAGCTAGCGTAGACCGTCCCAGCCCTGCCCTTCATGTGAGGGGCTTTGTGGAACAAAGCAGAGCTCCTGGACCGGCGTAGCCAGGGACCTGGCAGGGGAGGCTCATGGGAACCAGGAGGGATAATGACATCGGAGCAGTGACATTACTGCCTAACCTCCAGTCAGAGAAGGGACGCCCAGATCTTCAGCTCTCGGAGACCCAGAACTCTGAGCGGGGAGAAAGCTGTCAGGTTCTGCCCTCCCCGCTGCAGGCTGTGGGCTGCAGCCTCCATGTGGACCTTTATCTCCTGGGAGCAAGTGTGTCCTCGTCCAGGTAGGACATCTCTCCTCTAAGCATGACAGCACCTAAGTGCGTGGCACCATTGGGCTCCCTCTCGTGTTTGTTCCCCAGCCCCTGTGTCCTTCCCTCACAGGCCCAGTGGAGGCTGGAGCCACCCAAACTTCAAGACATCTGATCAAAGCAAGCAGACAGCAAGTGACACTGAGATGTTCTCCTCTCTCTGGGCGCCCCAGTGGATCTTGTTACCCACCGGCCCTGGGTCAGGTCCCAGCTCTCCTTTGCCTATTGGGATGAGTTACAGTGAGCAAAATGACCCTTGCCAGGTTAGCTCTCAGTGTGACATTTGTGTGACCGTCTCTCTGATCTGCACATGAACTTCTCGGAGCCACAGGGCTCGGCACAGCCCTGCAGAGTCACCAGAGTGGCGATGTGGGAGTGGTGACGTCATAGGCAAATACTCCTTTCAGGGAAATGGGAGGTTCAAAGCTTTAGGCTGCTCACCCCCGGGGCCCCCACCCCTGAGTTGGATGATATCTTGGCTTCCCAGTGTTGCCATGGGCTCCAGGCTTCTCTGCTGTGTGGCCCTTTGTCTCCTGGGAGCAGGTGAGTCCTGGGCACCGCGTGGAAGCCTCCGATATGCGTTTGCCACCTGAGTAATACAGGCTTGCTGATCATGGCCGCAGCAGGAGGCATCCTCCCAGCTCTGCCCTCGGCTGCTTTCTCCCTCCTCCCCCGCAGGCCCAGTGGATTCCGGACTCACCCAAACTCCAAGACACCTGGTCAAAGCAAGGGGACAGCAAGTGACGCTGAGTTGTTTCCCTATCTCTGGACACCTGTCTTTGTACTGGTACCAACAGGCCGTGGGCCAGGGCCCCCAGTTACTCATTCAGTATTACAACAGGGAAGAGAGAGGCAGAGGAAACTTCCCGGAACGATTCTCGGCTCAACAGTTCCCTGACTCTCACTCTGAGCTAAACATGAGCTCCTTGGAGCTCACGGATTCGGCCCTCTATCTCTGTGCCAGCAGCCCTAACACAGCCCTGCATGATCCACAGCCTACTGAACAAAAATATCTGCCCCCTCCCAGCTCAGGAAGTGGGCTTTTGTCCTGTTAAAGAGACAGGCCTCTCCCAGACGCTTGTTCTGCTGTTTATGTGTGTGACACGTCTTAATGCTCACAGAAATCATGCAAGGTTAAGTATTATTTTACCCGTTTACCTGAGGAGAAGTGGCTTTCCCGGGTCTCAGAGCAAGAAATCAAACTCAGTTCTGTTCCTCAACACCTGTGGTTCTCCCCCGCCCAGAACTGTCCCCTGATCTGGCTTCCCTTCCCAGGTCCACATTAGCAGGACAGGAAAGATCATGCATCCATATGTGATTATCACAACCTCCTCCTGGGAAGAGGAACAGACCCAAACAGTTGTGGGTCCCTTGCTTTGTACAAGATACCGTATCACATAAAATGCAAAATGAAAATCAGTATGTTTCTTGTCTTTGACAGTTTTAGCATCTACAGTATTCAATGCATAATATTCGTCTTGAATATTTGACTATTTCTGTTGGATTCACCTGTCACCCGAGTGTAGGAGAATCACAATACGGCAAGTGCTGGGTACGTGAATGCACGACCACGGTTCAATTCTGCAGCAGGAGAGACTCACAGAGGAAAATAACACTATTACTTACTGACAACCTACTGTATGCCAAATAAAAGTCCTTTATTTGCAAAATTTCAATTAATGATGAGAAAAAAAAAAGCCTAAGAGGCAAATGCAATGACTGCTCTCATTTTAGAGATGAAGGGATTTGCCCTTAAGTTAAAGAACTTGACCATATTGAATATCAGCTGTTGAGGGGCAGATGTGGGACTCAACCGCCCCCCCTTTCTGACTGCCTCCTGAGCGCTGTTTACAACTCTCTGCTATCACGCATATTCGTGGGGACATCTGCCCTCAAAACCAGAATGCTGCTGCCTGTTCTTCTCAGCCTGGGTAGCTCTAATGACATCGTTGACAGAGATCAGTTTACCCGGGAGAAAGGTGTGTGGGAAAGAGTTCCGGCTGGCCGCCGTGTGTGCCTGGCTCTAATTCCAACTCCAATACAAGCCGCTCGTCAAGACCTGAACCCACCTTCTTGACATGGTGGGCTGAGAATTTTCACGTAGGAAATGAGACTAATAATATCTATCAGCATCACTCAGAGTACTCCAAAGAAACAAAACAGACTGTGTGTGTGTGTGTGTGTGTGTGTGTGTGTGTATGTGTATGTAACATATTTATTACAGAGAATCAGCTCACACAACTGGGGAGGCCAGTAAGTTCAACATCAGCGAGCTGAGCTGGTCATGCTGGAGACCCAGGAGGAGCTGATGTCCAAGTTCAAAGGCTGTTGAGCATGAAGAGTTGATGTTCCAATTCGCAGGCCAGCAGCTGGACAATTCTCTCTTACCTGGGGTACAATCAGTCTTTCTGTTCTATTCAGGTCATCAGCTGATTGGATGAGGCCCACCTACGTTATGGAAGGCAATCTGCTTTACTCTACTGTCTAAAATGTTACTCTCACCTAATGTTAAAATCTACCTATGTAAATGTTAACCACATCCCAAAACACCCTCTCAGGAACCCCCAGAATGATATTCAACCAAGTGTCTGTGTACCCTGTGGCCCAGCCAAGTTGACACATAAAATTAGCCATCATACTAACTTCTAGGTTTGTATAAAAGATTTAGGGGTGCCTGGGTGGCTCAGGCATTTAAGCATCCAACTTTGGCTCAGGTCACCATCTGACGGTTTGTGAGTTCAAGCCCTGCATCGAGCTCTGTGCTGACAGCTCAGAGCCTGGAGTCTGCTTCAGATTCTGTGTCTTCCTCTCTTTCTGCCCTTCCTCCAGTCTCTCTCTCTCTCTCTCTCTCTCTCTCTCAAATAAATAAACATTTAAAAATATTTTTTAAACCACTAATAAAATTTAATAAGCCAAAGTACCTAGCACATAATAAGAATCTGGATATATTGATTCCTTGTGCTAATCTCTGACAGCTTTTTCCACCATTTCCTATGTGCAAAGGTAGATATGGACACATTTTACCTAAAACTCCTATAGCTGTCACAGAAATGGTAATATTTATGCCTGATGATTCATTTTGAAATTATCTAGAGCATGTAACATACATCCTTTCTCAGCCATTTTAAAATAAACTTTATTGACATAAGAATTATATACAATAAGCATTCCACACTTTAAATGAACAGAGCAGTGATTTTCTTTTGCAATTTATATGTATGTACCCATGTAATACACACCCTACTAAGATACAGAACATTTCTATCGCCCAGAAAGTCCCCTCATGCTCCTTTCAAACACCTCTCTCCATCTCTGACAAATTAGTGATATGATTTCTATTGCTATAGATTAATTTTGCTTAGGCATCTTTTTAATAGGCATTTCAAGTCTCTACCCATTACAATAATTCACAGATAAATATTCAAGAGAGTGAGGTGCTTCTAGAAAGTTCTATGGATAAGGAGTGCTTGAAATCATGTGAGATACCTGATCCATGTCAGGGACAATTCTATCTGGAGACAGATGGTTTGATAAAAGGATCACCGAAAGTTCTTTCTAGCTGTTTGCAGCTGTTTCTATAAAATTTACTTATTTGAATTCATTTCTTTTTTCATGTGCCCCTTCATTCAAATTATTTTATAATAAAGTGTTGACACAAATTCATCATCTCCAAGGACATTATTTTGAGTTCCTGTCAGATGCATACATAGCTGGGTTTCATGTTCACACACTGTGTGCTGGGGCTGAGCAGACCACGGGCAACTGTGGCTTTGTTGAGAGGTCATTCCATGTTGGAAGAAGGGTCCCCTTTGTCTGGACCCAGTGCCAAACCCTCAAAACACAAGCGTTGGACTGGAAGATCCCCCTTTCCATTCTGGCCTGCCACCATTCTGCACTGTGTGTTCTTCTGTCTCCTGGACCAGCGACGTCCCAGGCACAGACGCGAAACCCGCTCACAGGTTTGCATGGCCCCAATTCAAGGCTTGACATTGTGGTTATAACATCAGGCTCCCCTTGGGTTCCAGCTTTAGTGCCTGTGTCCTTCTCAAGGCCCCAGAGATGCTGATTCACTGAGCCTCCAGACACGTGGTCATGCTAAAGGGAAACCAGCAGACAGGAAGGTGACCACAGACAGGAAACACAAAATTATATACCCAGGACCAGCTACATAATTTGCAGAGCTCATGGTTCAGATATTATTAAGAATTTGAAGATCACAACAGCAGAGCACTGAAGCCGGGGTGTGGGGTCTTTCTAAGTGGGGGACTGTGGGCAACACGATCGTTTCTGAGCTCTGCTGTCCTTATTACTTAATTAATGCCAGCCGTTCTCCACAAGAAGCTATTCCCCGTGGAATGCATGTCTCAGATGAAAATAACAGAGCATTTTTCACTTACCCTGGAGGCGGCCACTTCCCCACAGTCCCTCACACACGTGAATACCTCTGTGCTAACACATCATCGGCACCACTGAGTAGCCATCGTCCTGCCACGAGGAAAGGTCACTCACAGGTGCGACGTGTTTCTGCTTGCCGCTGTCTCAGCCCAAACGAGGGAGGCAGGTGCTCTGCTACCTTTGGCAGGTGTCCTGACTCGGTAAGAAACAGAGCAAAACGGTTCCCCAAGAGTTGATGAGCCGGCCCTTGAGGTTTGGAAACCCAGTATCAGGAGAACCGTCGCCGGAAGGATGTTAACAGGACGCTGGTCAATTAAGCAAAGCGGAAACGGATACTTGGAGGAGGAGTTGGGACGCACAAGTCATAAAAGGCATCGGGAAGCCCTTAATGATTTTTCCCCAATTCAGCACTACAGAAAGACGCAGACACACACAACCAGTGCATCGATGAAGAATTCTATCACGGGAGGAAAACATTACATAAGGTTACAAACTGTTTCGTAAAAAAGTGAAGGCTTGTGTCAGTTCGGACAAGTCCTTTCTTCCCATCCTAAGCTGTTCACGTGTACGTGGAGCTTTTTATCTGACCCTCTGGGGAAGGGCTGCGGCCCCCTGCGAGGGTTGGCTCGGCCCAGGCAGGAACGACTCCCTTGAAAGCCTCCTTCCCCGTCCCTCAGCACACATTCCCAGAAGAGCCCTCCGTCCGCCCTGCCCCTGCCATGAGCCTCGGCCTCCTGTGCTGTGTGGCCCTGGGTCTCCTGCAGGCAGGCGAGTCCTGAGCAGCGTCCCTTTCCTGAGTGCAAATCTCAAGGTCCCCGCTCTAAGCCTCTCTGTGGTGTCTGTGGCATCAGCTTTGTCTCCTTCTCCACAGGGCCCGTGAATGCTGGCATCACTCAGACCCCCAGATTCCAGATCCTGGGGACAGGACAGAACATGACGCTGAGATGTGAACAGGACAAGGACCACGACTACATGTCCTGGTATCGACAAGACCCTGGACATGGGCTGCGGCTGATCCATTACTCTGTCAGTGCTGGTATCACCGAGAGAGGAGAAATCTCCAACGGATACAACGTCTCTAGGTCAAATACAAAGAACTTCCCTCTCATGCTGGCGTCTGCAACTCCCTCCCAGACATCTGTGTACTTCTGTGCCAGCAGTGATGGCACAGCACTGCACAGCTGTCTCCTCTCTGCACAAAAAAAGGCAGGGGGAGGGCCTGCACCCCGGGACTCAGCAGAGCCCTCGGCACACTCCCAGCACCGCCCCCAACCCGAGCCCCAGAGCCCCGAGGGGCCCAAGCGCCCAGAGTGAACCTTGGTGTGGGCTGAGGTCCGTCTGCAAGGCACTGACAGCCTGGCCTGGACCCGACCAGACCTCAGGCGGCCGTGTCTCCACCTCTGGTCTGTCTGTGCTCTGAGCCGCCTGGCTGGCTGCGAAGGTGCTTCCCCAGCTCTGACTATTCTACCCCCTGCCTAAGTCTGACGCTTCCGGGATGGAAATTGTTTGCACTGGGTAAACAACACAATGTGTTATTAACAATGTGTTATGAAATCAGATCTAACTAGATGCCCCCCTCCTTGTCTCCCCCTGGCACCTCAGTGCATTGCTCTCCGATGCCCAGGTATGAACCCTGCTCCCCCCCAGCCTTTCCATAGGGGCAGCCCCAACAAGGCCCTGCTGGGTCTGTCCTCTAGCTGCCTCCGGGCCCAGCTCGCACAGCTCGCTGGCCCTCGGCTCTGGCCACACTGCTAGGCCCTCAATTCTGCCATGTCCCTTCCCATCTCAGGGACATCCAGGGCTAGTTCCTCTGCACTGGGCATGAGTCCTTCCTTCTTGCAATGGCTGACGCCCACTCATGTTCCTGTTCAAGGTCACCCTGGGTGGCCTGCCCTTTCTGGGCACACCTGTTTCCAGGGGAATGGCGGACACAGCTGGTGTATCTCTGTTCTAGATTTTCCAGACTTTTCTCTCAATCGGTTTTAAAGTACTGGTATCATAAGGACAAACTTCTCTGACAACCATACATCGAAGGCTGAGCTGCTTCAGACTCTGTGTCTCCCTCTCTCTCTGCCCCTCCCCTGCTCACACTCTCTCTCTCTCTCAAAAATAAATATTAAAAAAAAAAAATTAAAAATAAATAAATAAATTTCAAAAACAGAAAGGAGGTTACAAATACTTAATTAGTCATCCAAGTATGTTACAACATAAATCCTTCTCCCTGAGGTTGAGGGGATGGACAGAGAGGGTGATGTCACTAAGCCAACTCCCTTGTGTGGATGAGGGGCCTCCCTCCTCCTCCACTCGTGCTCAGGAGAACCTGATGTGGTGAACATCCTAGCCCTGTCCTGACCCTGCCATGGGCACCAGACTCCTCTGCTGCGTGGCCCTCTGTCTCCTGGGGGCAGGTGAGTCCTCAGAAAACCGAGTGAGTGCATGTGTGTGAGCGTGAGGGATAAATACATGCAATGATCGCAGTCGATTTCCTCCTCGCCGTTCCCAACTTTGTCTCCACAGGTCACACAGGAGCTGGTGTCCTCCAGTCCCCCCGGCACAAGGTCACAAAGAGGGGCCGGGACGTGGACCTCAGGTGTGACCCAATTTCTGGTCATGCTGGCCTCTACTGGTACCGACAGGCCGTGGGGCAAGGCCCGGAGTTTCTCATTTCCTTCCAAAACAAAGACAAAGTAGACTCCTCAGGGATGCCCAGCAACGATCGGTTCCAGGTGGACAGGCCCGAGGGGTCCTACTCCATTCTGCAGATCCAGCGTGCGGAGCCGGGGGACTCAGCTGTGTACCTCTGTGCCAGCAGCCTTACCACAGTGGGGCACAGCCACCTCCTTCCTCTTCACCAACCTCAGACTTCTCTCTCCCTGCACCTGAAGACCGTAAAAAGGCTGTTCCTATTCATCGTTCCCCAATCACAAGAAGTAGATTTGGATATCAGCTCTCAGCTGTCCTTGGGTAGAAAAAGACACTAAACTCCTGAAGGGAATGTAAATGAGGGTGGATCAAATAATTATGGCCCATAGGGTTGGAAGACTCCCAGGGCTGGCTCTGGGCTCCAAGGCCAGGACTGAACACCAGGGACACAGTGGTCCTTCTGCAAGACCCGAGGCTTTCCGTGTAGTGGGCGGTGCCTCCTTCTCTGCATTTGTGGTCCCATCTGGGAAGTTTGTGTCATTCTTGACATATTCTTACTTCTTTTTTTTTCATTATTAATTATTTATTTTGAGAGAAAGAGAGAGAGAGACCATGGAGGGGCAGAGAACAAGGGAGAGGCAGAATGCAAAGCAAGCCCCAGGCTGCCAGCGCAGGGTCCAATGTGGGGCTCAAACCCACAAGCTGTGAGATCACGATCCGAGCCGAAATTAACAGTCAGATGTCCAACTGACTGAGTCACACAGGCACCCCCATATTCTTACTTCTAAAGCCTCTCTGTCCCTGAACTTTGGAAGCTTGAGCAACACAGGAGCAAGTCTGTCTTCCTGTATGAACCCGGTCTTTACTGCTTTCGTGGTGGTGATGGGACAAGAAGGATCATAACGACAAGACGTCCCATCCTCTGCCCAGTTTGGACAAGCCATTTTCTCTCTCTGTCGTCATTTTCCCACGTGTGCGGTCCTAATAGTGAGAGTGCAGCACATTTGAACAGCTTCCCCAGGCTCGCCTCGACACCCTGAGTGAATCCAATTTTTAGAGACGCAGTGTTTTCTTTGATGCACTGGCCTTTTCATTTGAAAAAAAAATTCCCTTGAATTCTTTGATTCAAGAAGACAGGATATTTTCTTGATAATAATGCCCCTATTTCCTTTTTACTTATTTTATTTGCTGCATTATATATCATGATATGTTACTTGTTATAAATATAAATAATTATGCAGTTATAACATCTTCCACTCACCTGCCGGTGAAGCTATGGTTTGTATCTATGAAGTCAAAAGCCATGGTCAGAGCTCATAGAATCATGGAACATGAGTTTCTGGGTGTCCTAAGAGATAGTCCAGGACCCTGAGTCTGGGATAGACTGTCATAGACTCAGCAATGATGGAGGTGCCCTGAGCCTTTCACAGCTGGTAAGGGAGTTACAATCATCCCAAATCCACTTATCAGAAACTGTGGTGTCTCAGGACACGAGATTTGTTTCCCCAGAGAATGTGTGTTCTTGGAAGAGAGTTTTCCTGGTCTTTTTTTTTTTTTTTCATTTTTATTTATTTATTTTGAAAGAGGGAGAAAGAGAGAGAGAGGGAGAGAAGGGCATACAAATGGGGAGGGGCAGAGAGAGAGGGAGAGAGAATCCCAAGCAGGCTCCACACCGTCAGAGCAGATCCCGATGCGGGGCTCGATCTCACAAAAACGTGAGATCATGACCTGAGCTGAAATGAAGAGTCCAGTGCTCAACCATCTGAGCCACCCGGGCACCTCAATCCTGGTCTTATTTTAATGTGGCATCAGCAAAGCACTGCTCAGTCTGCTTCCCTGTGTCTCCGGAAGTGAGCCAGGCTAGGGCCCAGTTGGGAATCCCTTATCCTTGGAAGGCCATGCCAGAGACTTCCTTCCCAGGCCCTGTTTCCAACTGTGCCACCATTCTCCACGTGGCCCTGGCAATCCCATCTTCCCTCCTTGCTGCCTAAATCAGGACACACACATTGCACAAGCTCTCCATTGAGTGTCGCCTGTCCCTGGCTCACCTTGATTCCGTTCATCCTTATTTTCCCACTAGACGCTGTATCCTCCATGATTGCCTGTTGTCTTGTAAGATGTTCCATATTTTTCTTATATTTCAATTTTACTTTTTATTTGCACACACGGGACCCCATTGTGAAGGCAGTCTCGTTATATTCCTAGTCCTCAGCTGATCTGTATTTTGGAGATACGGTTGGTTGATTGCCCCCTTGGTGGTGGAAGAGGGGCGTTTTTGTTTACTTTTAGTAACAGAGATAAACGAGCCTTCTTATATTTCATCTCCCATACTTTTCTTCTTATTTTAGACTAAATACTATTTCCTTCCATTCCTCCCATTTTGTCCCTCTCCGTCTCAGGAGATAGTTTTAAGGGAGAAGATTTTGGTTGGACTCTCGCTGCCAGATGTGTGACAGCAGTTAAGTAGAATGAGGGTGGGAGATTAAGCATGGCATCTCAAAGGAGTAGAGTCAAGGTTCGGATTGGTGTTGGGATTAGGGTTTAAAGAAGTTGAGCATAAAATTTGCAGGATGCTGGGGTTCCTGGCTGGCTCAGTCAGTTGAGGGTCCAACTTCAGCTCAGGTCATGATCTCACAGTTCATGAGTTCAAACCCCATGTTGGGCTCTGCGCTGACAGCTTGGAGCCTGGAGCCTGCTTCACATTCGTGTCTCCCTCTCTCCGCCCCTCCCTCGCTCGTGCTCTGTCTCTCCCTCTCTCTCTCTCAAGAGTAAATAAACATTAAAAAATGTTTTTATTAAAAAAGTTTGCAAGACACTACTTCTGGAATATTCTCCCCGTTGACTATGCAGACACTTCCCAGCGTCCCTTGGGCCATTGCAGAAGAAACAATGAGGCAACTTCAGTTACTGGCCACAAGATGGCACTGTGATGCCACTGAGATCTGAGGGGTTCGGAGAAGACTGGGAGAGCAGCCTGGGGAGGGAGAGGGTTAAGAAAAACAGGCGTGGATCCAATACCAGGCAGATGTTGAAGTTTTCCGTTATTGCTAGGCTACCTACAGCTATGGAAGAGGTGGGAGGTCCCTCTAAACTTTAATGAGCTCCACAGTTGAAGGATTTGGATGAGGCAGGCTTGATGTCAGGGGCAGGTGCAGACAGAGGAGCAACTGTCTCAGAGGAGTATGGGAAACCAAGGGGGTGGGTGCACCCTAAACTCAGTGCACCGTGGCCACACCCCGTTGCCCCTGCAGGCCTTGCTAAGCAACGTCTACGTGAGGAGTAGCTGACCTCTCCTGAGCCAAGTCACAAGGGACCCTGGGCCAGGCAGAGTTGGAGAGGTGGGAGGCGGTGACATCCCAGGCAGACCCGTTTGTCCACTGAAGAGCTTCCAAGCTCGCTCTCCCAGTCCTGCGGATGACAGCATTTAGTTGGGACAGCACCCTTCTCACCCTGCCCCTGCCATGAGCCTCAACCTCTTTTGTGTGACTCTTGGTCTCCTGGGAGCAGGTGGGTTCTGGACTCAGCTGGAACCCCGAGCCATGATTTTGCCAAGTCCCAGCTCCAAGCCTTTCCCTTTGCTTTGCAGATTCAGATCACGCCTTCAGCCTTGCCTCGACCCTCTGTGTCCCTCTCCCGCAGGCCCCGTGGTTGCTGCAATCACCCAGACGCCAAGACACCATATTATACAAACAGGAACCAGGATGATCCTGGAATGTACTCAGGATGAGAACCATTTTGCAATGCACCGGTATCGACAAGACCCAGGACAGGGGCTGAAGCTGATCCATTATTCAAGTGGTACGGGCAGCTCTGTCAAAGGGGGTGTCCCAGGAGGGGTACAGGGTCTCCCGAGGGAAGAAGGAGCATTTCTCTCTGACCCTGGAGGCTGCCGGCACCAACCAGACCTCTCTGTACCTCTGTGCCAGCAGTGAGTCCACAGCACTGCATGGCCAGCTGCTCTCTGCACAAAAAGTTCAGCTGGAGGCATGAAGGATACTCCTGCCTGAGGCCTTGCCTCAAGAGGGGAAATAACAGCCCTTACCGAGGCTTTCGAGGCTTTCGCCTGACTTCCCAGCGATGGGATCTCAGGCCGAGGGGCCTTCTTCCAGGAACCCTTGGTGTGAACTGAGGTCCATCACTACAGGAGGGGGTGTGTGTAAGTAGAAGCAAATAGCACCTAATGTTATTCCACTTGATCTGGAATATTCTGGTAATTGAGTCAAGCACAGAAACAGTAGCATCTAACATGAAATGTGTGTTTCACTTTCTTTTCAATGGAGAGGAACAAAGCAGAAAGCAGCTAAACAGGTTGAAACTCCCTGGATGGTCTGGGATTCTCCAGATCTAAAACTACTACATAAAATCTCGGGCTTCAAAAACACTGCATACCCTGCAAAAATTCTCTGGAGGAAAAAAAAAATTGTTAATAACAATTTATAAAACACATAAGGGGAAATTTCCCGCTCAGGGGAAATGTGAAAGGCTTTAAACAGCAGCGTTACAGCCAAAGAGACTACAAACTAAGTTTCTGTCTGTGGTTGTCGCCTAGTGTTCTGAACCTTCTGGGGCTCAGGAGGGTTCAAATTCTTAAGGAAGGAACCGAGTTCTTACCATCTCATTGGTTCACACTGAAATCCACAAGCTCCTCAGGGTTTCTCTTGTAAAATATTACAAAATGATATTGGGCAATCATCTTATTCTCCCCACAGTCCATTTCCCTCCTTGGGTCCCTGTAGGTAAAAGTCCGAACCCAGGAACGATGTGGCCTGGCTTGGCATCCATTAACTCCCAACAGTGGACAGTCCATGGTTGGGTTTTACAGGAAGTGCAGACCGCATGAGGGTGTGGTCCTGCACTGCCCTTGTCCACTCTGGACAAGGTGACTGTACCTGTGATTTGCTGCAGGCTCACCCACGACGTGCTCACAGAGAGGGGAGAAGGCTGCTTGCCTGGCAAAAAATCAACTCACTGATGGGACAATCTGCTGAAAGCTGAAATGAAATGCTGGGTGGCAAAACTAACAAATGACCAATTTCCCAAACTATGGGGCTTACAGCACTTTAGGGTTCGTGGAATTTCTAAAGCGTTGGAGGATATTTTTTTAAGTTTTTGACCCTCGAAATCTCAGCCATTGATCCTCAGCTGTTTCTTAACAAACTTGTTAGTCAGGCTTATTTTGATGCCAAATTTGGAGGCTTATATATTTCATTCTTGGAGAACTTCTAACATTTTCAGTATTTCATGTATGTGAGTGGTCTTGTCTTCTCTTATTTGCGTGTGATTTATTTCCAAATCGGACTATGTGGAATGCAAGCATAAAATTGTGTAGGTCTCCCACCTTTTATGAAAGTTACTTATGCTTTAGTAACGCTTTATTAAAGTATAATTAAGAGAGAGTAAAATACTGAAATTAACACATGATACAGGTACAGCTTGGTAAATTTGGACGAATGTATACACCAGTGCGACCTTGACCAAAATCAAGATAAAGAACATTTCCATCACCCAAGAAAAGTTTCCTCATGCTCAATCCCAATCAATTTCTCTCCCAGAGCTAACCACTTTTCTGATGTTTTGCCTATACTTGAACTTCATGTGAAGTAATTTCAATCTAAAATGGGACCAGAGGATATAAATTGAAGAAATCTCATGCATGTGAACCCTCAGAAAAACAAAATGTAAGGACTGAGAGACTGATTTCCCACAAATGCCTCATTTATAGAAAACTGTTAATGTTGGAATTTTCTTAATAATAGAGAGTTGGTCAGGACTTGCCTCATATCGCCCTCGGGAAATTTTTGCTTATGGTTTCCAGAGGCATAAATGAGAAATGACCCAGGTCATGTTGGTCTTGCAAAAGAAGCTGAATTGAGCTTTGTTTGCCTGACTGGACTGGTTTTTGTCTGTATTTTCAAAGCTGGTCTCCCTTTGTTTTCAATTTTAACAGACCTAACTGAGCTCTCTCCTCTCTGCATCCCCTGCCCATGGGAACAGCCCATCCCCAACCCTCGGCGGACTCCCCTGGAGCTTGCTTCAGTCTTCCTGTCCTGAACAGTACTTCCTGCTGTTTCCCCAAACTCATCTTTTTGACAATTTTGATCTGGCCTCAGTTTTCCTTTTTATTTAGGTTGACAGCTGCATAAATAGAACCATATAATGAATGCTCTTTTTTAATTGGCTTTAATCTTTCTCAAAAATTAATATTTTTGAAATGTTCTCACGTTGTTGTGTTTATCAGCAGTTTATTCTTTCTTATTACTATGTGGTATTCCATTGTATAAATGTAGTGAGATTTGTTTTTCCATTCTATTCTGCTTGGATACCAGGCCTGTACCAGTCTTCAGCTGTTATGGATAAAGTTGTTCTGAACATTCTTTTGCAAATAGTTGTGGATAAATGCATTTATTTCCCTCAGGTATAGACAAAAGAGTGAATTACTGATTCGCAGGTGGATACACATTTGACTTCCTTAGAAAGAGTTGAACAGTTTTCCAAAGTGGCCAATTTACACTATCGAGGGATGGGGGTCCCCTGGCTCCACATTCTCACCAACATTTGGTGACCTCCATCTTTTTGTTATTATCCATTCCGTGGGGAATGTAGTGGTATCTCATTTACATTTCACCACTGAGTAATGATGTTTGCTTTTGGGCCATTTCTATGTTCCTATTTTCTTTTTTAAGTGCCTGCTTTTATATATGTTCATTTTTTAAAAATTGGGTGGTTTTTATACTATGGATTCGTGGGAGATATTTTATGTTCTAGATAGGAGTCTTTTGACCATTGAATATGCCGAGTCTGTCTTCCTGGAGTGGCTTTGCCTTGTGCTTGCCTGATGTTGCCTCTCAATAAGCTCAAGTTTTACATGTTTGTAAAATCTCATTTACAATTTTTCACTTTTGGGACACCTGGGTGGCTTAGTTAGTTAAGCGTCTGACTTCAGCTCAGGTCATGATCTCAAGGCTTGTGAGTTCAAGCCCTGCATCGGGCTTTCTGCTGTCAGCACGGAGCTTGCTTTGGGTCATCTGTCTCCCTCTCCCTCTCTCTCTTTCTCAAAAATAAAATAAAACATTAAAAAAATTAAAAATAAAACATGTTAAAAAAAGAAATTTATGTATTTTTTTTACTTTTCCATCTCGTGCCCTTTGCATCCTGTCTAAAACATGTTTGCCTACCCCAAAGTTGAGTCTTTTCCTCCTTCTTTTTTTTTTTTTTTTGAGGTTTATTTATTTATTTTGAGAGAGAGAGAACATGAGTGTGGGAGGGGCAGAGAGGGAGGGAGAGAGAATCCAAGCAGGCACCACATCATCAGTGCAAAGCCTGATGTGGGGCTTGATCCCATGAACCGTGAGATCAAGAGTTGGGCCCTTAACCAACTGAACCACCCAGGTCCCCGAGTCTCTCCTTTCTATTTCCTGCTCTGCTTTGCTGTGGCTGCCCCATTCCTTGTTCTCTGTCATCAGCTGAAAATGCCCCACCTCCAAAATCACAAGGTAATGACCCCACTCTCTGCCCACAGCTTCTTATCCCTCTTGTTCCTTGACGTTATTGGGATCTCCCATCCATTGGTATCCATGCTTCCTTCCTGTTCCCTGGGGTCCTTCCAAAGTCTCATTACCTCACACTAGGGTAAATTCAATGATGTTACATTCTTTTGATACAACCTTACAAACCATCTTCACTCTCCCACCAGGAACTTCTTAGATTGCCCTTACATCGCAGAAACCAAGCCAGAGTTGCATGCACTGATCTCTCTTTTTCACAGCGACAGCCGAGTGAGCCTAATGAGCCACACACCTGCACGAACCAGTATCGTGATTAATCACTGGTTAATAACCTTACCTGCCTTTGCATCCCTGCTTTGAGATTCCAGTGTTCTTGTTAGCCTTCAAATATCTAACATGTGTCTAATATTTCAAACCTTTCTCACTCACCTTAAAATTTGCATTTCTTTCCTTCTTGCTGTTTAAATCAAAAGCCAAGGGCACTGTCCCGTGAAGGACAAAAACCATGGGGGGGGGGGGGTCAGAGTGAGGGTCCTGAAGAGGGATCTCCCCAGAGCACCATACTGTCTACCACGTACGTGAAGAAACTGGCCTGCCTTGAACTTGCCTAGGTGAGAGTAGGTGAGGAATATAGTCATTCTTCCCTGAAGCCTCTGGATTCTTTGTCCCTGAGTCACACTGTTCATTTTCATGTTCACGTTTCTCTACGCTTCTGCTGAGTATCTCAGCAGAGCTAACTGCAGAATGTTTGGGCTTTTGTTGCTTTATTTTTTTAAGCCAAAATACCGTCTCCAGACCTCCTTCTCCCTTGTTGTATCTATTAGTGCACAGGTGTGGCGGGGCTAAGAGAAACTAGTAAGGGAAGAAGCATCATCCTAGGACTGGGGTAAGTGGGTGGCTCTTAATCCCTGAGCCAACTGGGCCCAAGGAAATGACACGTGTGGGTCCCTGGACACTCAGGCGCCGTGGCTAAGCCTGTTGGTGCTGTGGCCTCTGGCAGGGAAAAAAACTGACTGTGAGACGTAGCCCCGAGAAGGGAGCTGAGGGAACAGATCTTGCAAAGAGTCGGTGACCCCGTCCCCTTTTCTCCCCTGCCGTTATGTCCCACACGCAGAACCCAACTGCAAGGTCGAAAAGAAAGGACCCCAGTAAGTATCATCCATAGAGGTCAGCCTCTTAGGACAGGGTGGATCTGAAGGGATAAACATAAACTATCCAGAACATTACACCCGGGATTGCCTCGAGGGTGAGAAACCCCAGGATGGCTAAGCCTGTGCTATAAGCCGATAAAGTCATGGAATGGTTTCTGGGGAATCTTCACTCCTAGTAATTGATAGGCAACCCAGGCCCCTCTGGATCCAATCAGATGGACTGAATCGTGGTGACTCTGCAGCACCAGCTACTCAGGACGAGGGGCTGGGAATGCTGTCGGGGAAAGGCACACGCAAAGACAAAGCTTGGTTCGAACCTAACATCTGACAGAGGATTTGAGGACACACAGGGAGGGTGGGGACAGAGTTTACTCACAGCCCGTCACCCCAGCCGGTGCGATGGTGGGCGAGCTCCAGCTGGAGAAGAGGTGGGGTAGGGAGGGCGGGTCGGTGGGGGGGAGGGGTGGTCAGCAGGTGCATCAGAGGAGGCCAGCCTCAGAGAAACATCAGCGCAGCCCCATGGGCCCGCCTTCCTGCCTGTAGGCTGAGAGGGGAGTCTGGTGTGCCGGGCCCCGCTGTCCATGGGGTGATGCCAACAGGGCAGTGCCATCACAGAATCATCTTCCAGCCAGGAAAAGGGAACCCGAGAGCTCAGCTCTTACCCATCAGGACCAGAACCCTGAGCACAAGAGCCACGGCACTGCCATGGGCTCCAGGCTCCTCTGCTGGGTGATGCTTTGTGTGCTGGGAGCAGGTGAGTCCCGTGAACAAGGACAAGCATCGGTCTTCTGAGCTGGCTGACTCCTGAATCCTCCACTTTACCTTCTGGGTAAGCCGTCAGGCTCTCTCCCATGCTCATTTTGTGTCTGCATTTCCCACAGGGCCAATGGAGGCTGGAGTCACCCAAACTCCAAGATACCTGATCAAAGCAAGAGGACAGCAAGGAACGCTGAGATGTTCCCCTATCTCTGGGCACTCCAGCGTATCTTGGTATCAACAGGCCCTGAATCAGGGTCCCCAGATCATCTTTGAGTTTTTTGAATATACACAAAGAACAAAAGGAAACTTCCCGGATCGATTCTCAGGGCAACAGTTCCATGACTACATCTCTGAGCTGCACGTGAGTTCCTTGGAGCCGACGGACTCGGCCATGTATCTCTGTGCCAGCAGCTTGGCACAGCCCTGCAGAGTCACCAGCCTTCTGTGCACAAACCTCCCTGCTTGCTCCAACAGCGACAGAGCACACAGGCTTCCACCCAGGGTTCACTCCTTCCAGGGAGCTTTTCAGTCATTTCGAAGACCTTTCCTGCATCCCCCTGAGCTCAGAGCACGACCCACACAGAACCCAGGCTCACGGGCACGCATGCGCACTGAGCGTTTCCACATCTGTCCCCACAGCACCAGGCGCTTGTCAAGTCCTGGGTGACTCCAGCATAGGAGGGGCAACCGAGCCCTCAGCGTGGGCTAGATCCTTTGCATATATTCTACGTTTTAATGCTTTGTGACGATCATCCAAATCAAATACTCCTCTACCTTCTTTGTAGATGAAGAGAGGTGAGGAGGCTAAGTCGTTTCCCACGTGTCTCCTGGTCTAGAAGAAGCAGAACTGGGAAGTCAGCTTGTCTGTGTTTCTCAAGCCCCAGCTTCCCCCACGTACCCTTCCCCCACCCATAGCCTCTGAGCCTCCCCATCAGTAGAGGCCCAGGCACCCCCAGGGCCCCCTGCGGCCCCGCTGGGCCGCGGTGGAAAGTCCATGCACCATCGTGGCCTGTTCCGTGGCAGCTCTGGGGGACGTATAATTCCACACGGATTCCTCGTCATCTGTACACATTCCTCATGTCTTTTCCTAATCTGTAGTTTACGTTTTCATTTTTACGGGGTGCTTTGCTGCGCGCGAGTCTGATGTAATGCAGTTGAAATGACAGTTTTCTTGGTGTCTCCACGAAACAAATTCTTCCTTAAGTGAAAGCCTGAAAGTATTTTCCTTAATTTATTCCAGGAAAGTGACAATTTTACATTTCACAAGAAAGAATAAGTGTACCTGGAATATATTTTTATGTGAGGAATGGAGTGGAGATCCAGGAATAAGACAAAGGGACATATATTCATTCGGGGCAGAGGAAATAGCCTGTAACAAAAGACTCTGAGGGACGAAAGGAGCACGGCACGTGCAAGGAGAAACCTGGACCCGCTTGAGCGTGGCTGAGACAGAGAGAGCCAGGGGGGAGGTGGGGGGCAAACAGTATAGGACCTTATAATGCTATAACCTCACAGAAGAAAGGCAGTCAGGAGCAGAGACCATATGAGTGAAGGTCTATGTCTGGATGTGGAGGGTGGTTGAGGGTAGACGAAGGTAGGAGGTGAATGAGGGAGTCACTGGCTGGCTCCACTGAGAGCCAGCTCTTATTTCCCCAACACCCAGGCTGGAGAAATGTCCCCTTCATCTCCCATTCTGCTGCGACTCTGCATGGCCACCAGGCTCCTGTGCTGTGTGGCCCTTTGTCCCCTGGGGCCGGTGAGCCCTCTAGAGCCCTGTCCTGGGGCACACTAAGCCCTATTCTAAGCCTTTACTTTGAGTCTACCTTATCAGGGTCCCTCTTGGGCACTGTCTCCTGCTTCGGCTCCTCTCCACCTCAGGTGCCACGGATACGGGAACTACCCAGACCCCCAAAGTAACAAGAACGGGACAGAAAGGGACACTGAGATGTGTATGGTTGTCGTCTGCACTATATGCATAGGTATCAATAGGACCCCGAACAGAGCTAAGCTGATATAGTATCGCACCCACAAAGGAGAGATCCCCGACAGGCCTGTGACTTTCTGTCACAGCCACAGGTGTTGTCCTCATGTTTGACAGTCCATCCTTGACCTCTGTGTCCTCTTGTTCCAGCCGTCACCCCACAGCCACCTCCCTGCACAGACAGGCCAGCAGAAGACACAGGTGGGCCTGTCCCCATCAGGGAAGATGTCGTCCCAGGGAAGCCTCTCCTGGACTCCCTAAATGGCAGCATGATCAGAAACAGGATGTCAAACACTGGTATTCAAAGGTGACGGAGAAGAGAGAAAAATGGCTCCTCTATTCTGTTGGGGGCGGGGAGGGCGGGTGATTCCCAAGGCACACATACCCATGGGAAAGGTTAGGGGCCAAAGTAACCAGCCTAAAACCCTGAACCATGGCATGGATGTCCACGTCCACGTATCCCTAGGCAACACCGGAGTCACCGAGCTGAGGGTCCCTCAACCCTGCGCCCCGGCGTCCCCCAGCTAGCACCCTGACAGTGTTGTGGACGGGGTGCAGGACCCTTGCCCGGCTCCCCTTCCTTTGCCAGATGAGTAAGGCTGTTTGTGAACTCAGAGGCTCCATTTATAGGGAGAGGCCCTGTATTAGTCCTTGAAGAATTGTAAGAGTCTTTCTGGGTGGAAATAATGAACCGCTTGCCTAGGATGGCCCAAGGAGAAACTGAAACCCCAGTTTGCCTGAATGATTCACATCAAAGCTTTAAAGACTAATACAGTTTCATCTCCTAAGGCAGGGGAAGACCAAAAATAGACTATTTATTTCAAAGAGTCAAACCTGACAAAGACCAGAGTCAGAATATCTTCCCTGGGGACAGCCTCTCTTCCCACTCATTTGCAAAGACTTTATTTGAGGAAGCTGTGACCTGTTGACAGACCCTGGGACAACATCACAATCAGCTTGTAACAATGCTGCTTGAATTAGAAGCAAAGAACAAACTGAGGATTGCGGGTGGGGGGGGGGGTTTGGGGGGGGATGACTGGGTGATGGGCGTGAAGGAGGGCACTTGTTGGGATGAGCACTGGGTGTCCTGTGTAAGTGATGAATCACTAAATTCTCCTGAAACCATTACTACACTATATGCTAAACTAACTTGAATTTAAATTAAAAAAAAAAAAATGCATTTCTAGCCTGTAAAAACGCCAACTTATTTTTACTGAGTTCGGAAATGCAGGCACTAGAGGGCGCTCATGCCCCTTCTTTTTCAAATCAAGGGATTCTTCAAAGCTTGTTCTGTAATGAGGAGTCAGGACCTCCCCTCCGTGGCGGTGGTCAGTCTTTCAGAGATAGGAGCCGTGCAAATTCACAGTCGGCACCAGCTAAAGACAACATCAAGTGTGCGAACCTCCCTGCCCACCTTCCTCGCCAGGGAGAGGCCATTCATGTGCACTGAGGGCTTGTGATCTTTTACGTAACAGCCTCCCCTTGGCATATTCAAAGAAAATGGGCATTTATGTGTTCCATGGATCGTGCCTTTCTGGACTTTGTCCATTTAGACCCCACACGTCTTGCAACCCGATCAAGGGTCTGAATGTAAAGTTGTCATGAGGTTAAGCTATGTTTTGTAATTTAAACACCAACAATGTGTAAAGAAGATATTTAAGGTTAATAACACTCTCTCCTCTCCAAACACACCTCTATCTGTCGCTACCTCAGGTAGGAAGCCAATATGAACACCCCGGTTTGTTTCCTACCAGCTGTCTCCTCCGGGCTCATGAAAACCTGTCCACCCAAACACATCTACAAAAAGTGGGACCGCCTGTGCGCCTTCATTGCCACATGCATACTTTCCCCCTTTAATCTACTTTGGACTCTATTTGTCCACGTTGATAGACACCTAACTGGCTCCTATTTGGTGCCATCTTGAGATTGCACGATGGGGTGACAGATACGTTGACTCTGTCATCATTGTCTCACACCTTTCCTGATTTATCTTTCCCAAAGTGATCGGACAGCCCCTTTAAAAAACAAAAAAGTTTATTTACTTGTTATGTTTAGGTGGGGGCCAGAGAGAGAGAATCCCAGGCCGGCTCCGGGCTGTCAGTGCAGAGCCTCAGGCAGGGCTCGAACTCACTAACCACGAGATCTTGACCTGAACAGAAACCAAGAGCCGGCTGCTTAACCAACTGAGCCACCCAGACGCCCCAGAAGAAAAGCTTCCCTGACCGGGAACGGAATAGCCTCTTGATGCTCCCACGTTCTCGACTCCAACTCCTTCCTTTTTTTTTAATTTTTTTTCAATGTTTTTTATTTATTTTTGGGACAGAGAGAGACAGAGCATGAACGGGGGAGGGGCAGAGAGAGAGGGAGACACAGAATCGGAAGCAGGCTCCAGGCTCTGAGCCATCAGCCCAGAGCCTGACACGGGGCTCGAACTCACGGACTGCGAGATCGTGACCTGGCTGAAGTCGGACGCTTAACCGACTGCGCCACCCAGGCGCCCCTCCAACTCCTTCTTGATGAGTACAGTGTTTCCATCACTCATAGTCCTGGAGGTCTGAGAGCCCCAGCCACACCCCCTCACAAGACAAGACCAGAGGGAGAAAGGGGTGGGTACTTGCTAGAAACTACACTATCTCTCAGTTCCTCCTCATAAGACATTGTGAGGGGGTGTTAACCCACTTTACAGATGAAGAGGCTCAGGTTTGCGGGGGTTGATGGCCTTGTGCACAGGCTGAGCTAACACATGCTGGAACCAGATTATACAGGACAGTCTGTTCGTCTTTGTGTGGGAGGAGGGGCAGGAACCACAAGGTCACTGGGAGGACCATCTTCAGACTGGACGCAGTGCTAGGAAGATCTGTGGAGCCTGACATCACGCAGCTCTGAACTGTGAATTGGAAATGTTTTCCGGACAAAGATGTGGCCGCCCCAGCCCCCACAAGTCCCGTACCCAAACCGTGGATTCGACCAGGCAAACACAGGGCTGAGGTCGAAATAAAAGCATGCAGAGGGGGGTGATAAGGCCATCATTCCAGCCCTCAGGTTGGAGGTGCCATGCACACACACACACATACACACGGAGAAGTCACAAGACAAGGGGAAGGCCACACACCCGGTGGGGGTACCAGCAGCTGAGCGCTGTGGCCAGAGGGCTCACGACCAGTGGACTGAACGGAATCCGCTTATCTGTCCATCCACTTTCAAATGACCAGTTTCCATTCATTCTATGCCTCACAGTTTTTTCCCTTTTAACATTTCTGAATATGAGCGACACTCATCTTTTTTCTTCCTTAATGGTCAGGATAGAATGGTGCATCTCGAGGTGGCTGGAACCTTAGATTTAACTCATTGATAGCAGCTGAACGTGAGGTTCAGTGATGTCACTAAGCCAACTCCCTTGTGTGGATGAGGGGCCTCCCTCCTCCTCCGCTCGTGCTCAGGAGAACCTAATGTGGTGAACATCCTAGCCCTGTCCTGACCCTGCCATGGGCACCAGACTCCTCTGCTGCGTGGCCCTCTGTCTCCTGGGGGCAGGTGAGTCCTCAGAAAACCGAGTGAGCGCATGTGTGTGAGCGTGAGGGATAAATACATGCAATGATCGCAGTCGATTTCCTCCTCGCCGTTCCCAACTTTGTCTCCACAGGTCACACAGGAGCTGGTGTCCTCCAGTCCCCCCGGCACAAGGTCACAAAGAGGGGCCGGGACGTGGACCTCAGGTGTGACCCAATTTCTGGTCATGCTGGCCTCTATTGGTACCGACAGGCCACGGGGCGAGGCCTGGAGTTTCTCACTTCCTTCCGAAACAAGGACAAAGTAGACTCCTCAGGGATGCCCAGCAACGATCGGTTCCAGGTGGACAGGCCCGAGGGGTCCTACTCCATTCTGCAGATCCAGCGTGCGGAGCCGGGGGACTCAGCTGTGTACCTCTGTGCCAGCAGCCCTACCACAGTGGGGCACAGCCACCTCCTTCCTCTTCACCAACCTCATGTGCTTGCTTCTCGTAGTTCACAGAATCCCCGCACAAAGGAGTTGCCTGCTTCTTCTTCATCAGAGGCAACATGTGGATTTGGGACTTAGGCTCTTCTTCTGATAGTAAAATGTCAAGAAATAACCTTCAAAATACCAGAACATCTATTGGGTAATAATAATTTTGGCTCCTGTGCTTCTGGGATTCCTTCATACAGTTCAAGATTCTAGGGGCGCTGGGGTGGCTCGGTCAGTTAGGCATCCGACTCTTGATTTCAGCTCAGGTCATGTTCTCACAGTTCGTGAGTTCAAGCCCCGCACCGGCTCTGCGCTGACGGTGAGGAGCCTGCTTTGGATTCTTTCTCTCGCTCTCTCTCTTTCTCTCTGCCCCCTCCTCCACTAGCACTCTCTCTCTCTCTCAAAATAAATAAATAAACTTTTTAAAAACAGATTCTATAATTGGGATAGAATGTCAGAGCTTAGACTCAGGTATAGTGACATAGTCTTTTGTAAAACGATGAAGTTTCAGCACATTTATAATAAACTATTACTCAGTGTCACTAATTCAGGCCACGCTCTGCCCAAGGGTGGGCCAGTCAATATGGAACACCGCTAAGGCCATATGTAGCTACCAGCCATAAAGATAAACACATTAGAATCCTTAGTAACTATTGCCACTGATATCATTTGTCCAGAACAACCGTCAGCCGCAACAATGCACATTAACATATGTTCCTATGTTCCTTTTTTATTTCTTGACGATTCTGTGTTTAATTTCTTTCTTCTCTAGTTTTTTTTTAATAGAAGCCCAGCGTGGTTTTCATAAAATATAACTCCACTTGAGAAGGTGGTAAAAGGAAGTGATTCAGAGAAGATCTGAATGACAGTTTTATCAGCCATTTGGGACTCTGAGGTTTCCAAAGTAGCTTTGCCACATGATGCCCCCACCAGGGCTATTGGAGGGTTCCAGCTGGTGCACACATGCACATGCACCCACTCATGCACACTCATGCTCACCCATGCATGTGCACATGCACACACGTGCACATATGCACACACCCTGTGGGTTGCTCTGCCACTCTCTTAATGGTATCTTTTGATAAACAAAAAATTTTAATCAAAAATCATTCCATTTTGTATTCTGGTGTCCAGTTTAGGAAATCTTTGCCTACTTCAGAATGATCATGCTTTCTTATATTTTCTTCTAAATTCTTTCTATTTCATACCTTTTACATTTAGATCTGCAGCCCAACTGGGATTAATTCTTTGTGTATGAAATGGGGAAGGAGTCAGTATGTTTTTCCATATGTTTTTTCCAACTGACCCAATACTGTTTGTTGAAGAACACTTTCCTCACTACTCTGTAATACCGCTTTTGTCATAAATTAGTCATTGTATATGTGTGGGTCTGTTTTCTTACATCTCTAATCTGTTACGTTGGTCTGTTTTGTCGGTTCCTGCGCAAATAACACACTGTCTTGATTACTATAGCTTTATAATAGTGCTCGATATCTTGAGGTCTAATTTCTCAAGATTTGTTCCTTTTTAGTAAGAGTTCTTGACCACTCTTGACCCTTGTGTAGTTTTCATACATGTTTAGAATAATCTTGCCAAATTCTTCAAGAGTAAATGCCTGCTAGGAATTATTTGCTTTTTGTTTCCAAGTAACTTAACTGAATCACAGAATAAAGCTAAGAATGCCATGGAAGTATAGAAACATCTAGCACCTAAAAATGTTAAATACACAATGTTTGGCATCTAATCAAAGATTATAGGAATGCAAAGAGGCAAGAAAATATGACCCATGATGGGGAGGAAAATCAGCGAACAGAAACAAACTCCCTTATGACAAATTGGTAGACAAAGATATTAAAACAGTTGCTATAACTATATCCTATGTGTTCAAAATTAAGTCAAAATCCAAATCAAATTTCTGGAGATAAAAATATATTTCTGTGATGAAAAACACAATAGATGGAATTAGTAGCAAATTAGACATGATGGAAGAGAAGATGAATGGTCTCGAAGGCGTAATCGTAAATGATTCATAATGAAATGGAGAGAGAAGGGAACTGGTGAGCTACCGGGAAACTTCAAGGAGTCCAATGCGTAATGACCCAAAGGCAAGGTTTTAAAAACGTAAATGTCTTTAAAGAACAATTGGGTGTATATGCCAAAATAATTCCAACGTGGGGGGAGTTATAATATATATGAAAGTAAAATACATGGTAACATACCATAAAGATAGGGAGGGAGAAAATGCATAATTGTCACATTATTGTCAGGTTTTCATAATCTATGTGAAGTGGTATAATAGCACTTGAATACTGTATACCACAACCCCTAGGTCCACTAAAATGACAAAACGTATAGTTAAAAAGGCAACAAAAAAGATAAAATGGAATTATTATAAAAATGCCCAGTTAATAAACCATAAGAGACTCTTATTAAATACAGGGGACAAAGTGAGGGTTACTGGTGGGGTGTTGGGCTAAACAATGGGCATTGAGGAGGGCACTTGTTGGGCTGAGCACTGGGTATTCTTTGTAAGTGGTGAATCACTAGATTCTATTCCTGAAATCATTATTACACTATATGTTAACTAACTTGGATTTAAATAAAAAATAAAAACAAAAATAAAATAATTTTGAAAATGCTCAATTAATCTATAAGATGTTTAAAAAAGGATAAAGGAACAAAGAAGAGACAAGACTAATAAAAATAAATAGCAACATGATTGACATGATCATAACCAGATCAGTAATCACATCAAATCTAAATAGTCTAAAGGCCCTAATTAGAAAGAATAAATTGTGATATTGAATGAAAAAACCCATATGCTACCTTCCAGAAATGCACAATAAAGACTCAGAATGTAAAAAGTAAAAGGATAGAAAAGGTGTACCATGATAACACTAATCAAAAGAAAGCTGGAAAGCAATACTGATATCAGACAAAGTAAATTTAAGAGCACAGAAGATCCTCTGGAATAAAGCAGCTTCATATCATAATGACCAAGGGGCCATCTCTTAAGAGGACGTAACAACCATAAATGTTTATGCTCCTAAAAACAGAGCTTCAAAATCCTGAAGCAAATGGGTAGGGCTGCAGGTCCACAACTAAGACCATCATTGTAATACTTTTCAGTAACTGACTAAACAAGTTAACACACGCGCATGTCAGTAAGGTCAACGCTCTGAACCAACTTGACCGAATTGGCATTAATAGAATACTTCACACAACAGCAGCAGCAGAATATATCTTTTTTGCAAATGCACATGACCATGTACCCAGATGGACTATAGACTCTGGGCTTGAAATAAGCGTCAATATGTTTACAAGAATCTAAGTCATACAAAGTATGTTCTCTGACCATGGGGCAAAGAGTGAAAGAAAAGGGAAACTATAAAGTGTTTATAAATTATAAAATACTAAAGTCGTCCTTGGGGGGACAATGGAAGGATGAACCCTCCTGTACTCATTCTGAGGCCAGCGCTACTCTGATACCAAAATGAGACAAAAACACTGCAAGAAAACTACAGGCCCATATCCCTCATGATCACAGATTAACAATCCTTTTAAATTTTAGTATAAGGAATCCAACAATATCTAAGAAGGGTAACACATCATGACCAAGTGGAGTTTGTCTCAGTAATGTGCAGTTGGCTAAACATTTAAAAAATTATCAATGGGGGATCCTGGGTGGCTTAGTTGGTTGAGTGCCTGACTCTTGATTTTGGCTCAGGTCATGATCCCAGGGTCATGGGATCAAGCCCTGCACAGGGCTCTGTGCTAAACATGGAGCCTTCTTACGATTGTCTCTCTCTCTCTCTCTCTGCCCCTCTCTAAAGTTTTCACTCTCTTTCTCTCTCTAAAAAAAATAAATAAATAAAAATTAAGAAAGCTATCATTGTGCTTTACCATATCAAATACTAAAAAAGGACAATCATCTGATCACCTCTACAGATATTCAAAAAATAGTTGAAAAATCCAACATCCATTGCTGATAAAGAGTCTTTGCAAATAAGGAGAATTAGAAACTTCCTTCCCCTAATAAAGGGTATGAATAAAAAGAAAACAATTACTGCTTTTGCAGGTAGACTATGATAAGTTAAAGATGGCCTTCTGTGATCCCCAGACCAAACACTAAAAGTAGCACAGAAAGGAAAACAGTCTTTCCAACAAATGGTGCTAGAGACACTGTAAATCCACATGGAAAAAGGATGAATCTCAACACTCTTGCCACACCATAAATTCGGAGTGGGTAAACTAAGGCCCACAACCCAAACATGGCCTTTGCCTACCATTTTTTTTTAAAACTTTTTTTTAATGTTTATTTATATTTGAAAGAGGGGCTTGAACTCAGGGACCGTGAGATCATGACCTGAGCCATAGTCAGACGCTCAACCAGCTGAGCCCCCCAGGTGCCCTGTCTGCCTGCTTTTATGTGACCCCAGAGCCAATAATGGTCTCCGCATTTTTTAATGGTTAAAAAGAAAAAAAGAGTGATATTTTGTGACAGACAGTAATTCATGGAATTCATATTTCAGTATCCATAAGGCAAGTTTTGTTGGAGGACCAGCCATGCCCTTTCCTTTACAGATCTTCTCTGCCTGTTTTTGCAGTAAGACGGTGGAGCTGCGTGGTGAGCACGGGGACCTTAGTGCACCAGTCTCACGCCATGTGCTCTCTGACCCCTGACAGAAAAAGCTTACTGGCCTTGCCGTAAAGGAAAATTATTATGAGCCGGGTCAATATCCTCAATGATCTCTACAGCTTCCGAACGATACAGCTTCTGAAAGAAAACATAGCACATTCGCTCCCTGACCCTGAAGTGGGCAGAGATTTCTTGAGGAGGACAAAAAAATGTTCTCTTCTTGAAAAAGTACATTTTTCTTTATCAAAAAGTTAAAACTTCTGTTCATCAAAAGATATTAAGATAGATAGATGGCTATCTGAGAGAGGACAGGTATCCACAATGTATAGAATTCCTAGAAGCCAATAATATGAAAAGACAAGTCATTCAATTTTTAAAAAATAGCAAAAGATGTGAAGAGGCTATTTAATATATATATATATATACACACACTATATATATATACACACTATATATATATATACACACACACACTATATATATACTATATATATATATATATACTCTACATATATACTCTCTCTATATATAGTATATATATATACTATATATATATAGTATATATATATACTCTCTCTATATATATATCGTATATATATATCATATATATATGTATATACATATATATACGTATATATGTATATACATATATAGAGAGAGTATATATATATATACTCTATATATAGAGAGAGTATATATATATACTATAGTATATATAGTGTATATATATACTCGAGAGAGAGAGAGAGTATATACATAGGCACTTCCCTCTTCATGGGATTGATGGGTTTATTTCCCCAGCTGCTTAGATTTTTTGGCTGCTAGAACTCTACCATCAGCCACTTGCAGGAATTCTCTTTGGTTAAAGACAGCACTTTGCCCAAAGTCCTATCCCTCTCCAGGGCAGCGGGCATCCAATGACTGGCTGGTATCCCCTTTCCTAGAACACTAACTGATGAGATTTAGAATGTTTATTCTTTTCTTGGAAAAAGGTTTGCTTCATGCCTCCCACGTGGACACGTGCAAAGGGTGAGCTTGATACAGGTGAACGTCCAATCCCCCAGAGCTGTGCTGCCCTAGCGGATCCTGGGGCCCAATTCTGACAGTACGTGGCCTGCTTGGGCCACTTGGGGGCGCTGCGGGTCCACTGAGGGAGCCACTGACGGCAGCAGCTGGGAGAGGGAGGATTGAGGAGAAGCGGTGCCCTGGTGGGCATCAGGAGATAGCGGGTGAATCGGAGTTAGTGCTGGAACGGGAAGGGCTGATCAGAGTCTTCCCACGTGAACTGATGCCACAACAGGGAGCTATGAACTCCACGTTTCTTGGTGTAAAGGCATCTCTTGGAGCCTCCACTGGTGCAGTGTGACCGGTTTCAGGGAGGCAGCCTGCATAATCCAAGCCAGGTGCAGAGAGAGGAGCACAGAGGAAAACAGAGAAGCTGCGGGGGATGGCCACCTGGCCCGACCCTGCCCGGCCCGGCTTAGCACGGCCAGCACGCCTGCCCAGTAGGCCTCTGGACAAGACGGAGGGGGCCGTGCATCCGCTGAGCCCGTCCAGGCAGTGCAGGGTGCCTGCCGGAGCCTACACAAGGACAGTGACGTCAGAACAGTGACGTCACAGGCAAGCCCTCCAAACAGAGAAAAGGGAGGAGACCGGAGCCCTGAGTAGGAAGATGGCGGGTCCTGTCCTGCCTGAGTCAGCCAGGGGCATCCAGCTGTTCTGCTGTGTGGCCCTCTGTCTCCTGGGGACAGGTGAGTCTTGAGCTCAGGTGGGACACCCCCTGAACTGCTGCTAGAATCTTCAGACTCCTTCCTGGGCCACGTTGTCAGCCGCTATCTCCTTCCTCCACAGGTCCAGCGGGTGCTGGAGTCACCCAGTCCCCCAGACACCTGGTCAAAGGCAGCGGAGGGAAGGCCGTCCTGAAATGCCGTCCTATGTCTGGACACAGAAGTGTGAGCTGGTACCAGCAGGCCCCGGGGCAGGGCCCCCAGTTCCTCATTGAGCTCTTCGACCAGGAGACGAGAGAGAAAGGAAACCTCCCCAGTCGCTTCTCCGTTGAACAGTTCAGTGACTACAGCTCCCAGCTGAACATGAGCTCCTTGGGGCTGGGAGACTCAGCCTTGTATCTGTGTGCCAGCAGCTTAGGCACAGCCCTGCAGCATGACTGGCTCTCCGTACTCAAACTTTCCTGTCCCAGCTGAGGATGTAAGAGGGAGAGGGGAAGGGGGCCTCAGCCAACTTCCAGGGATGCTTCCAGTTTTTTCCCAGCACTCTGCCTTGCTGAGCTCAGCCGGAGCACTCCTGAACATTTTGGGGCCCAGATTCCGTGAATATTCTCACGGTCTCTAGCCAGTGTGAGGAGCTGCTGCGTTTGTGCTAGAGTGTCTGCGTACGATACATGTTTTAATGCAAGATAGACGTTAGTGTGTCCGTTTCACAGATGAGGAAATTCTCCGGATGCCCTATTATAGATAAGAAAGAAACGGTAGCTCGTGAGCTTTCCAAAGATTTTGTATTTCAAGTAGCAGAGGTAGGAGTCAAATCTATGTCTCCGTGCCTCTGAAATCAACATTTCCCTAAAATTCCATGGCGTCTCCTGGGCCTTGGTCACTATGACGTAGCAGAGCACCGTCTCTTCCACTTCAGGACCAGCTGAGCCGTGGTGGGGAGGTCGCACGTCACGATGTGGGGTGACCGTGGCTATTGCCTCCCCCCTTCTAGGACTAGCTTCCAGCCAGAGAATGTGTGTTTGTCCTGTGTTAGTCCTGTCTTAGTTCCACTAGAGTGGGGCCAGGGTATCCCCCAGTACAGGAGCTAAGTGACTAGGGGACTCCCAGCCTATCAGAGGATTCAGCCAAGGAAACAAGAGCTCTCTGGGAATTTTAAGCAGAACGAGAGCTAACACGGGAGGAGTGCTTTTAAGCCATTGGGAGTTCTGGAAGGCGGGGAGGTCTCCGGAGGCTGCCGCTCGCTCCCACACCTAGCCCTTTCGGTCAGAAAAGCTGAAACTGCGACTTCTGCCCAGGGTTCTGCCCTGCAGAAACCAGAAAGTACGAGTGGGGCAGGGGCAGAGAGTGGGCGGAGAGAGAGAATCCCAAGCAGGCTACGTAAGCACTTTCTGTGGAGAAAGTGCATCAGTGCATCCTGCATCAGTGCAGAGCTCGAACTCACAAATCATGAGCTCATGACCTGAGCAGAGGCTGGCTGCTTAACCGACTGAGCCACCCAGGCACCCCAAGGTGCCCTATACTTAAGTACATTATTTCAATTATTTTGCTTAAGGCCCATGTGAGATAGAGCCATTTACCCACATTGCAGGTGAAAATGCCGGTTGTTAGAGTTCAGGTGATTTGCTAAAGGAGGCACAGCACACAGATGGCAGATGAGCACACAAGCCTAGGCCACGCCGACCCTACCGCTGCCCCTTCTGCATTTTGGTAGAGGGAGACATCTTCACGACTGGAACATTGGCCCAAAAGTGCCTTTCAGAAACACCGGCGCTGACACAGTCCTTGACTCGCCTTTCAGCTGGGAGGCTACCTGCCGAGGAGGACTTCGGATGCTTATTACTTTCTGTCTGTTCGTATTCTGACCTGCCTTGGACGGGCGACCTGGGAAAATATTTGGCTGGGTTTTCCCACTTGTAAACTGACGCCAATAATATGTGTCTTGCAGAGACTTTATGCAAGGAAAAAAATAAAACAAATTCCCCAAGACAAAGTGTAGGTCCAAGAAGTCTTAGTTCCTCTGCTAACTCTGATAAATCTCTGGTCTGGCACAATTATTTACTGGGTGCAATTGTGGGATCATAAGGCAGGCACGGATTACTCTTGCCTGACTCACCTGTGTTCCAGACACAAAGTCATCTGAAACGTAAATACAGTCGTCGGAACATTATTATGTGAAATTCACTGCAAAAAGGTGCCACTTAAGGGAATGCAAGAATGAGGCCTATGACAGCACTTGGTGTTTGATATTAAGTCTGATATGCAGGAAGCTATGGTGCTTCCAAAAAGCTGTGGCTTCGGTGGCCACGCAAAAGGTCTGATAGAAGGGACAGTTTCGACAGTTTCCAGGGGTGCCCTGGTGGCTCAGTCGGCTAAGCGTCCAACCTCGGCTCCGGACGTGAGTTGGACCCCCACGTTGAGCTCTGTGCTGACAGCTCAGAGCCTGGAACCTGCTTCGCATCCTGTGTCTCCCTCTCTCTCTGTCTCTCTGCCCCTCCCCCACTTGTGCTCTGTCTCTCTCTGTCTCTCAAAAATGAATAAACGTTAAAAAAGAAAGGGACAGTTTCATTCAAGAGAGTCCGGTATGGTGGAGCCTGTAGTGCCTTCTGCCCCGCCTCTGATTTCAGCCTCCACTGCTGTGCACAGTACGTTCATGCAAGTCTGCCTCTGTTCACCTTGTGCTGACGGCACCCCTCATGCGCATCCCGGGATCCCTCTGCTTCCTGCCCCAAGGCCGTCTGACATCACAGGAGCCCACTTAGCCCGTACAGAAGGGCAGCCAGAGCCGCAGGGGTGCCGATACTCCTGAAGCAACACGAGCCCAGACATGAAAGCTCCAGTGTCCGCATTCAGGAGGAAAATTTAGGGAGGCATTTCATGGGCTTCTCAGAAGGTCCCAGTGCAATCCGTCTCCTCTTGCCCCAACACATCCTCAATATTGTACCTTTCTCCTGTTTCATCCTCCTGCTCTCTGACAGTGATGGAATGAAGTGACCATCACAAGACCTTTCCCTTTGGAAGAGACGGCCATTTTTCTTTCATTCATATTGCCATCCATCCGTTCAAAGTCTTATAGTAACATATAGGAATGAATCTTTTCCCAGTTCATTTCGGTTTATTTTGAACTCCCAACAGACTCATATGGGTCTCTGCTCCCTTGAAGCTCCAAAGCTATCAGAAACTGAATAGACTAGGGTTATGTTTATAGGAGGAGAGTCTGCCTGGACTTTCTTCATGAATTCAACAAATACTTATTGAATGCCAGTGCAAAGCAGATCCAGGTTTTATAGAGCCTAAACCTTATACATTTCAGGGTGCTCTTTGCAAAAGAGGATAGAAATTTTTATTTTAAGTCTTAGAAAGGTCCTGGGCAAATGAGAAGGGCCTGAAGTTATTCATTAACTTCACAGACAGCCCACCCTTGACTGTTCACCATGTGTATGAAGTGTTCCAGTGTTTGGGAAACACAAGTGCAAAACAAAACAAAAACACAGACAAAGCTTCGAGATGAGGTCTATATTTTTAGCAAATTTTGTGATGAATTCTTGACTCAATATTTAACTAATTTAAAAATAAATTTGAGAAGAAATATTCATGGTAAATGCTTAACTCCCTAAAGAAATTAGGTATCATTGAGAATACCGATATTCTGGGTGGACCATACTTTATCGTAAGAACAATCCTTAGATCTATGGGATTCCATGTACCCTACGCCCAAGAATGTGAGTCCTAATGGAAAAACTCCCCCTTTTTGCACTGACCTAGCCATGGGAAGTAGGTTTCTTTGCTGTGTGGTTCTTAGGCTAATGGGACTGAGTCCTGGGCGTAGAGGGGAAAGTCCTTCCTGGGTTTGCCAGGCCCCAGCCACAAGCCTTTCTGTGTGGTACTACACAGCCTCCACCCGTGTCTGATTTCTTATTCCATGTCCTTTCTCATTACCGTGTGACTGTAGAAATTACCCACCAAGAGTATGTAAGACATGCAGTCACAGAAATAGGGAAGCTTCACACCGAGAAACAACCGACAAACGAAGTAACACTACGTACTGGTGTTGACTACCTATAAGTTTTACACTACAGCAAATTTAGGATCCCATCAATATTCACCCATGTGGTGGGTGCAAGACCTCCTGAATGGAGACAAAACATCAAGCAAGAGTGTGTACTGCTCGATGAGTATCTCATCCATGCGGCTAATGAGCTCCCTCTTTTTTTCAAAGAAAGCACAGCCATGGAACTGAAGTGGTCCAGTGCCCCGTGGCCTCCTCTGAAACAAAGGAGGAATCCTACTCACGACAGCACAAAGACCTAGATACAGATGGCAGGGCTCCCATCGATCAGTGATCTGTGAGACAACATAAAATAATTCTTCAAATTCCAACGACCCTGACCTTGATACTTGGGAAACTTTCCGGGCAGGGTTATTTTAAACAAAACAAAACAAAAAAACAAAACAAAAACAACAAAACAAAACAAACAAACAAACAAACACCATAGGCTGACACCCAATTATCCAGAGTTAAGGCAAAGAGAAAGACTAGTGAAAGGTGTTTGGAGGCAAATTTTGAGCAGAAAAGTCACAAAAGTACCAAGAGCATTATAATACTATTTCTTAGTCTACAGAAATTGTATGAAAAATTGCTACAATATACAAGTAAGGAATTATATCATTATTCATAGAAGAACGAGTTTCCTTACTAAAAGGCAGAGGAAAAGCATATACACCTGTAAGACTTCTTCAAAAAGCACACTTACAAATCCTTCCCTTTCTGAGACATTCAACTTCGTGTATGTTAATGATTTGCTCCTGTGGGGAAGGGGTGGGGCAGGGTAGCTCTGCAACTTGAGCATTTGTCAAGGACAGTGACGTCACGGAGTGACCGAGAACCCCAGTTCTATTTCCCCAAAACAAAACTGGGAGACAGGAGGTCTTGCCCTCCACCAGAAATGGCCACCAGGCTCTTCTTTGGAGCTGTTCTTTGTCTCCTGTGGGCAGGTGAGTACGGGACGGCTCCATTCCCTGGAGTCCCCGACACCCAACACAAGCCTTCCTCCAGAGATGACTTCAGTCTGTATCACTCTCCTTTACAGGACCCATGGATGCTGAAATCACCCAGAACCCGAGATACAAGGTCACAGGGACAGGAAAGAGGGTGACTCTAAAATGTGACCAGACTGAGAACTATGATTATATGTACTGGTATCGACAAGACCCGGGGCATGGGCTGAAGCTGATCTACTATTCAAACGGTTTTGACAGCATTAACAGAGGAGATGTCCCCAATGGGTACACTGTCTCTAGAAAAAATATGGAGAATTTCCCCCTCGTACTGGAATCGGCCACTTCCTCCCAAACATCTGTGTACTTCTGTGCCAATAGTTACTCCACAGTGACACACAGCTGCCTCCTCTCTGCACATAAAGGGTGGTTAGAAGCACTGAGTTACCCTGAGCTCGCAAGGCCTGGCCCAGACCCCAGCATCCAGTGTTGCCGTCCATCCCTCGGCCAGTCTCACCCTGACTGGAAGTCACCCTAACATCCTTGGTTTGTTCTTTCTCTCTCCTGCTGGTCTCTCTTTCTGCTGGCAGAAAGAAAAATACACCTTGAGTTGAGGTACATGAAGAGTCTCTCGACAATCTCAGAGCCCCCACATTCCTCTCTCCCGCTATGGGTTTCAGGGACTTCCTCACTCTTTTCCCCACCCTCTACTACCCTTCAGCTTACAGTCATAGACCTTCACTCATATGGTCTCTGCTCCTGGCTGCCTTTCTTCTGTGAGGCGATAGATAGCACTACAAGGTCCTATAATGTCTGTCCTGCCCCTGCCTCTCCACCATCAGCTTGGACAATTTTCCCCCGGCTTTCTCTCTGCCCAGTCCACACTCATGTACGTTCAGTTGTTTCCTCATACACGCCACGTTCTTCTCCACCATAGGGATCTGTTTTTTACAGGCTATTTCTTCACGAAACATATGTCCCTCCCTCTTATTCCTGGATCTCTACTTCATCCCTCATATGAAAATATATTTCAGGTCTACTTTTAACTACGAAAAGTAAGACTTAAATTTTACTAGAAGAGATTAAGAAAGACGTTTTTAGGCATTTATTTGAGGAAAGATCTTTTTTTTTTTTTTTTTTTTTTAATTTTTTTTTTCAACGTTTTTTATTTATTTTTGGGACAGAGAGACACAAAGCATGAACGGGGCAGGGGCAGAGAGAGAGGGAGACACAGAATCGGAAACAGGCTCCAGGCTCCGAGCCATCAGCCCAGAGCCTGACGCGGGGCTCGAACTCACGGACCGCGAGATCGTGACCTGGCTGAAGTCGGACACTTAACCGACTGCGCCACCCAGGCGCCCCAGATCTTTTTTTTTTTTAAGTGGAGACACAAAAGAACACAAACCACAAAGAAAACTATAATTTCAGTTGCATTAAATTAAACTCTTTTCCATCAAAAAACACCATACAAATGAAAAGGTAAGGCACAGCCTGGGAAAAGACCGAAGAAGTACAAATAAATGATGAGGAATCCATATGACAGACACCATTCCCGCTCCCCAGTGATTCCCAGCCTCACCACTGGGATTCCCGGCCTCACCTGCACTTGAGGGGTTGGGGACCTACAACCATGTTCTGAACAATGAGATGTGTATAAAAATGACTTAAGTCAATTCCAGGGCTTGCCTTGTAAAATATCCTGCGGATCTGTGTTGGGAGTCCCCAAGTATACACCCATGTTTGGAGATTCACTAAGAGGATTCACAAGAGCTGTATGTAGTTGTAGTCAAGGCTAAGAGTTATTGGCGACACAATAAATAGTCAGTGGCAGATCACAAGGGGAAAAGACACAGGCAGAGTTTGAAGGAATCCACAGGCAAATTTTCTTATGCTCTCTTCCTCCTTGGAGAGGTCACACAGAGCCCACACTTTCCCCCAACAAAAAGGCAGTAATGTTTCTGCCACAGGAGCCCCTTAGGGACTTGATACCCAAGTTTGTTTGTTTGTTTGCTTGCTTACTGTCTTTTTTAATCTTAAAAAACATTTTTTTGAGAGTGCGTGCACATGCTCATGAGCAGGGGAGGGACAGAGAGAGAGAGAGAGAGAGAGAGAGAATCTCAGGAAGGCTCCACCCCTATCGCAGAACCTGAGGAGGGGCTCAATCCCAGGACCCTGGGACCATGACCTGAGCTGAAATCAAGAGTTGGACACCTAACCAACTGAGCTACCCAGGTTCTCCCGCCCAAGTTTTTATTGGGGGCTGTTTATATAGGCACCCACTGCCCACCACATACTAAAAATGTGGTTTCCCAGAAGTTTATGGTGTTCAGCATAAACTGTGTGTTTCCATTAACAGTCTAGGCATCTTTCTCAGCTGGGAAAAGTCAGTATCAGTACAGATAACTGTCTACCTGCTAAGTTCCCAGATGCCAGCCAAAGGCCCATCTTATAAGGCTTTCTGAGCATGACCGTCTCAGGCTGTGTTAACTGCTTTCTGCGCAGTTCTTCATGTCTCTTTCCCATGCCATGGTGAACTTGAAAGGTACAAGTTATAGATTGTCTAATGATAATATTAGAAGCAGTTTGGCTCACTCGATCATAATTTGGTGGACAATCACTGAAGAAAGCTGCTCATGGCACACTGGGCTTTACAGTCATGGGAAATAGAACTTCATAGAGTTAAACAACTGAAATGTTAGGATCTCTTTCGTTTTCTGTAGCATAGTTGACTTTGTCTAATAGTATCCAGAAGGAATAAAGAATTCTTATTACTTAATAAAAAAGAAAACCCAATAAAAATGGCAATACTTAATCTAGGTAATTCGCAGGGGCGCCCAGGTGGCTCAGTTGGTTGAGTGTCCAACTCTTGATTTCAGCTCAGGTCGTGATCTCATGGTTTGTGAGACTGAGCCCCATGTCAGGCTCTGTGTTGACAGCATGGAGCCTGCTTGGGATCCTCTCTCTCCCTCGCTCTCTGCCCCTCCCCCATTCCTGTGCATGAATGTGCATGCTCTCTCTCTCTCTCTCTCTCAAAATAAACTTTGAAAAAAATCTAGGTAATTCACAGAAGAGTAAACATGAATTACCACTAAACATGTGGATAGATTCTCAACCTTGCCTAGAATCAAAGTATCGCAAACTGAAATAAGTTATGACTTCAAACTTATCAGACTGGAAAATTTTTAAAAGACTAACGGTCTTAAATTCAAGTAAAAATATAGATTAGTGGAAACCCTCTTACACTACACTAGATGCGTTCACAATATTGTGCAACCACTACCACTATATTTTTCCAAAACTTTTTATCACCTCAAACAGAAACTCTGTACTCATTAAGCAATAGCTACCCATTCACTTCTCCCTCCTACCAAGCCCTAGTAACCTCTAATCTAGTTTCTGTCTGTATGAATTTGCTTGTTCTAGATAGTTCATATAATGTCGAAACATACAATATCCTTCCTTTCGTGTTTGGCTTTTTTCATTCAGCATAACGCTTTCAAGGTTTGTCCATGTTGTATCAGAACTTCATTTCTTTTTACGGCCAAATAATATTCCGGTGTATGGATAGACCACATTTGTATATCCACTCATCAGCTGATGGATATTTGGAGTGTTTCCACCTTTTGGCTATTGTGAGTGATTCTGCAATGAACATTGGCCTACGAGTATCTGTTGGAATTCCTGTTTTTGATTCTTTGGGGCATACACCTAGAGGTAGAATTTCTGGGTTATATGGTCATTCTATGTTTAACTTTTTGAGTAACTGACAAGCTGTTTTTCTCAGTAACTGCACCATTTACATTCTCATCAGCAACGTACAAGTGTTCCAATTTCTCTACATACTCACCAACACTTGTTTTTCTCTTCCTCCCCGTCCTCGTCCTCCTCCTCTCCTTCCACAGCCATCCTAGTAGGTGAGAAGCAGAATCTCACTGTGGTTTTGATTTGCATTTCCCTGATGACTAAGGCATCTTTTCATGTACTTATTGGCCATTTGTAAATCTTTGGAAGTGATGTCTTTTTTGTCTGGTTGTCTTTCATTTCAGAGTTTCTCTTTGTCTTTATATGTTAGCACTTTTACTGTGATGAGGCTAAATGAGATTGACGATGAAGTTCACTTGGGAGATTTGTTCCCAATGTTTTTAGTGCACGTGGTACTTCTGAAATATTTGTAGTATACTGTGGAAGACATAGAAGAGTAAATTTACTGATATTGTGGGAAACCAGGATTCCTACTAAGAGAAGGGAGCTATAATGAAAAAAAAAACCAAAAAAACAGGGAAAGATGAGGAAGAAATCTGTTCTGATTTGAATTGGAGGTATTGGTATGAACTTACGATTTTTTTTTTTAATTTATTTTTGGGACAGAGAGAGACAGAGCATGAACAGGGGAGGGGCAGAGAGAGAGGGAGACACAGAATCGGAAACAGGCTCCAGGCTCCGAGCCATCAGCCCAGAGCCTGACGAGGGGCTCGAACTCACGGACCGCGAGATCGTGACCTGGCTGAAGTCAGACGCTTAACCGACTGTGCCACCCAGGCGCCCCATGAACTTACGATTTTATTTTTTATGTTTATTTTTGAGAGAGACAGCACGAGCAAGGGAAGGGCAGAGAGAGGTGGGGACAGAGGATTCAAAGCAGACTCTGCACTTAGAATAGAGAGCCCAATGCAGGGTTTGAACTCACAAACTGTGAGATCATGACCTGAGCCACCCAGGTGCCCCCGGTATGAACTTATGATTTTAAAGATGATATAGTTCCTGAAGCGCCTGGGCGGCTCAGTCAGTTAAGCACCAACTTCAGTTCAAGTCATGATCTCTCGGTTTGTGAGTTCGACCCCATGTGGGCCTTGCTGCTGTCAGTGCAGAACCTGTTTTGGATCCTCTCTCTCTCTCTCTCTCTCTCTCTCTCTCTGCGTCTTCCCCTGCTCACACTCTCTCTCTCAAAAATAAAATAAACATTAAAAAAAAAAGATGATATAGTTCCTAATTCTATCCATGGAAGGGTCTAGGAAACAACTCAAAAGCCAACTGGCTAATTGTTTTATTTTCCTTGTGGTTGTGCTTCCAGCACCAATGAGCAACACTGTTGCCAAATATTTGATCTCTAAATGTTATTCCCCAATAGAAAGAACAGAGCTGAAATTGATTCTTCCAGATCCAGGGCAGGAAAAGTACCGGGAGCATCATCTACAGATCATCTATAGTGTGTACTTGCCAAGATATTTAACAATAGATAGATATTTAACAATATCTAACAATGGAGGAAATCTGATTGTGGATCATTTTACCAGTCAGCTGGCCTGGACTCTTCAAAATCTCAAGGTCATAAAAAACAAAAAAGTTGAGGACAGACATGCCTATTTTAAAAGTGACTAAAGAGACCTGGCAATCAAGTGAAATAACTGATCTTTGATTTTTGCCCCAGGAAAAAAGTCAAAATCTATAAAATAGGACACTTTGGGGACAGCTAGAGAAAGCTGAATGTGAAATGTATATTAGATAATGATATTATGTGAATGTTAACTGTTTTAATTGTAATGATGGCATTTGTGATTATGTAGGACGATGCCATCTTTTTATAGGAGAGGCCAATTGAATTATTAAGGATAAAATGTTCCGGAAGTTAAAGGTAAAATATATACAAAGAGATAAAACGAATGTTACAACATGTCAACAACTGGTATTGTTGTTCCATTTATTATTCTGTTTGTTTTACTATTCTTTCAACTTTCCCACAGGTGAAAAGTGGGAGGATAAATCTTAAGATCCCATAATATTGGCATTATTTTAGTGTGATGGTAGGTATTTATTATATTCATTGATTTATGTATTTATTTGGGGGGGGGGGATAGGGGGAGAGAGGGAGAGAGAGAATCCCCAAGCAGGCACCTCACCGTCAGCACAGAGCCTGATGTAGGGCTTGATCTCATGAACCGTGAGATCATGACCTGAGCTGAAACCAGGAGTCAGACGCTTAGCTGACTGAGCCACCCGGGTGCCCCATATTCATTTTTAATCTCTATTATATCCTATAGTGACCATAAAATAAAAGTGTAAGAGAAGACCTCTTACAGCCCTATAGCGCACTTTCCCCACAGGAGACAGGCTATGATTGAAAAGACGTTCTGAAAGACAAGACAGTTCATAGTTTGAGGACAAACAGCTCTATGTCTCTGAGATGAGCACAAAATTTAGCCAGTGGTGAATGCCAAGAGGCCTTTCAGCAAATGTGTAGGCTTCTCTGTGCCAAGGGAGTCCAAGCATCCTGAAGGTTAGTGAAAAACTCACAAAGTGGGAAGTTCATTGACTGTAGACCGAAGAAAAGAAGCGTGTCCCCAACTTGTGGTTGAACAGCATGCATCTGCCTAATATGGGAGGGACAAGAGAATCAGATGGAACTGGAAGGATTTACCCTCATGAGAAGTGTCCCTCACAAATGCTGTCCCTCATGAACACTGTCACCTCATGAGCACCGTCCAATACTAGCCTGATTCTAGTGCAGGTGGTGTAGTTACACTAGGCTCCCTGAGCCGTGGATGAAGGACCTCAGCCCAGCGGCCCTGAACCAGCGGTGGTCAGGATGCACATCGAGGGTTGGATGGAGAAGTTTCCCAGACGTAAGATCACAGAAAAAAAGACAGGCTGTCGCTTTGTGGTATGATCCTATTTCTGGCCACAGAACCCTTTACTGGTATTGACAGACCTTGGGACAGGGCCTGGAGCTCCTGATTCAGTTTGGGGATGAGGCCATGTTAGATGATTCACAGTTGCCTGAGAATCGATTTTCTACAGAGAGGCCCAAAGGAATAGACTTTATTCTCGAGATCTGGCCTCTGAGCTGGGCTTCTCGGCTGTGTATTTCTGTGCCAGCACCTTGGCCATGGCATCACAGAGGCCCTTCCTTTCTGTGCACAAAACATTATGATTCTTCTCTCTATTCAGCTCCTGGAGGCTCTGAACAGAGGCCTTACCTTATTCCTCATTATGCAAGGGATAGAAGCAGCTTTGCAGAGATAAGTTATGATTCATATAAAGGGAAGACATGGCTTATTTGAGACATAAGGACTGAAAATGTTGTGCGAAAATAATTATGACTCAGGGTTCAGAAGCACCTCTTGGTGACAACTCAAGGATCCTAAACTAAAAGTGACTAGTCACACACTCAGCCACCAGGGGCCAGTGATGGCTGTTCCCCTATAAAATATGTAATCACCAAACACGTACAATAAACTTTAATAATACAGATGGCGGGTCTTCGAGAGGAGTGAGTAGCAGGCTCTCCCTCTGTGGTTCTTAAAACCGTCTAAATGATTCGAATTGCTCTCCAGCTTCTCCTCTGCTGTGGGAAGTTTTCTGCATCGAAGTCTCAACGCAGCGTGTGCTTGGAAAGCATCTTTTTCCTGTTTTCCTGATGTTGTTAATGATGATGGTAATGATGATGATTTCAGCTGTTCTTTTCAGCCCTTTCCCAACTTGAAACGAACACACACAAACGGATATCCTGGCATCTGGTCCCAAATCTTAGCTCTAAAACGGATTCTTTCTCCAGAGTGCTGTAACTTTTCAAAGTGACCAACACAGTTCAGCACTGTGCCCAGGCTTGAGCCAGTCAGCTCAGGGGCTTTGAGGGCATTGCCAGCTGTCTGCCTTAGTACATTAAAATAGCTCCCCCATGCATTCAATATTCCTTAGTGAGAACTTCTGAAACAGTTGCCCACTTACGCCCTCTGATGAACTCTCTAATTAATGCCCTTTGTGTTGAGATTCATATCCTCTACTACAAATTCTGCTGGATTCTCTAAGACAGTACTGGATAGCTTTCTGAACCATTGGTTGGAACTGTCGGGAAAGCAGTTAATTGAGATTTCCCTGAAATTCCCTGCCCCTGAGTCCCTGCTGGTTTCCCTTCCTTCTTTATCCAACCAAGAGGCAACTCATCAGTTATGTCCGTTTAACTGCTGCATATCCCTTCACCTCCTCTGCCTATATCACCTCCTCTGCCCGTATCACCTCCTCTGCCCGTATCACCTCCTCTGCCCGTATCTTCATCCAATTTACGTGGCTGAGAAAACCTCAGTCATTGATGAATGCCGCTATCCACCATATCCTTGCCAGAATTTTTATTTGGTTCTTTTTCTAGTCTGCTGTTTTATATATTTGTATTTATAAATTTATTGTCTATATATTTATGTATATTTATATTATAAATATTTAATATATCAACTTATTTATATATAAAAGTGTGTAAATCATATATATATATATATATATATGGTTACCATATAGTATTATATTTGTTTCAGGCATACAACAGTGATTCAACAATCCTACACACTACTCAGTGCTTATCTTAATGAGTGTACTCTCACTACCCTCCACCTCTTTCACCCACCACCCCACCCACCTCCTCTCTGGTGACCGCCAGGTTGTTCTCTATATTTGAGAGTCTGGTTTTTTGTTGGTCTCTTCTTTTCTTTGTTTGTTTGCTATATTTTATGGTTACGATTACCCTAATAACATGTCTTTTGTCTCCTCACACCTGGGAAATCTAGTTGCTCCAGAGTCTGCCTGATAATTTTCACATCTAACATCTTTGTCGGGCTGTTTTTGTTGATTTTTTCTGCTGCTTCCCAAGCCATGATGTTTGTATTTTTCCTTATGAACCTGATTCTCTTTGGCTCTGTGCTGGACACTAGATTTGTAGAAATAAATTCTTGTCTAGGATGGATGGATCTTCCTCCAGAGAGAATTTCATTTTGCTTCTGCCCATTGCATGTGGGTATAAACAACCTGGGGCTGCTGATTCAGAAGTCAAGGCCCGAGGTGGCCTGGATCACCTAGAGAACAGATTCCTCTCTCGCTCATCTTTACATTGATTCTGTTAATGTTCCACATTCGATACATTCTGGACTTTGACTTCTCCTGGCCTGTGAGTCAGCTTCGTGAGTCCTGAGTGAGGGTAGGCAAGTGACCCCAAAGGCAAAGAAGTTATTATGTTCTCCTCTTCAGCTGTTCACTTTCTGCAAGGCTCCAGCCTTGTGTCTCTCACTATATTGGGGGGACATTAATTAACTGAGGTTTTTGATATTGTTATTTGTCTCATCTGTTTAGATAACAACAGAAGGATTGATTTGAGCGCTCTTACTTGTAATTACAGGATTGAGGTCAAGGAATTTCAAATAAAAATTCATTCATGTTAGATTCTCAGTCTGTAATTTCTTTGTATTTGACTTACGTGGCATAGAGATGTAACACTTAAACTTTAATTTCAATCAGAGAATTTTTTAAGAACTTAAAGAGTATTGGGGCACCTGGGTGGCTCAGTCAGTTAAGCATCGGACTTCTGCTCGGGTCATGATCTCATAGTTCGTGGGTTCGTGCCCTGCGTCAGGCTCTGTGCTGACAGCTCAGAGCCTGGAGCCTGTTTCAGATCCTGTGTCTCCCTCTCTATCTCTCTGCCCCTCCCCTGCTCACGCTCTGTCTCTGTCTCAAAAATAAATACACATTAAAAAATTGTTTTAAGAAAAAAGAACTTAAAGAGTATTTACAATCAAGTTGAGACATTTGGTTTTTGTCATTTTATTATTGGAGTATTTTTATGTTCTTTTTTACTTTTATCGCATAATCTCTGACATGCCTTTGAACCATGTGGCAGGATGGAAAACAAAATAGGGAGTGAATATTTAGATTTGGTCAGACAGCACAAAGTGGACTTGGAATTCATTTAACTGAGGTGCTGTCGTGACACTTTTGAGCTGTTTTCATGAGTACTCCCAGGAGCAGTGGTTGGAATTGAGAGAATAACTGATAAGTGACTCTGTCTTCCCCACTTAAACCAGTCTCCTGGGACAATACTTTATTCCACATTCCCCATTTTGGGAGGCTTCCCTAAAGTAATTCTCCCGTTCTAATCTTCCTATTCCTTACCAAGCTTTCTCTATGGGAAGGGAAATGAATGATCTTGTTTAATTTCCTCATCTTTCTTTAGTCTCTCTTCATCTTTGTGGCTTCCTCCTAGTACCTAGGGAAGAGATCAATTCCTTGCTGGTTTCTCAACATGCACTAAGATTAGTGGAGAACTTTCTTTTCCATACACGGTAGCCTGCAGTGTGGAGGGGAGAGAAAATGGGTTAAATTCTGATTTGGTATACTGCTAGCCAGCCCATTGGGTTTCACATCTGAGTCCCATTATTTACCAAATCAGAAAGGGCATTATCATCTCCACCAGTGTGACTCCAGTGTCTAACTCTCAGGTGGTTATAAGACTATATTATTTGTTGACCCTCTAAGGCAAGCAAATGAGAACACCCATACTCCCTGTACTCAGTGACACAAAGCACAACTCCCCTTACATCCTGGCAAGAGAGCACATCGGTGCTGTTTCCGTCCATTGGCCACTAGGAGGCACTGTGGCTTCGCTGTCATCTAGAGTCTGGAGGGGCTGAACAAGCTCCCTGGAAGGAGGGGGCTTAAGAGTTAAACCAGGGGGCTGGGTTTAGATTCGGGGAGCTGCAGATGCCCTGAATGCTGGCTAAGAATGAAGGAACTAGAGACCAAGCCTTCTTCCTCTATTTTGTGGAGATGACTTTTGCTCTGAATTGGGCTCTGAACAGAAAGCATGCCTGCAGTGGTTTGCTGACGATGTGGCGGCTCACAGAGCTGGGGGTGGTGAGGCTTGCATATTCTGGGCTCTGGGAAAAGCTGAGTGTCAGAGGAGCCTTAGCGAGCCTGACCCAAACCAGCCCTGGCCAGCCCACCTGCTCTGTGGTTCTGCAGAGGATAAAGCAGGGAGACCTGCAGGTGCTACTTTGTACCACATCAGAGGGACCCGCGCCCCATGGAGCTGGCAGTCACAGGGACGCCACCAGCAGATCCACTTTTCAAGCAGGGACTGGGGTGGGCCAGAACAACAGAATTTCTCCCCAGGGTCTTTCGTTCTCACCAGGAAGAGGCCACAATGTAGTGCTGACTTTGCCATTTGCCCCAGACTCCCATGTGTCCCTTGAAAGCAAATGATGTCTGGGGATGAGAGATAAGAAGGCTTTGCCTAGACTTCCCTCGGCCTGATTTCAAGTTCTTTCTGTGTGATTGTGTGTCAGTCTCTCCCCTGCCCATATCTTGTATCCAGCCACTGCCTCTTCTGCCCAAGGCTCATGGACACTGTAATGTATTCCATTCCTAGGCTGCTCTAACAAACGACCACACATTTTGTGGCTTGAAAGAATAAAGATTCATTATCGTACAGTTTTGAAAGTCAGAAGTCCAAAATGGATTTAACTGGGTTAAAATCAAGGAGTCAGCAGGGTTCTAGAGGCTCTAGAGACACTCTGTTCCCTTGCCTGTTTCAGCCTCTAAGCCACTGCCATTCCTTGGCTCATAGCCACTTTCCATCTTTTAAGCCAGCGATGACCGGTCGAGTCTGTTCTCACACTACATCACCCTGATCTGACTCCTTCTTCCTCTTGTTGGGACCCTTGTGATTCTGTTGGGCACACCTGAAAATTTCCATATACACTCCCAAGAATAATATTTAAATAAACTCTAGAGAATTTTATTTGCAAGTCTTGAAGAACAAGAAAATCCTTCACTTATTTCATGGTGGGCAGACAGCAATATGGGAGATTCTATCCTATGGGCTTTGAGAATTTAATAGAGCTCAAGGATGAATAAACTCGGTTTTTCACTGCAAATAAGAGCTTTCAAATTCAATCAGTCCTGGGAGCATCAATTCAGCCCCTGGAGCCCTAACCACGCAGTTAGTATTCTTGTTCTTCCTGGGGAGCTCAGAGCCCAGCTCCTAACTGATGGATGGTTTTGAGCGTGTGTGTATATATATCCTGGTCATATGACCAGGAGCCTTTAGCCACCAGTGAGGGGAATATGAGAGTTTGCAGAGAAGCTAGCTTGCAGGGAGACCATGCAGTTATCTTTAAATACGTGGAGTGTAGGTTCAAATGGGAATAGTTGGCAGACTCTAATGAAGACATAGTATAGAGAGGGCATTATGAATTGATAGTTTCAAAACAAACCTGTGAGTAGCTTCTGGATGTGTGAATCTGTCTCTCGCATCGATCGTAATTGGGTCCAGGTATATCCGATTCACTTCAAGCGAGCTTCTGACTTGGAGGGGGGGTGGCTTATTTAGTGATGTCACTGACAGACACATCTTGTGGAGATAGATTGTCCCCAAACTCACTGCTCCGCTCATGCTCACAAGGGCCCTGGTCTGGGCTGTTCCACATGTGTTTGTCACCCTGCCATGAGCATTCCGGCCATCTGTCTCCTTGGGGTCTTTTGTCTCCTAGGGGTCGGTGAGTCCCCAGAAAATTTAGCATCCTCATTCTGGGTTTCTCTGTTGTGACTCCAATATTTTTCTTATTCTGTGCCCTTCCACAGAGTCCACAGATGCTGGAGTCACCCAGACACCCAGGCACAAGGTGACAACGAAGGGACAAACAGTAACTCTGAGATGTGAGCCTATTTCAGGCCATGCTTCCCTTTACTGGTACAGACAGACCTCAGGGCAAGGACTGAAGCAGCTGGTTTACTTCAACAATCAAGTTTCTATAGATGACTCGGGAATGCCCAGCGACCGCTTCTCAGCCAAGATGCCTGAGAAATCATCCTCCACCCTGGAGATCCAACGCACAGAACCCGGAGACTCGGCCACATACCTGTGTGCCAGCAGTTTAGACACAGTGCTGTAGAGTCGTCCCCAAACTGTGCAGAAACCCTCGCTTCCCCTTCTCCCTCCTGAGTAAAGGTCTTTCCTGCTCCTCCTTCACAAAAGAAATGAGTGGGTTTGAGGCACGACAAGGACAGAAAGTGATAAGGTATCAACGTAGAAAATCTTATGTAGGAAATGACATATGAAATGGGTTTCAGGGATTCCTCTCAAATTGTGAGCTCAAAACTCACCACACATGTAAGATACACTTTAATTACCCACCCGGTAGACTTCCCTGCCTTCCTGCCTTGGCCATCCGCATCTGAATGGTGGGCACTCCTGCCAATGGGTGTCTTCAGAGCTACTCAGTCTTCTTCATTCTTTTCTAGAATTTTGCCACCCACCACAAGTTCTCCTGATGATGACAGAAACCTCTTTACTGTGATTGTAGACATTCCTTAGTGTTAATACAACTTAACATTTATGTGGGGCCTTTTCATTGCATTCAAAGAACATCACAAATATAGGTAAAGCAGCCAGGTTCATACATGAGATTCAAGCTACCACTCCTGGAATCTTGGGATTTATTTGTCTCTGTCCTGCCAAAAGAGAGCCCAGGCCTGACGGAGGATAGACAGCAGAGCCCAGTGCCAGCTGGAGGCTGGGTGGGGCCTGTTCAGCTGCCCTGCTCTGGAACAATAAATATGGAGTCCACACCGAATATCTAAAAGTGTGCTGACCCGTACACACTTTTTTGCCTGCTTTCCTCCCTGATCATACATCCTGAACACCCAAACCTATATTTTTCTTCTGATTTATGCCAGAAACTCCCATTCTATTCTGCATGGTCATGATTACTTTCTTCTATGGTCTTATTTTATGTACTGATCCTTTCTCACCCCTTATTAAAGCATCTTTGGCAACTGGTGCAAAGATGACTATATTTTGACTGCCCAAGGAAATTCAGGGTTACATGAATGAGTTCTGCATATACAGCCAAATTCCACTTGTCGCTATCCCACTTTTTGCTCCTCCAGGGTCCTGACTTCTATGATGGAAACCATGAAAAAGTAAATTCCGTTTCTATTGTGTTTACACTGACACAGAATCTGTTTCCGTGTCTGATTTCATGTGTTCTTTATTCTTCTGGCCCTTCCCTGCTGCTCCCAGACTATTTTCTTCATCTGCCCTAAAACTCGGCTCCTTTACACAATATAGCATTAGAATATCACTCTTGAGTGTTGCACTGACTTCTTTGCCATCAGCCCTTTCCTTCCCCTTCTGTTCGCTCTACCACAAAGCCTGTCGTCAGTCTTGGTGACTTAGTCATCACATACATGATTTATATATTTAATAAGTATGTCACCATGTGCACAATTACTCCATGTCTCATCGTTTCAATGTTTTCATCTTTAAAGCAGGAATAATTGTGATAAGTGCCTTGTGGTGTTTTTTAAGAGATTAATCCATGAAAAGTACATAAAAGCTTTCAACACCTATAGCCATTTATTCTGACTGTTGGCTTTGGATAAAAACCCATATGCAAAAAAAAAAAAATGTAAAAGAAAAAGATGGAGATAGACTTACTGACCCCCAAATAATGGCTACACAATGGAGAAAAAGAAAGAACCCGGGGGGGTGGTAAAGAGAGGCTTAATTTTTTTTGCCATTATTTATCTCTTTTTAAAAAATTTTTTTTACATTTATTTTATTTTTGAGACACAGAGAGCATGAGCAGGAGAGGGGCAGAGAGAGAGGGAGATACAGAATCAGAAGCAGGCTCCAGGCTCCGAGCTGTCAGCACAGAGCCCGACGCGGGGCTTGAACCCACAAACCGTGAGATCATGACCTGAGCTGAAGTCAGACGCTCAACCGACTGAGCCACCCAGGCACCCCTATTTATCTCTATTTAAAACTAAGTGGCCAAATGTTGTGATGTGTCCAATGTTAGTGATCAGAGATATATCTCATTAGGAGTTGAATAGACCGTGGTCTCTGTAGTTCCTGCTTGTGTATCAAATCTTATGAACTATTTCTAGTGTCTCTGAGTCATGCCTAAGTGTGGCCATTATCTTTTACTGAGACAGTTCATCATCCCTGGTAATTCTTTGACACGTAGTTACAAATTCAACAATAATCTTTTTCCAAAAAACGCAATACAAAGGACTATTTGCCTTCACATGTAAAAAGTCATGCTCTTTTAGTTTTCCATGTAGATTATTTGAATTTATGTATTAATAACATCCAACAGATTTATTTGGGTTTAGTAATAGAACTCTTCTCTTCCCTACTCCTCAAATCAAGTGCAGAATCTGTATTTTGGATGACACAGTTCCAGGCTCCGGGCTCTCCATTACACAAAAAGCTATAAAATGGCAAGAACTCTTGTCTGGATATTTTCTGAGATCCTGGTTGATGACAAACTCCCCATTTACTGTTGAGAGATTAAAAATACAAGGTCAAATCTAATACTAAGTCTTTTAGACAGTGAGAAGGTACCTATTGAAATAGCCTCATTAGGTGGCTTGTCATGGGAGAATTTATATTTCCAAGGACCTTCTTGAAAGTCAGAGAGAGTGAACTATCAGTAACCGGTGAACTCTCAGACAGAAATACTTTGTCATATGCAATAGGAAGCATAACTGGCCAGACCCTCTCTCTCAAAGAAAGAGTAATTAGGAGGACACTCTGGGAGAAATAAGTTAGATCATGTATACACAAAGACCCCAAATCAATCAACATAATTATAGCAAAAGTTTAGAGGACAATTAAAAGGACTCTTGTGGGGCACCTGGGTGGCTCAGTCGGTCGAGGTCATGATCGCGCGGTTCTTGAGTTCGAGCCCCACCTCGGGCTCTGTGCTGACAGCTCAGAGCCTACAGCCTGCTTCGGATTCTGTGTCTCCCTCTCTCTCTGCCCCTAACCCACTCGCATTCTGTCTCTGTGTCTCTCAAAAATAAATAAACATTAAAAAAAATTTTTTTTTTAAAAAGGACTCTCGTGGCCGGAACAATGTCACAGGGAGTTTAATTTGCTAAGAGCCTCGATGAAACATTACATGTCTTTCCTCTTTGCCACCAGGATAGGAACAAAAGAAGACTATTTACAGTAGAAAGTTCTTATATGGTTCTTAATATATGTTGGGCATCCCTCTAGAAGCTGAAAACAGTCAATTAGTACATTCCATTTTACAGACAAGAAAATTGAGGAAGAAATGTGATTTTCCAAAAGTCATACAGCTAAGAAATGATGGAAGGGAGATTCAAACACAAGAAATTTGGCATCAAATTCTTTTTAACCACTTTCAAACTACTGCAAACAAAATTAAAAATCCAGATTTACTCAACTAGAGAAAGAAAGCGATTTTCTTGGGAGAAGTGCTAAAATCTTAGGAGACTTCGTATTCTCATGTGAAATGAAAAGGGAGTCTGGAGGGCTAGGAAAGACAGATTTAAGGGGAAAAGGGAAGGCATTGGGGTTCAGTTGCTCTCAAAGGAGTTCTTGTTTCTGAGGCAGATCAGATAATTGGGCCCGAAGAATCCTAATAGAGGAAATAGTACAGGACCTCAGGGGACACATTGGAATGTCTCCCCAAAAGACAGGATGACCTTCAGAACCATACCTGTAAGAATGGCTACATATGGGGGCGCCTGGGTGGCTCAGTCAGTTAAGCGTCTGACTTCAGCTCAGGTCATGATCTCGTGGTTTGTGAGTTCGAGCCCCGGATCAGTCTCTGTGCTGATAACTCAGAGCCTGGAGCCTACTTCAGATTCTGTGTCTCAGTCTCTCTCTCTGCCCCTCCCCCACTTGTGCCCTCTCTATCAAAAATAAATAAAACGTAAAAAAAAAAAAAAAAAAAAAAAGAATGGCTACATATGATCTGGATAGTTGGATAGTTCTGACAGGGAGGCCTAAAAGATCAGTTGAAAACACTAAAATTATTCTGTGAGTCCCAGCTATAGTCTGGCCTAAAAGACATGTCTATTATGTATAAAATATATAAATAATTTAAAAAACATATTATAAATATAAAATTATGAATCTTAGCAAAGTCTTAGGAAAAATGGGGCATATTACAAAGGAAACAGGCAAAACATGAGAATACCTTGTAGATAGGATTACTCAGCAGAGGAAATTGAAGATATGCAATATTTGTTTTAATGGTGCTTGTCTTAGAAGACCCAGACGTTGTTAATGTCACCGATCTCATTAGGAAGGATCACAGAGATAACATCAAGATTATATTAGAAAGATTTATGACTTGGACCAGGATGCAAACATAGAATTTTGAAAACATATTCAATTCCAGTGATTATTACTAACATCACTGTGTTTGAGAAGGAACAGGATGAATTTTCAAAGCATTTTAAACTCCTGGAAATTCAACCCAATCTTTCTTAAAGGATTAGGTAAGAGCCGAGGGAAATAAAATGATTACATTTGTATCGTTCTTGTAGCAATAAAAAGGTGTAATGGAAATAAATACGAATCAGATCCTGGAACATTCCATATTTGAACAAGAGAGTCAGCTGATGAAAAAAAAAAAACTGGATTGGACTTTCCTGGTCCCTTATAAGGAACTGTATAATGAAAGTAATACATATCAGATTCAGGGCATCTCTGGGATTTTATTACTGGTAGTTCATTACGATGTCATTTCATTGTGGCATCATGGGAAATACGGCAGGACGGATTGGGGAGGGAAGAGAGAATAGAGAGCTAGTTCTCAGTTTTTCAGCCAGTGTTGACTTGGAATTAATTACTATACTGTTGTGAACCTTTTCCTGTCTTCCAAGGCCCAGCTTAATTGCACAGCCTTGGTTCCAGGAGGGTATCCTAAGGAGCAGGGATGATATTGGGGGAGATGCCTCCAGGTGCGAGCAGAACTGTCCTAAAAGATGCTCATTTCTTGCTGCTCACCGGCAAAGAGTTTGCATATCAGGCACCTTTATTCACCACTCTCTTTTACGGGGGCGGTCCTCCAGAGCAGTGCTCCCAGTTGCCACCCCTCCCCTCCCTCTTCTCGGTGGCAGGAGAGCAGAGTTCGCCGAGGGTGACTTGGGAAAGGAAGGACCTGAGCAGGCTCAGCTCACGGCCTCCAGCTTGGCCCTTTGTATTTGTCAGCCTGTGGGGAAGACACGTTCTGTTTTCCTGCCTTGAAATTATAGTAAAATTAGTAGGCAGACCCAATTCAGGAAGTAGGAAGTCAGGGTGATGGGCCGTTCAGTTTAGGGGAATGCTCGCTTGCCCGTGTAGCTGCGCTCTTCAGTCCTACCTGCACCAGCGCCAAAGCTGCAGTTTGGTTTTCAGTTTCTCTGACGTCAATATCTCTCTCTCAAATGTTTTCGATCTTAGAAACAGGGGTTAGTATTTCCGAAACCCCTAAAAAACCAACAGCTCTAACTCCGCTCTACCCCTATAGGCATGGGACACAGTATAGGGCACTTTGGATCCTGACCAAAAAAAAAAAAAAAAAAAAAAAGCTCATTTCTAGTGACTCTGCCCCACTGGCCGCCAGGAGGCACTGTGGTTCCACTACCACTCAGCGGCTCTGGGGGGAGCTGGGAGCGCTGCCTAACAGCAGCGGCCCTTAGTGCGAAGCACTGGCTTGGTAGCTGAATCCTGAACCTGATTTGCAGACACCAGGTGAGTGTCGGAAAGAAGACGAGGGCGCAAAGACTTCTATTCTTGCGCAGATGGGTTAAGACCAATAGGGAGCATGGGACTGCAGGCAAGTTGTGAATGGCCACCATACACAGGGGCCACAAGTTCACACCCCAGAGGTACCAGAGAGTCCAAACTAAAGTAGTTTTCATGTGTGTTGAGCAAACAGACACTGTGGAGGAGTAAACAAGCACATAGGATTCCCATCCCCTCCCTCCCCGGACCCAAGTCTCGTGGACCCACAGAGGTGTGTGTTTAGGTGGGTCAGAAGTAGACTGCAAAGATCACGGCCGAGTTTCTGTTGAGGGGGCCCATTCCCTGCATAGGGACAGGAGGGCAGGGCAGGGTTCATTTCTGTGACTACGTAATAACGGAAGCCCCTTCCCGGTGGCAGAAATGCCTTGATAGAAAAGAGGATCTTGTTGTTCTCTAAGTTGGTACAAATCATCAAGTCAGCTCTCTGCTATGTTACTGAAGAGATTTAGGAAATGAGCCCCCAAGGCCATCTGTCTCTGCTCTGTGGGCACCTCCGAGCCAGCACAAGATGTGGGGGCGAGGGGCTGCGCGGATAAGACTGCGTGTCCTGCTAGAAGGAAAACAAAGCCGAGTCAGGAACAGCAGAGAAGCTGTTGACATGCACAGTCCTCTAATCCCAACCTGGTCCCAGCCTACTGCTGGGGATGGCATTGGGCAGGGGGTTAAGGCAGGGCCCGGAGGAGGATGGCCACAATGTGCTAAGTCGAGGGGCTCTGAACCTTCAGAAGTCCACGAATACATTGACAACACCAGGACCTAGAGTGACTTTAGGTCTGACTTTTCTCTCGACCAAGGCTCAGAGTATTGAGGAAGGAGCTAACCTGCTCACCCTCTGAACTTGTTACATGCTCACAGCTTCTCTGTTTTATGACCTTGTGTCTCCCAGAGGAGATAGATCCTGCACAGGAGTAAGAAAATCCCCGCTGCAATGCTATGCCCCGATCCAGGATGCTTCCCATGCATCTCTGTCAATATTGCACCTCCTAAGGTCTGTATGCAGCTCTGACTTCTTCACCCCCAGGCTGCAGGATGCTACCCAGAAACAAGTAAACACAGGACTGGGGAGTGAACGCTGCTGATTCTCTTCTGTTAAGAAAGTTTTACTGTTATAACTTCCAAGTGGCTAATCATACCTTTCTCTCTCATCTTGACATATTCCCAGTTTGGGCAATGGGAGGAGTGCAGCTCTGTGCCAACAGCAGAGACCTGGGAGCAAACGTGCTCCACCTTCTCCATGGACAGAAATCTTATCACTATTCATACCCCAAAAACCAGGTCATTTTCTAGATTTGCATCCCCCCCGCAGAAAGAGTTAGTTTGTGGGTTGGCTTAGTATAGGGAGAGAGATAGGCACTCATTTTTGAGGAACCTTTAGGAGCTGAGGATTAACTGGGGACACTTTATTGTGGATCTTCAAGGAGAACTAAAGCCCTCATTTATCACACACAATCCACACCAGTGCCTGAAGGATTAGTACAAATTTGGGCTTCACCACAGAGAAGTCAAATGGGACCCCTATGTGTGGAAATGCAGAAATACAGGCAGCACTGTGATGTGGGCGGGAGGCCAGGGATCACACAGCACAAGGGCATTGGTCTCTAGGCTTCACCAAGAATAACGTCTTCACAATCCTGTCTCTTCCCAGGGATTCTATTTAGGCTCCTCCCCCATGAGCACTGTGGCCAAGTCAAAGTGCTTCTTCGCAAGGATCTGAGGCAAAGCCCTAACTGAGCAAGGAACAATTTTGACTTTGTGTTTGGTATCATGATAGGGACTGCCCACGAGAGGAAGAAGAAAAGTAGTGAGATCTGAAAAGTAATTTATTTTTTTTAGTGTTTATTTTTGAGAGAGAGAGAGAGAACACACATGGAGGAGGAGCAAATAGAGAGAGGGAGACACAGAATCACAAGCAGGCTCTGCACTGTCAGTGCAGAACCTGACGCAGGGCTCAAATTCACAAACTGTGAGATCATGACCTGAGCTGAAATCAAGAGTTGGACGCTCAGCTGACTGAGCCACCCAGGAGCCCCAAAAAGTGATTTATCGATGTCGGAATCCGGAGTACTGGTGGCACACCCAAGTGGAAATATCCAGTAGATGGTGGATACGTGATGTGTCTGGGAGGGTAGAGTGGTGGAGGCCTGGGTTGTGGGAGGTATAATTGAGGAAGGTGCTTTGAATGAGCCAATCACATCCTGGGGTAGTTATGATCGAGTCCAGTCAATCCTCTGTAGCCAAGTCATGCTCACTTTTGGAAGGAGGTCCCATGAGCAGTGACAGAGAGCAATATCGCTATCAGGCCATTCTCTACTGTATGGAAATGGGAGGGGTTAGAGTGCCCCGCCCCTCTGTTCATGCCCACAGGGGCCTCATCTGGGTGAAGCCCCTTCCTGGCCACCCTGCCATGGCCACCAGGCTCCTCTGCTGTCTGGCCCTTTGTCTCCTGGGAGGAGGTAGGTCCCCAGAAATAAACAATCTTCATTTTTAGATATCTCCAATTACAATTCCGTTTATGTCCCTTATTCTGCCCCCAAATTCTGTCCCCTTCCACAGAGCCCACAGATGCTGGAGTCACCCAGACACCTAGGCACAAGGTGGCAATGATGGGACAAACAATAACTCTGAGATGCGAGCCTATTTCTGGTCATGAAGTCCTTTTTTAGTACAGACAGACCTCAGTGCAGGGACTCAAGCTGCTGATTCACTTCAATAATCAAGCCACTATAGATGACTAGGGAATGCCCAATGGCGGCTTCTCGGCCAAGATGCCTGACAGATCATTCTCCACCCTGGAGATCCAGGGCACAGAACCCGGGGACTCGGCCATGTACCTGTGTGCCAGCAGTAAAGACACAGCACTGCAGAATCACCCCCTCCCTGCACAGAAACCCCCAGGTTTCCCCTTCTCCCTCCAGCCCCCAGCTGTCCTTGGCCGTCTTTTGAGGCTTCTCTTCTCTCAGCACAAGGACGTGAATCTGGTGTTCTACATGTCCCCGGGGAAGGCAAGAACAGATCAGTAGAAAACTTTGGGTAGGAAGACAATAGGGGGTTGATTTCTGACATTCCTCACAAATTCTCACAGAGGATGACTGAGTTCAAGACTAAGGGTGAATGTCACCCACTGGGCTTTCAAGTGATTAAGTAAACTCACAACTGTGCCACAGCATAGCCTGAGTTCTCTTCAGTTAGTGATCTGTGCTCCTCCTGCCCCCCTACCCCCTGCCTTTGCCTTCATCAGAATGGTTGACCAAGAGTGGTTACCTCCACAGAACAACCCAGCCCTTCCCATTTCTTCCAACCCTTCTCATTCTCAGTTTCCCATAACAGTCTTCCTTAATTATAGTAAAATTCTTTTCATAGTCTCATTTATTTTAACTTTTCATTTAAAAATAACTGTAGGGGGGGGCACCTGGGTGGCTCAGTCGGTTAAGCATCCGACTTCAGCTCAGGTCGTGATCTCACGGTTGGCGAGTTCAAGCCCTACATCAGGCTCTTTGCTATCAGCACAGACCCTGCTTCACATCCTCTGTCCCCCTCCTTCTGCCCCTCCCCGGCTCTCTCTCTTGCTCTCAAAAATAAATAAACATTGCCCGCCGGCCAAGCAGAGCCCCCAAGTCTGGCTTGCAAAGCAGAGGGGCCGGATGGAGTGTGTTCTGACAGTAAGCGGGACTTGACATCTGGAAGGTTATAAACTAACGGCTCTGCTCGGAAAATGGGAGGGCCGGAGGACAACGGGAGGGAGAGTTGTTGAGCCCCGGACGACAGAGCTCAGCTTCGCAGGGAACAAAGGCGCTTGCCAGCACCATCTCCCTCGCCCATCCCCCAGCCAAAATCTCAAAGGGAACCGGTTCCTGCCAGGGAACTTGCTGGCACCGAGCAAACACCCAACGCTGAGCTTCTGCAGATCCATCCCTCCAGCAGTGGGTCTGACTTCCTCCTGGTGCCAGCACCCCTCCTGAAGCTGATCTCCGAAGGAAAAGCGAGCTGAGCCTGCCTCTCCCACCCCCGTGCACCTTGCCGATCCACCCCAGCTAATACGCCAGATCCCCAGCACCACAAGCCTGGCAGAGTGCAAGTAGCCCAGACGGGCCACGCCACCCCACAGTGAATCCCGCCCCTAGGAGACTGGAAGAGAAGGCACACACCAGTCTGACTGTGGCCCCGCCCACCAACTCCAGTTATATACCACAGCACAGGGGAAGTGCCCCGCAGTCCTGCACCACTACGGGGACTATCTAAAATGACAGAATGGAAGAATTCCCCTCAGAAAAACGTCCAGGAAATAACAACAGCTAACGAACTGATCAAAAATGATTTAAACAATATAACAGAAAGTGAATTTAGAATAATAGTCATAAAATTAATCACTGGGCTTGAAAACAGTAAAAAGGACAGCAGAGAATCTCTTGCTACAGAGATCAAGGGACTAAGGAACAGCCAGGAGGAGCTAAAAAATGCTACCAGTGCGTTGCAAAATAAAATGGAGACAACTACGGCTCGGATTGAAGAGGCAGAGGAGAGAATAGGTGAACTAGAAAATAAAATTATGGAAAAAGAAGCTGAGAAAAAGAGAGATAAAAAATCCAGGAGTATGAGGGGAAAATTAGAGAACTAAGTGATGCACTAAAGAGAAATAATATACGCATAATTGGTATTCCAGAGGAGGAAGAGAGAGGGAAAGGTGCTGAAGGTGTACTTGAAGAAATAATAGCTGAGAACTTCCCTGAACTGGGGAAAGAAAAAGGTATTGAAATCCAAGAGGTACAGAGAACTTCCTTCAGACATAACTTGAATCGATCTTCTGCATGACATATCATAGTGAAACTGGCAAAATACAAGGATAAAGAGAAAATTCTGAAAGCAGCTAGAGATAAACGTGCTCTAACATATAAAGGGAGACCTATAAGCCTCATGACCGATCTCTCTACTGAAATTTGGCAGGCCAGAAAGGAATGGCAGGAGATCTTCAGTGTGATGAACAGAAAAAATATGCAGCCGAGAATCCTTTATCCAGCAAGTCTGTCATTTAGAATAGAAGGAGAGATAAAGGAGAGATAAAGGAGAGTCTGTCATTTAGAATAGAACAAACAAAAACTGAAGGAATTCGTCACCACTAAACCAGCCCTACAAGAGATCCTAAGGGGAATCCTGTGAGACAAAGTACCAGAGACATCGCTGCAAGCAGGAAACCTACAGACATCACAATGACTCTAAACCCGTATCTTTCTATAATAACACTGAATGTAAATGGACTAAATGTGCCAACCAAAAGACATAGGGTATCAGAATGGATAAAAAAACAAGACCCATCTATTTGCTGTCTACAAGAGACTCATTTTAGACCTGAGGACACTTTCAGATTGAGAGTGAGGGGATGGAGAACTATTTATCATGCTACTGGAAGTCAAAAGAAAGCTGGAGTAGCCATACTCATATCAGACAAACTAGACTTTAAATTAAAGTCTGTAACAAGAGATGAAGAAGGGCATTATATAATAATCACAGGGTCTATCCATCAGGAAGAGCTAACAATTATAAATGTCTATGCGCTGAATACAGGAGTCCCCAAATATATAAAAATATTACTCACAAACATAAGCAGCCTTATTGATAAGAATGTGGTAATTGCAGGGGACTTTAACACTCTACTTACAGAAATGGATAGATCATCTAGACACATGGTCAATAAAGAAACAAGGGCCCTGAATGATACATTGGATCAGATGCACTTGACAGATATATTTAGAACTCTGCATCCCAAAGCAACAGAATATACTTTCTTCTCAAGTTCACATGGAACATTCTCCAAGATACATCACATACTGGGTCACAAAACAGCCCTTCATAAGTATACAAGAATTGAAATCATACCATGCATACTTTCAGACCACAATGCTATGAAGCTTGAAATCAACCACAGGAAAAAGTCTGGAAAACCTCCAAAAGCATGTAGGTGAAAGAACACCCTACTAAAGAATGAGTGGGTCAACCAGGCAATTAGAGAAGAAATTTAAAAATATATGGAAATAAATGAAAATGAAAATACAACAACTCAAACACTTTGGGATGCAGCGAAGACAGTCCTGAGAGGAAAATACATTGCAATGCAAGCCTATCTCAAGAAACAAGAAAAATCCCAAATACAAAATCTAACAGCACACCTAAAGGAAATAAAAGCAGAACAGCAGAGACAGCCGAAATCCAGCAGAAGAAGAGAAATAATAAAGATCAGAGCAGAAATAAACAATATAGAATCTAAAAAAACTGTAGAGCAGATCAACGAAACCAAAAGTTGGTTTTTTGAAAAAATAAACAAAATTGATAAACCTCTAGCCAGGCTTCTCAAAAAGAAAAGGGAGATGACCCAAATAGATAACATCATGAATGAAAATGGAATTATTACAACCAATCCCTCAGAGATACAAGCAATTATCAAGGAATACTATGAAAAATTATATGCCAACAAACTGGACAACCTAGAAGAAATGGACAAATTCCTAAACACCCACACGCTTCCAAAACTCAATCAGGAGGAAATAGAAAGCTTGAACAGACCCATAACCAGCGAAGAAATTGAATCAGTCATCAAAAATCTCCCAAAAAATAAGAGTCCAGGACCAGATGGCTTCCCAGGGGAGTTCTACCAGACATTTAAAGCAGAGATAATACCTATCCTTCTCAAGCTATTCCAAAAAATTGAAAGGGAAGGAAAACTTCCAGACTCATTCTAGGAAGCCAGTATTACTTTGATTCCTAAACCAGACAGAGACCCAGTAAAAAAAGAGAACTACAGGCCAATATCCCTGATGAATATGGATACAAAAATTCTCAATAAGATACTAGCAAATCGAAATCAACAGCATCTAAAAAGAATTATCCACCATGATCAAGTGGGATTCATTCCTGGGATGCAGGGCTGGTTCAACATTCGCAAATCAATCAACGTGATACATTACATTAATAAAAGAAAAGAAAAGAACCATATGATCCTGTCAATCGATGCAGAAAAGGCCTTTGACAAAATTCAGCAACGTTTCTTAAGAAAAACCCTCGAGAAAGTCGGGATAGAAGGAACATACTTAAACATCATAAAAGCCATCTATGAAAAGCCCACAGCTAACATCATCCTCAATGGGGAAAAACTGAGAGCTTTTTCCCTGAGATCAGGAACACGACAGGGATGTCGACTCTCACCATTGTTGTTTAACATAGTGTTGGAAGTTCTAGCATCAGCAATCAGACAACAAAAGGAAATCAAAGCCATCAAAATTGGCAAAGATGAAGTCAAGCTTTCACTTTTTGCAGATGACATGATATTATACATGGAAAATCCGATAGACTCCACCAAAGTCTGCTAGAACTGATACATGAATTTAGCAAAGTTCCAGGATACAAAATCAATGTACAGAAATCAGTTGCGTTCTTATACACTAACAATGAAGCAACAGAAAGACAAATAAAGAAACTGATCCCATTCACAATTGCACCAAGAAACATAAAATACCTAGGAATAAATCTAACCAAAGATGTAAAAGATCTGTATGCTGAAAACTATAGAAAGCTTATGAAGGAAATTGAAGAAGATATAAAGAAATGGAAAAACATTCCATGTTCATGGATTGGAAGAATAAATATTGTCAAAATGTCAATACTACCCAAAGCTATCTACACATTCAATGCAATCCCAATCAAAATTGCACCAGCATTCTTCTCGAAACTAGAACAAGCAATCCTAAAATTCATATGGAACCACAAAAGGCCCTGAATAGCCAAAGTATTTTTGAAGAAGACCAAAGCAGGAGGCATCACAATCCCAGACTTTAGCCTCTACTACAAAGCTGTCATCATCAAGACAGCATGGTATTGGCACAAACACACACACACATAGACCAATGGAATAGAATAGAAACCCCAGAACTAGACCCACAAACATATGGCCAACTAATCTTTGACAAAGCAGGAAAGAATATCCAATGGAAAAAAGACAGTCTCTTTAACAAATGGTGCTGGGAGAACTGGACAGCAACATGCAGAAGGTTGAAACTAGACCACTTTCTCACACCATTCACAAAAATAAACTCAAAATGGATAAAGGACCTGAATGTGAGACAGGAAACCATCAAAACCCTAGAGGAGAAAGCAGGAAAAGACCTCTCTGACCTCAGCCGTAGCAATCTCTTACTCGACACATCCCCAAAGGCAAAGGAATTAAAAGCAAAAATTAACTACTGGGACCTTATGAAGATAAAAAGCTTCTGCACAGCAAAGGAAACAACCAACAAAACTAAAAGGCAACCAACGGAATGGGAAAAGATATTTGCAAATGACATATCGGACAAAGGGCTAGTATCCAAAATCTATAAAGAGCTCACCAAACTCCACACCCGAAAAACAAATAACCCAGTGAAGAAATGGGCAGAAAACATGAATAGACACTTCTCTAAAGAAGACATCTGGATGGCCAACAGGCACATGAAAAGATGTTCAACGTCGCTCCTCATCAGAGAAATACAAATCAAAACCACACTCAGATATCACCTCACGCCAGTCAGAGTGGCCAAAATGAACAAATCAGGAGACTATAGATGCTGGAGAGGATGTGGAGAAACGGGAACCCTCTTGCACTGTTGGTGGGAATGCAAGTTGGTGCAGCCACTCTGGAAAACAGTGTGGAGGTTCCTCAAAAAATTAAAAATAGACCTACCCTATGACCCAGCAATAGCACTGCTAGGAATTTACCCAAGGGATACAGGAGTACTGATACATAGGGGCACTTGTACCCCAATGTTTATAGCAGCACTCTCAACAATAGCCAAATTGTGGAAAGAGCCTAAATGTCTGTCAACTGATGAATGGATAAAGCAATTGTGGTTTATATACACAATGGAATACTACGTGGCAATGAGAAAGAATGAAATATGGCCCTTTGTAGCAACGTGGATGGAACTGGAGAGTGTGATGCTAAGTGAAATAAGCCATACAGAGAAAGACAGATACCATATGTGTTCACTCTTATGTGGATCCTGAGAAACTTAACAGAAACCCATGGGGGAGGGGAAGGAAAAAAATAAAAGAGGTTAGAGAGGGAGAGAGCCAAAGCATAAGAGACTCTTAAAAACTGAGAACAAACTGAGGGTTGATGGGGGGTGGGAGGGAGGGGAGGGTGGGTGATGGGTATTGAGGAGGGCACCTTTTGGGATGAGCACTGGGTGTTGTATGGAAGCCAATTTGACAATAAACTTCATATATTGAAAAAAAATGAAAATATCTCGGGTAAAAAATAAATAAATAAATAAATAAATAAATAAATAAATAAACATTTAAAAAATAAATAATAAAATTAACTGTAAATTCACAGGAAGATGCAAAGTAGATCAAAAGGGTCCAGAGACCCGTCATCCAGTCTGCCAATGGTTAGATCTTACATCATCATACTAAAGTTAGCAAGACCATGACGTTGACATTGGCTCCATGTGTGGAAGCAGTTCTAAGCCATTTCTGTCACATGTGTAGGTTCACACAGCCACCACTGTAGTCAAGATACAGAACTTTTGCAACACTACAAAATCTCCCTTTATAATGTCACACACACACACACACACACACACACCATCTGTAACCCCTGGGAAACACTGAACTAGTCTCTACATCTATAATGTTGTCATTTTGAGACCGTTGAGATTGTCTTACAGGTGGAATCATATGGTTGGTGACCCCTGAGATGGGCTTTTCCACTGAGTGTAATCCCTTGAGATTCACCCAAGTTGCTGCATTTAGCAATAATTCATTTCTTTTATTGCTGAGTTTTGTTCTGGGGGCATGCGTGTACCAGAGTTTTTTTCACCATTCACTTATCGTAGGACATTTTGGTTGTTTCTAGTTTTGACTATGACAAATACAGTGTCTATACATAAACATCTGTGTGCAGGATTCTGTGAGGACACAAGGTCTCATTTCTCTGGGATACTTTTATGCCCAGTGAGGTAGCTAGATTACACGGTGAGTGTGTTCTGACTTTTTTTTAAGTTTATTTATTTATTTATTTAGAGAGAGAGAGAGAGAGAGAGAGCATGCAAGAGTGGGGGAGGGGCAGAGAAAGAGAGAGAGAGAAAGAGAGAGAATCCCAAACAGGCTCCATGCTGTCAGCACAGAGCCTGACACAGGGCTCGATCTCACGAACCCTGAGGTCACAACGTGAGCTGAAATCAAGAGTCAGACACTTAAGTGACTTCACCACCCAGGCGCCCCGAGTGTGTTCTGACTTTTTAAAGACACAGCCAAATTATTTTCCAGAATGGCTGTACCATTTGACACTCCTAGAGATTCATTTTCATCCAGTGATTTCAATTTACATGCGATATACCATTTTATTATTTCCACAACAGGTGTGCAAAGGACGAAAAGAACAGAAAATCAAACGTGGTAGATTCAAATACTCTTTTCTTTGGATGTTTTGGTATGCTTCTCTTTAGAATATTTGAATTCTTTCTATCCGCATCCAACTGGGGATCTGCCTCTTCAGTGCAGTCATCACTCGTTGCGGCTGTCTGATGCAGGGTCAGCCGTTCAGAAAGCTGTGAATCCACTGCTGGCCACGTGATTCATAAAAACATCAAGTTCCCAATGACGTCTCCTCCAACATGCTTAGTTCTACCGGTTCCAAGAGTACACACTGACTTCTCTGGGCATGTTCTTGCCAGAGACAAGACCACATACCCTTCTCTGGATTTTGCTTGGAATTCATAGACATTGCTTGCAACTCATTCTGGTTGTGCTAATTACCAAGCTATTTTATACAGCCATTCCAATGGCAGCCCACGTACACGTCAGATTGTAATGTAGTCAGCAATGCTTCGGTGGCATTTGGCTTTAAGAAGTCTACGTTTGAAGTTTCGCTGGAAATTTAGGATCACGTGAATACTGCCTTATGACCACAAATCTATTGTCATAGTCGGAGATTTGCTGTTCCCAGATCCTGACCTCCCAATGGAAATGGAGTGGTGGAAAAATTCGTTCCTCTTGCTGGTATTAATCAGTGGCATTATCGGCTTCTGTGAGTGACCCTCATCAGCACTGAGGTCCCTTTTGCTTTCCATTGTTGCTTCTCAACCATTTCTTGTTTCTCCTACCTTAAAATTCCCAGCATCTTGAGTGGATTGCAGCACCTAGATGATACTCAGTTTCTTCCTTTGCTCACCCCAATAATCATTTCTTCCAATGCATCTCAGATACTCACTTCCATTCTTCATATCCTAGTCTTGTAATTACAAATAGTTTGAGTTGCCTCCAAAATCAATCTCTCAAACATCCTAGTCTCTCCCACAACCTCCTCTCATCCCATCCTTGGTTCTACCCTGAAGCCACTCTTCAGCCCCATTAGGAACTATAATACGTCATATTTCACTTCTCTTATTTCCTTCTACCATATTACTACTTTTCATACCTGGAGTTGGGGGTGGTGTCTACTCTCTGGATCTTTGAGTGGCACAGAGAATCTGAAAGGTTCCTTACTCTCCCCAAGCAGCATTACAGTTGCAGACTGTGTCTTGAAGCCTGTAAGGCCATCTGAACATAGGAGGCCGTAGACTTTTATTAAAAGAATTATTGTTTTTTATTGCTTGTTAGTTTCATCCATCAATCATAGTTAAACTTTTTTTTAACTTTATTTATCTTGCGAGAAAGAGCATGAGCAGGGGAGGAGCAGAGAGAGGGAGAATCCCAAGCAGTCTTTGAGCTGTCAGCGCAGAGCCCATCACAGGGCTCCATCTCACAAACTGTGAGATCATGATGTGAACCAAAATCAAGAATCAGATGCTTAACCAATGGAGCCACCCAGGCACCCCAATCATAGTTAAACTTTTGATGACTACAAAAACACTAAGAAAACATATGTTTACCTAGAATGTATGATCTGATCGCATTTATGTGTATGTGCTTCACCTTACAGGCACAAAGAAATTAAAAGAAAACCAAATAGCATGTTTATTTATTTTGTAGGGATGATCAAGGCAAACTGTCAAGGGGGAGATAATTTGCACAATAATGCATAGTATGTAAGGTTATTTAAGAATAATTAAATCAATAAAACCCCTTATTGAAGTTTATATACGTTTGCATGTTTGTACAAGGAAGGCAGAAGTGGTAAAATGTACCACTGATTATTTAGGACAAAGCTACAGAGGAAGAGCAGAAAGATCATTACCCTTGTCTTAGTCCATTTTTCTTTCTAAATTTGAAATACACTTTACCTCTACATGATACATAGGTAATCTAAAAAGAAAAAGAAATTCACCAGATAGAAGAAAAAAGAGAGAACTTATAGGCAGAGCAAGGAAGAGCTAAAGGTATAGGAACTTAGGAGGTTTCAGACCAGATCTAGGTTTTCAATGACCATATAATAGAGATGACACAGGACCTATAATAACAAGTCTTACATTAATCCTGGAGTCTCAAAATGGTCACAGCCTTCACAGACTAAAAGTGTTACAACCCAAAGACCCAGAAATGCAGTTAGAGAATTGTGTGTTTGGTCAGGACCTTGAGTGCTAGACAAAAGGGAGAAGTTAGCAGAGAAATTGAAATTCTGGACTGTGTCTCACACGTTTTGGAATAAAATGTTGCCAATGTTGTGTGAAATGGAAACCACACACTCAGAAACTGAAAAAAAGGTCTACAACCATTGAAACCCTTGGGGACCCAAGAGTAAGAAATTCAGTATGGCCCTGGAGTGGACTTTTGCTTCCAACCCAGATGGATTAACAGGAATCTGATTTAACCTGCTCAAAGCAGCTAAAACAAACAAACATAATACATGAAACAACAGTTTTCAAAGCATTATAAATCAGGCAACAAAAGACAGTGATCCCCAAGAGATGAGAAATAACCAATATGAGCTCTATGGCCATCCACCTCACCACCTGGAGGGAGGCCATGATGGGGCCCAGGAGAGGAGACCCAGGCAGAGCATGGTGAGCTCCCTGATGTCAGAGTTCAAGTTGGAAATACAAGAAGTGAAAGAAGGATGCTTGTAGATACTTTTCTACTGGCCACAAGGAGGCATTATGGTGTCACTGATAGCCAAAAATTGTAGAGAATGTCTTTGGCATTCTATGAAGTGTGGATATAAACAGAGGATTGCAGGGCTTGACTTCTGTATTAAGATGAGGATAGTTTGTTATCAACAATAGTCAAAGTATGGAAAGAGCCCAAATGTCCATCGATGCATGAATGGATAAAGAAGATGTGATATATATATATATATATATATATATATATATATATATATGTATATGTATATATATATACACACACACACACACACACAATGGAGTATTACTGGACAATCAAAAAAGAATGAAATCTTGCCACTTGCAACTACGTGGATGGAACTAGAGGGTATTATGCTAAGCAAAATAAGTCAGAGAAAGACAAATATCATATGACTTCACTCATATGAGGACTTTAAGACACAGAACAAATGAACACAAGGGAAAGGAAGCAAAAATAATATAAAAACAGGGACGGGGACAAAATATAAGAGACTCTTAAATATAGAGAAGAAACAGAGGGTTACTGGAGGGGTTGTGGGAAGGGGGATAGGCTAAATGGGTAAGGGGCACTAAGCAATCTACTCCTGAAATCATTGTTGCACTACATGCTAACTAACTTGGATGTAAATTTTTTAAAGAAAAAGAATTTTTATCATGACAAAAAGAAGAAATGAAATAAAATCTCTCATCATTAAAAAAATTGGGGGGACATGAATAGACACTTCTCCAAAGAAGACACCCAGATGGCCAACCGACACATGAAAAAATGCTCAACATCACTCATCATCAGGGAAATACAAATCAAAACCACAATGAGATACGACCTCACACCAGTCAGAACGGCTAAAATTAACAACTCAGCCAACAACAGATGTTGGTGAGGATACGGAGAAAGAGGATCTCTTTTGCATTGCTGGTGGCAATGCAAGCTGGTGCAGCCACTCTGGAAAACAGTATGGAGGTTCCTCAAAAAACTAAAAACAGAACTACCCTACGACCCAGCAATTGCACTACTAAGCATTTATCCACAGGATACAGGATACAGGGGGACACGTGCACCCCCATGTTTATAGCAGCACTATCCACAATAGCCAAAGGATGGAAAGAGCCCAATGTCCATCGATGAATGCATGGATAAAGAAGATGTGGTATATATATATATATATATATATATATATATATACACAATGGAGTATTACTTGGCAATCAACAAGAATGAAATCTTGCCATTTGCAACTACGTGGATGGAACTGGGGGCTATTATTCTAAGTGAAACTAATCAGAGAAAGACAAAAATCATCATGACTTCACTCATATGAGGACTTAAAAAGACAAGACATGTGAATATAAGGGAAGGGAAACAAAAATAATATAAAAACAAGGAGGGGGACAAAACAGAAGAGAGTCATAAATATAGAGAACAAACTGAGGGTTACTGGAGGGAGTGTGGGGGAGGTGGGCTAAATGGGTGAGGGGCACTAAGGAATCTACTCCTGAAACCATTGTTGCACTATATGCTAACTAATTTGGATGTAAATTTAAAAAAAATTGGCATAAGACTAGGGAAAAAATGAGCAGATGATTTGATCTTGCTATTTTTACACCTCCATTTTCACCCTGCCATCCTGACTCAGACATTCCATCTTGGAGAATTTAGCTCCCACACACAAACAATTTTGTTTCGGTGCTGTGCTTAATAAACATTGAAATCAGAAATATACGGGGAAAAAAAAAAGATGAGGATAGTTTGCAGCCATCAATCCCATCTGTGATGTAGACAGCAAGACACAAAGACGTTATCTCAACGGGTTTATAAATGATACTTTAGCAAAAACTATTCTTTTTTTAATGTTTTTTTTTTTTTTTTTTTTTTTTTATTTATTTTTGGGACAGAGAGAGACAGAGCATGAACGGGGGAGGGGCAGAGAGAGAGGGAGACACAGAATCGGAAACAGGCTCCAGGCTCCGAGCCATCAGCCCAGAGCCTGACGCGGGGCTCGAACTCACGGACCGCGAGATCGTGACCTGGCTGAAGTCGGACGCTTAACCGACTGCGCCACCCAGGCGCCCCAGCAAAAACTATTCTTATGTTGAGGAACCCCTGAACTGCTTACGGGGTGTAGGAAATGAGGAGTGAGACAGAGAAGCCTGGATGAACGTGGGGCAGATGTAGGAAAAGGGGCAAATGAGGTAGCACGGCATCTGCTCCATACGTGATCCAGCCAAGCCCAGGTCCCACTGCCAAGCAGGAAGCTGTGTGTAACATCACAAAAAGGAGTGACCCTTGTCTTGGTGAAGCCAACGGCAGACTGTCATCACAGACAGATTTACCTATCAGGGACCAGGTTCTCTGAACTCCCATCTCTCCACCCAGAGTCAGAGTCTAGAAGACACAGACGCCCTATTCCTGTTGTGGCCCTGCCATGGGTCCCCGGCTGCTCTACTGTATGGCCTTTTGTCTCCTTGGGGCAGGTGAGTCCTGGTCAGAAAGGAAATCTTTGAGAAAGTGATCTTGTCCTCAGTTTTGTATCTTTATTTTACGGCAGCAATAACAGTCTCCTTGGCTCTGTCTCTGTATTTTCTTTCTCTCTCTGCAGGTCACACGGGTGCCAGGGTCATCCAGAGCCCAAGATACCAGGTTACCGGGATCGGAAAACAAGCGTCTCTGAGCTGTTCTCAGAATCTGAATCATGATGCCATGTACTGGTACCAACAGAAGCCGAACCAAGCCCCAAAGCTGCTGCTCTACTACTATGATTCAAACCTTTACACCGAAAAAGACACCTCTGATAACTTCAAAGCCACCCGGACTAACTCTTCTTTCTGTTCCCTTGACATCCTCTTGGCTGGCTTTGAGGACACAGCAGTGTATCTCTGTGCCAGCAGCAAAGACACAGAGCTAGGGTGTTACCTCTCCCCTGATCATAAACCTCTCTGTTTCCCAGATCCAAGATCCTTCGACAGACCACCCTCCCACCCTACAGCAATGGTAGGATGTGGGTTTATGGCTGTCACCATCTCATCTCTACATAGAAGTTGGGCAGAAACCTACAAAAACCACTGACAGTTATGCCAAGAGTGGAAAAGTGGTTACATTAACCCAACATACAGTTTGTGGTATTTTCCCAGGATCACCTTAGTTGCCCATCCTGTTCTCTTCAGTAGGTAAATAGGGACTTTTTTTTAGGTAGTTTTTTTTTTTTTTAATATAAGTTGGAGGGGCATCTGGGTGACTCAGTCAGTTGAGCATCCAACTCTTAATTTCAGCTCAAGTCATGATCTCATGCTTCATGGGATTGAGCCCAGTGTCAGGCTCTGTGCTGACAGCTCAGAGCCTGCTTGGGATTTTCTCTCTTCCTCCCTCTCTGCCCCTCCCCTGCTTTCTCAGGCTCTTTCTCTCTCTCTCTCTCTCTCTCTCTCTCTCTCTCAAAATAAATAAGCTTAGAAAATAAATAATAAAATAAATAAATATAATTTGGAGACATAGAAATATGACAAGGGGCAGGACCAGGCAAGAGATGGCCTCACTGTCATGAATCCTTGCCCTAAGGGAAGAATGTGCCCTCAGAGGCATTGCTGCAATCTCACGGTTTTCTTATTGAGTAGGGAAAATTAGAACTGCTAAAAATTTGTGCCAGATTCAAAGATGAATGAATTGCCTAGGACATGAATTATTCACAATGCATTTAGCTATTTTGCATGATATAGATTTGCCTATAAACCACTTAAGTGGCACGTAGATAGGACACATATCAAAACCCAGCTGCTGTGCTTTAGAAGATACATTAAAATTACTAGATTTGCCCTATGTTTTTAATATTAATAAAAAATATCAAGTACTGCAGTTTGTTTGAAGCAAAAGGGATTTCTGGAACGTATTTGAACAGCTTTCTGAAAACCAGTATGTATCTTATGGCCTTTAAGAGACTGAAGTATTCACGATAACCGATCGAAAAAATACATGTATCATCAGTGCAAGAAAGAACCAGCATCTGCCAGCTGCGAGATGCCCGCTTCAGAGGATAGGACGAAGTCCTCGTTTTAATTCTGAAGAACACAAAGATATTCCTACCAAGCAGTGATTTATTACATCTCCTCATAGAGTCATCAACAATGCCATATGCTTCCAACTCTGTAATCAAGAGGCCAAGAGGTACCACCCAGTACCTGATTTGATAACTAAATGAGATTCAGAGAATCTAACCACTGTCATCCGGGCCACCCACCGTCACTACAGTGTTCTGCTTTTCCTCTCTCTTTTGCTCACCACCGTCTGTACTCTGTTCCTCACAAGTGTATCTCTATGCTTCTACCTACATTTCAAAACTTTCTTCTGTAAAATGAGATGTTGGGGTCAGATCTCTTTCTTCATTTGTGGCTCCATGATGAGGCTTAAGAAATTGATGCATCTTGAGCTAAACAACAAAATAATCCAACCCAGGGGCAGGTTAGAGCTTCTTTAGACAATGTAAATACCCAACATCCTCTTGAATAAAGGGAGGCGAGGAATAAAGAGCAAAGACTCACCCCATTCCAGGCTCAGATAACAGCTGAGGCCTCGAGACTGAAGATGAAGTCCTGCTCCTGGTGACCATCTGATCCTCATACCCAGCCGGGGGAGGAGGAGGTGGAAGGGGGTGGGATTTGCTGTAGCGAAGCAGAGCAGCAGAGAATCCCCTTGTTCTCTAGCAGGTATGGTCGCCCAAAGTGCGAGGGCACGCTTAGGGAAGGAGAAAATGAAAATCTTTGGAGACTCTGATAGAAAAAACTGGAAAACATACACAAGGGAATGTTGGATGCTCTGGGAGTTTAAAGAGAGTTGGGGAGCAAGCGTGAATGTTGTATTTTATTTTATTTTATTTTATTTTATTTTATTTTATTTTATCATTTCATTTCACTTCACTTCATTTCATTTCACTTCACTGTGGCCGGAACACCTAACATGAGATCTACCCTCTTAAAATCTTGTGTAATGTGGTGTGTGCATACAATGGTATGTTATTTAGCCTTAAAAGAGAACAAAATCCTGCCATACATGACCTTGAGGACATTATGCTGAGTGAACTAAGCCGGTCACAGAAGGACAGGCACTGGATGATCCCACTTATACAGGAAGGAGGGCTTTCTTTCTGGGCTCATGGCTCATCCCAGCCTCAGCCTTCTTTGATCTCTCCCACTTATGCTCAGGGCTTTCATTTCCCAACAGCCAAATGAGGACATCTTGTAAGAGCAGAACCTTGTGAAGATCCAGTGCCATCAGATGGATTTACAGGCACCAACTGTTTCCTGGAACTGACAGTTCCTTCAGCACAGATGACTACTGACTGTGACCCCTATCGAGGCCCCACACCCACCTAAGAAAGAAGCATTATTTCAGGTCCTCCAAGAAGTAGATGCCAAGGTGGGTCAGTCATGCAGGAGACGTAGCGGAGAAAATGGGACAAAAGATGGAGGAGGCTGGGAGGCCATCAGGTCGCGGTGTGGATCCGACCCCTGTAAGGAGAGAGGGAAGGAAGAAGGAAAAGAGGAAGAAAAAGGGAGGGAGGAGGCAGGAAGTAAAGTAGGTCTTGGGCTACAGCACAATTCCAAGCAAATCTCAGCCAGGCTGGAGGGTCCTTAGGTCAAAGCAGAGCTATGCAGCTCTGTGACTTCCCTCCCCCCATGGACGGAAACTCTGCATCAAGCCTCCAGAGCTGGGGCTAGGGACACTGGCCCACTTCTTCTGGAAGGACACCGTTGCGCTCTGAGGGGTCGCTGGGTGGGGTGGTAAGCCCTGGTCTTTTTGACTCGCATCTCCCACTGTGGAACCTCCACGCTATGAGCAGGCCAGAATGAGGAAGATTGGGGCCTAGCAGTCTTGGCCTGCTGTTTCTGGAATAGAGGGTCTACCCCACTAGTGGGCACTGGGTGGAGAAAGGGAGCCCAGACCCCTGAGCTGCAGTTGCTATGGAAAAGAGTTTCTGCATCACGGACCTGGTGGGGATGAGAATTGCTGGCAGCCCGTGCCTCCTCAGGAAAAACTGCGGGAGCCCTGTGTCCTCCTCGACCACATCTGCAGAGCATACAGCGTCCATCACCCTGAGCTTAGGTTGATGCAGGAAGCAGAGAGGCTCAAATGCCATCCAGTCTCACTGGCCCCACTGAGATTTCAATTTTCTCCAAGAAGTGTTTCTTCATTCGCCGTATGCTCTTGGGACAATGTTCAGAGGCTTTAAATGGTTGTGGTTTTTTAAACTTTATTTATTTTTGACAGAGAGACCACAACTGGGGGAGGAACAGAGAGGAAAGGAGAGAGAGAGAGAATCCCAAGCAGGCTCCGCGCTGTCAGCACAGAGCCTGAGGCAGAGCTCCAACTCACGAACTGTGAGATCATGGCCTGAGCCGCAATCGAGAGTCAGACACTTAACCAACCGAGCCACCCAGGTGCCCTTTAAATCATTGTTTCTAACTTTTCAGAAGTTATGTTTGTTTGGTTTTTTTTTTCCTCTGGGAAGAGGGTATTCAAATCTCGTGCTGCCATTCCAGAAGCGCATCTCATCCCCAGTAAAACTGTACGTGAACAGGTGGCCAGCCCTGGGCTGTCAGTTACCACCTCCTGCTCTAAACAAATTTTGTCCTACTGCAAAAGCATGGCCACTCTGGGGATGCTGGTGACTCATTTCTGGGGTTCGTCTCTGGTGCTTCTTAAAGTTTCATCTCACACAGACACGGGTTCCTGTTAGGACGAAACTTCATTACGATCCCTCTGAACATTTCCGGGGTTCTTTGGGTATCTTCCACCTCCCTGGTCGTCCTCCTCGTGAGTTCCACTTGCTGTGTTGCCTCTAACATTCAACCTCTGTCTCGTCAACTCAGAAAATTTGCCATGCTCAGTGTCTCCCCCTCGCCATCTGCAGACATCGTCCTATTCCTTCTTGCTTTAGAAAAATCCCAGTCCTGAGCTGCCTGTTTTCCAGCGACCGAGTACCGTTCTTTCATCCACTTTGTGTCTTTGTGAAGACCCACTTTGTGTCTTCACTTGTACAGAGCAGCACACACGAGACGCTTGGGTTCTGTGAAGTGATCACGTCACAGAGTAGCTGGTAATGTGGGGGAAGCAAAGCCTCAGAGAAAGCCACCTGCCTCTCTGTGGTCCTGATGCTGCCATGTGTCTCATATTCACCTGCCCGTGGTCCTTTGTCCCCTGAGCGCAGGTAAGCCCCTTCTCTGAACTCCTCAGCCCCCCACCCCGCAGCTCTCAGCCTTTGGTTCCTGTCACCGGACTCCCTCCGGGGCTAAGCCTCCAACTTCAGTCTGCTTGCTTCACAGGCCCCCTCGATGCAGAAGTCACCCAGACTCCAGGACACCTGGTCAAAGGAAAAGGACAGAGAGCAACAATGTACTGTGTCCCGATAAAAGGACACAGTTATGTTTTCTGGTATCAGCAGATCCCGGCAAAAGAGTTCAAGTTCTTGATTTCTTTCCAGAATGAAACCGATAAAACAGGGATGCACAAGGAGGGATTTTCAGCTAGGTGTCCCCGAAACTCACCCTCTCGTCTAGAGATCCAGACTACGGAGCTGCAGGATTCAGCCATGTATCTGTGCTAGCAGTGAATCCGCAGTGTTAAATATTAGCTAATCTTAATACACAAACATCCTGGGCCCAGCTAAGGAAGCAGCTGGCATATTAGGGTGGAAGGAAATAACAGAAACTAACTAGAGCCAGCTTAAGCCAAATGGGAATTTATCACAAGGCTACATGTATGTCCTATAGAACCCAAAACAAGAACACAGCAATTTCTCAGGAACAAACTGGAATGAAATCTTTGGGACTGTGACATGGCTGATTCAACAACTCTTATTTCTTTTTCCACCTTTTTGGCCCCATTGTTCTCCCCATTAGTAGAAATTGTCGTTTCCAGTTTTTTGATCTCATAGAGCAAAAGACTATAGATTGAGATGTCGGTCTTCCAGGCACGTTGGGAAGGACCAACTTGACTTTCTCTCTTGTAAGACCACAAAGCCTAAAAACAGAAAACAAACTGATCCTGTTTTAGTTAAGAACATGCTCTTGGAAAATTCAACGTTAGCCAAGGGGGTCAGTTGGAACAACATGGCAGCTGGAGGCCTATCACTCTGGCCTTATGGATCAAAGATTTCAAAGACAGGAATTCTCCAGTTAGGGGCAGGACACCCAATGGGTGTCCATCACAAAAAAAGTAGTGCCGGAAACAGAGAACCTAGGAAAAAAGAAGGAATGTGAAAGGGGATCAAGATCCTTAGTTTGTCAGACCAAATGAAGACTCTGGTTAATTTGTTTTTAAGGAGTTAAATCCAGGTAATACAAAAAGCACATTAATTTTCAGTATGACAATTCAAACCTAAGTCACTAATTAGTAGGAGCTAATTCTATGGAGCTGAGGGAGGGGACAGATTAACCTCAGCGGGAAAACACCTGATGTGCAGACAATTGAAAATTGATGTGCAGACAATTGAAAATCCCATTATGTGATCCAAATTGTACTGAGGGACAATGCATTCAACACCAATGGGAGTAAAGGAGATATTATGGCGTCAACTGTACCTTGGAAGGTTATTGCAGGTACATAGAACAGACAGAATTCAAAATACGTCTGTTAAAATTTGATGATCCATCCTGTTTATAAAACTGTTCATTTCCCCACCACCTACCACTCAGCTTCAGAGAAGTTTATATATTCTCTCTAGTCATGTCTGTTCTTATTTCAGTATAAGCTGAACCTGGTTTTCTTACCCCCAGAAGTCCAAATTTACTTCATCTCTCAAACAAACATCATTCTGACCCTTTGAAACAGAAGCTCTCAACTTCCTGGTGTATCCAATGTTATGGCTTCTAATTTCAGGTTCTCTTTCCAGCACTCAAATGTGAGTCCTCCTTAGTTTCCATTTCTGTTCCTCTCTAAGTAACAACACGCAATCCATCACCCACACCTTTGCTTTCATCACAGAGGAATCATTGCTTCGGGGGCCTCTTCAGCTTTTTCATGGAATAGTCCCATTCTTATGAAACTATTCTCCTAAATATTAAAACTATAAACTCGCTGGATCGAAGGCTTATTTTCATTCCTCTGCCTACTTGATCTTTTTGAAGCATTTGACAATATTGACTGTCCCCTAAATCCTGGAAACTTCTTTTTCCTCGACGTCACTCACCTCACTTTCAATTAGGTTTCAATTTCCCACCTCTTCTTTTTTGTAAATGGAGTTTCCAGAACTTAAGTCTATCCATTAGTTATTCCTAGTCCTAGGAAAATTCTTGTTCTATTTAAGTTTTAACATTCTAATCTAACTCATTAAGAGGTTTTCTCTTTTGTTAGTTTGGGATATTCAAAATGTCTACTCAGAAGGGATTGAAACTGTTGTCTGAAACAACTTCTTTCTTCGGTATCACCCGAGGAACAGGTTACACAGGTATATTCTAGGACAGGATCAGAATTTCGAGTCAAAATTTCCAGAAGTGGGTTATAGGAATACATTTCATCTTATCAAGCCCCTGGTGGGGTTTTGAGAACTTCTGCCAATCTTTATAAGATTCGTAAAATAGCAACTCTAGCACGGTGCTCCATCATTTTCTTCTTGTTCTTACTATTCTTACTCTCTTCTCCCCTTTTCCTCTTCCTCTTGTGCCTTCCTTGAACTTCTCTTTTCCTAAGAATGCTCAAGTGGGTTTGGAGCCTGTTTACATCATCCATGTACCAAAATAAACATGAGGTCATACATTTGGACCAATGATCCCCTCTGTGGAAGGTGCCCTGAGACTGTGGGTGTTCCCAGGGACTGTGATTTCATGGCTAGATTCTACCTTGTGGGGCTAAGGGAACCCAAAACTTCCATTAGTCTCTGCTGCTGTCCATCAGAAACCATTGCTGGGGAAGCTTGTCCTGCCAGTGATCTTGCCTTGGACACCTGGGGGCAAGTGAGCTTGGGAGTGTGTGGGAATTTGTGTAGAAGATGTTTTCCCAGGCCCACTCTCTATGGCTTCCGTCTTCTCCCACAGGACACACAGACCCGGCAGTCAGCCAGATCCCCAGCCACGGGATCACAAAGATGGACAGAAGGGAATCTGAGATGTGATCCAATTTCTGGTCATATACTTGTTTACTGGTGCCCACAGACTCTGAAGCAAGAGATGGAATTTCTGATTTCCTTCCGATACCAAAACACTGCAGCTGAGTTGGAATGCCCAAGGAACGACTTTCGGTTGAAAGACCCAATGGGACATATTCTATCCTAAGACCCATCCTGCTGCAGAGCGGGGGGACTCAGCTGTAATCGCCATGCTGGTGGCATTGGAATAGTGCAGGTGAACCGGTTCTGTCCAGCGTGCAAACTCAGTGGCTCTTCTCCTCTCCCCTGAGCTCTAGGGAGGCATTTGAAAAGGCCACTTCTCAGTCTTGCGCTTCAGAAGAAAGAAAGAGGCAGGTGGATAGTTGTGGCTCCATGTGCAAGCGGGAGAGGGCAAGGCTACAAATTAGCTCTTAAATTATCATAGTGGGCATGCCATGCTTCAGGACATGGGCTTCGGAAATGCCTAAAAAGAACACAGAATTGGGTAGTCTGTGGATCTCAAGTTCAGAATAAAGCCCCCATTCCCTCCCCCAAACTTTTTTGAACTACAGAAACTGGATATTTGAAGTTGATATTAACTTACCAAAACTCTAAGAAATTACTACTGATTTTATCTCAAACACGACCCCTCTGAAGACTCTTTCCCTCTACAGACACGAATGACTTCCTTGTTTGTGGAACAACAGAATGTTGACTGCTAGAGATTTATTCTCCTCCCTTTGTCACAGATCTGCCTCCCCCACAAGACTGTCTCTCCAGGGCAGTGATTCAACGGGGAATAACGTGAGGGAACAGCAACCACAAACCTCTAGAAAGGAAGGAAACAGGAGAAACACTGATTAGTAAATCCCATTCAGAGACTCTTCAGGAAATTCAAGTCTCAAATCCAGGGGATCATGGATTTTGACTCTGTGATTTCGTACACTCAGTGGGTCCCTTCTCTCTCTTGGAGATCTTGGATCCACAGACAGTGGAATGAGAGTCAGGATACCTGCTTCCTAATCCAAACTCTGGCTTTTTTTTTTTAAACTGTAAGGTGTTGGCAAGTGCCCTCTTAGCTCTATGATTCAGTTTTCTCCTCTTTAAAATTAGAAACTCGCACCGTTTGCTCTCCAAGATTTGACATGAGTATGACTCAGGATATATCTCCACGTTTCTCACACGTGTGACCACCGGGGATGTCGCTACCATCTGGCAATAACTGAGGAAACTGTAAGTGTAGCTAACACAGATCCAGGGAAGATCTGGTTGGAAGGGGCATTCTAGATCATCCCTGTATGCCCCAGCATTGATGTAGTCTTGAAATGAGGTCATGACAAAAAAATGGTCGATTATTTCCTCCCATCCCCCCTACTACTGCCCGATGACAATAAAGGCGAGCGTCAGAGAGTCGACCATGTAGAGCAGTCAAGCGCTCTGGGCTCCCAAGACAGCCCTGGTTCAGGCTTGCTGTTCTGGCAAAATTATTAATAGCATGCTCTTTCACATATTAACGGGTCCCCGGTTCAGAGTGTAAACTAAGAAAGCTACTGTTGATGATGACACAAACCATAACATCTCTGTGCTGAAAGAGATGTGTAATAAAATTGTTTATTACTATTGCAGTGAATTTTGTTATAGAAAATGTTATTCAGACTTATAGCTCAAACTATGAGGCAGACTTCACTCAGGGGGACTGCCGCAACGGGGAACTGTGGTAGGGGAGACGTATTGGTCTCAACTCCAACTCCAAGCAGGAAAAGTGAGTTTATAGCCAAGAAGCCAGGAGGGGGAGTGGAACTGGATGGAGAATTACGAAAAGGAGACGTCAGGGTAAGGGAGGATTCTGGCTAGACTATCCTAGCAGAACTCTTGCTGAACGCCCTCCAGGATGATCAGAAATCATCTGGGGGATAGTTGTCAGGGATAGGAATTTGGTATTACATCAAGAGCACTCAGATATTGAAGGTATGCTGGCTAACCACCTTAGCAGGATTCTGACTAAAATTAGACTCTTGAGGACTGCCCAAGAATGGGACCAAACAGAAAAAGGGGAGAATGGACTCTTGAGATACAGAATGGACAGAATTTTAACTCTTATCCATTATAGGAGATGAAGGAGACTAAAAATAACAGAGTAAGAATAAAAAGATGGTCAACAAATCTAGAAATCAAAGATGAAAGAGAATGTTCAACAAAAGGTCATTTTGAAATAAGAAACATTTGAAGCATCCACATGAATACCCTTAAAACTAAAAGAAACTCCTTTTCTCTCTTTCCCTGGCCAGTGGCCTTGCCCAATACCACCTCACACTTCAAGGCTTACACATACACATTCTAATGCACATACATACCCATGCCTAGGAAGACATCCACGTAGAGGTACACGTCGGCTTTTCCTCCCCAGCAGAGGGCACCACCAGATTTAAAAAGCAGTCTAATTGGCTTTATTTTCATTAACAATTTTGTCTTATTACCACCCCCATTTAACTAACTTGTTATATCCAACAAGAATACTGTTCTGGAGAAGTAGAAGCTAATCCATATTTCCACTTTTACTATTAAGGGACATATAATTGCCAATTAGAGTTTCTCAGGGAGCCAATGCATCAAAATAATAAAAATATCTAAGTCTAAATTTAACAAAAGAAATCAAAAAGTTGTACACTGAAAAGTGCAAAACATTGCTTGAAAGAAATTAAAGACCCAAATAAATGGAAAGATATACCATGATCATTGATTGAAAGACTTAATACTTTTCGGATGGCAAAATTCGCCAGCTGATCTACAGATTCAACTAAATCCCTATCAAATTCCAGAATTCCAGCTATCTTTCTTCCCCCAGAAATTGACAAGTAAATGCTAAAATTCAGATGAAAGTCTAAGGTACCAAAATTAGCCAAAGCATTTTTAAAAAGAAGAAAGGTGTTAGATAATTCATACTTGCCTATTTTTTTAAACTTTTTAATGTTTTTTTTTTTTAATTTATTTTTGAGAGAGGCAGTGACAGAATGAGAGTGGTTAAGGGAAGAGAGAGAGGGAGACACAGAATCTGAAGCAGGCTCCATGCTCTGAGCTGTCAGCACAGAGCCTGATGCGGGGCTCAAACTCATGAGCTGTGAGACCATGACCCAAGCTGCCGTCGGACACTCAACCGACTGAGCCACCCAGGCATCCCAGTACTTGCCTGTTTCAAAACTTACTGTGAAACTACAGAAATCAATACAGTGTTGTATTGGAAGAGAATACACATTGATCAGTGAAACAGAATCAAGAGTCCTCAAATAAAGCCACACCTTTATGGGGAATTGATTTTAGATAGGAGTGCCAAAACCATTGAATTGAGAAAGAATAGTCTTTTTAACAAATGGTGCTGAGGAAACTGGATATCCAGTGCAAAAGAATGAATTTGCATGACTTCCTCATACCACATATAAAAATTAACTCAACATTGATCAAAGACCTAAATGTAAGAGCTAAAAATATAAAATTCTTGGAAGAAAACACAAGTGTAAATCCTCCTGACCATGGGATAGGTGATGATTTCTTAAATATGACACCAAAACACAGGCAACCAAGATTAATTGGACTTCAAACTTAAAAAATATTTAAGCTTCAGGGCACCTGGGTAGCTCAGTCGGTTAAGCGTCCGACTTCAGCTCAGGTCATGATCTCGTGGTTCATGGGTTCGAGCCCCATGTTGGGCTCTGTACTGACAGCTCAGAGCCTGGAACCTGCTTCAGATTCTGGGTCTCCCTCTATCTCTGCCCCTCCCCCACTTGTGCGGTCTCTCTCTCTCTCTCTCTCTCTCTCAAAAACAAATATACATCAAAAAATTTGGGCTTCAAAGAACACTTTCAAGAAAGCTTAAGTCACCCCCCAAAATAAGATAAATATTTGCAAATCATATACCTTGCAAGGGACTTGCATCCAGAAAACCTTGAAAATTATATATTCAGGATACAAGTCCCTTATTTGGGTATTATTCATAATCGCCAAAAAATGGAAACAATTTGAATGTTCATCAATTGGTCAATTAACAAAATGTGGTGTATGCATACAATGGAACATTATTCGATCATAAAAAGGAATGGAGCTCTGATACATGCTGTAACATAGATGAACCTTGAAAAAAATGCTATGTGAAAGAAGCTAAGCACAAAAAGGCGCATAAGATTCCATTTATATAAAAGTCCAGAAGAGGTAAACCTCAGAGACAAAAAGTAGACTAACGGTTGCCATGGGCTGCAGAAAGGAGTGAATGCACAGTGACTTCTAATTGGTACAGGGTTTCTTTGGGGATGATGACAGTGTTCCAGAATGATATGGCATTATTGTTTGCACCGGTTAATAAACACTAAAAGCCATTGAATTTTACATTTTGAAATGGTGAATTTTACGGTACATGAATTACTATCTCAATTTAAAAAAAGATCTGGAAGCTGAACTTAAAAAGATTCAAATATTGTAGGTTGAATGTCAGGGGGAAGAGCATATTTTCAAGAGATACCCTCGTGAATAGAGGAACGTGTTGTATAATTTGCATTGTGTACCAACTTGTTTGATGAATTTGTGAATCTTCTAAAATTATAAAACATTTTATAAACTTCTCAGTAAATTCACTCTTTAAGTGGCCAAAGAAATTAACTGACTATGAGGTACATAATAATATAGATGAGTCTCAAATAATTACAGTGTTGGAAATAAGCCAGACACAAACAAAAACATACTATTTTATTCCATTTATATGAACAACTAGAAAATGCAAGCAAATCTATATTGACAGAAAGCAGATCGGTGGTTGCCTAGGGATGGGACAGGTGTGGGAAGGATCGGGAGGGAAGGATTAAAACGTGATAGAAAGAAACTTTTTGGGGTGATGGATATGTTCACTATCCTGATTGTGGTGATGGTCCCCTGTTATCATACATACATCAAAACTTTTTAAATGTGTGCAGTTGATTTGTATGTCAATTATACCTCAATAAAGCTGTTTTTAATTGGGTTGTAATTGACATAAAACATTATGTAAGCTTAAGATGTACAGTATATTGATTGGATACATTTATATATCATAGCATGATTATCACCATTGTGCTCCTTAACACCTCTATCACGTCACCTAATTACTATTTCTTTTTGTGGTGAACACAATTAAGATCCAGTGTCTTAGCCACTTTGAAGTTTATAATAGTAATAACAGGAAAGGGAATCCAAAAGTGTTCGACGAAGTGTCTAAGCCAATAATTTACCTGCTTGAACAGATGAGTGAACTTAAATGGCATTTTCTATTCTGCATTAATTTTTGCTACTGACCTGTCTGTAGTTTAGCCAATTTTTACCCTCTTAAGAAGTGCTCTCTCAGTTGAAGGCAGGGACACATTATGAGGGCTTTAAATTGGAGGAAATGAGGCTTTAGCCCCTGGGATGAATTTTTAGCCTTTGCATACTCCACGGGGAGGGAAGAGACCTACAGTTTTGCCAGAAGAGCCAAGTTTGAAGGTCTGGAAGTTTGACCAGGTAAGTTCCACGTGCCAAAGGCGATTACATACGCTGTAGCGGTCGTCCCGCAGCCTCCAGAGCTGCTGAGCTGGGTGTTGGCCCTGCCACCGTCGACCATAGTCTCACCATGACTCTTCGGGACACCAGGACCACTGCATTGTAACTCCTCACATCCCAACACACAATTTATTGCTTGCATTCATTGACTCTCATTATGATGACTGATTGGTAGGGAAGACCAAAGGGGAAAGGTTTGGTCTGGAACATGCAGTAATGAACAGGAGACTCAACATGTCTCCAAAGGCAAGGGGGAAAAAAGCAAAACATGAACTATGGGGACCTCATCAAGATAAAATCTTCTGCCCTGCAAAGGAAACAATCAACAAAAGTAAAAGGCAACCGATGGAATGGGAGAAGATATTTGCAAATGACGTATCAGATAAAGGGTTAGTATCCAAAATCTATAAATAACTCACCAAACTCAACACCCAAAAAACAAATAATCCAGTGGAGGAATGGGCAGAAGAGATGAATAGACACTTTTCCAAAGGAGACATCCAGAGGGCCAACAGACACGTGAAAAGATGCTCAACGTCACTCATCATCAGTGAAATGCAAATCAAAACCACATTGAGATACCACCTCACATCAGTCAGAGTGGCTAAAAATAACAACTCAGGAAATAACAGATGTTGGCGAGGATGCGGAGGATTGGGAACCCTCTTGCACTGTTGGTGGGAATGCAAACTGGGGCAGCTGCTCTGGAAAACAGTGTGGAGGTTTCTCAAAAAATTAAAAATAGAATTACCCTACAACCCAGCAATAGCACTACTAGGAATTTATCCAAAGGATACAGGAGTGCTGATGCATAGGGGCACTTGTACCCCAATGTTTATAGCAGTGCTTTCAACAACAGCCAAATTATGGAAAGAGCCTAAATGTCCAACAACTGGTGAATGGATAAAGAATATGTGGTTTATCAATTTGACAATAAATTTCATATCCAAAAAAGGCATAAATACAAAAAAAAAGAATATGTGGTTATATATACAATGGAATACTATTTGGCAATGAGAAAGAATGAAATCCTGCCATTTGCAGCAAAGTGGATGGAACTGTAGGGCATTATTCTAAGTGAAATAAGTCAGTCAGAGAAAGACAGATATCATAGGTTTTCACTCATATGTAGAACTTGAGAAACTTAACAGAAGACCATGGGGGAGGGGAAAGAGAAAAAGTAGTTTCAAACAGAGAGGGAGGCAAACCATACGAGACTCTTAAATACAGAGAACAAACTGAGGGTTGATGGGGGAGTAGGGGAGAGGGGAAAATGGGTGATGGGCACTGAGGAAGGCACTTGTTGGGATGAGCACCGGGTGTTGCATGTAAGCAATGAATCATGGGAATCTAGCCCCGAAGCCAAGAGCGCACTGTATACACTGTATGTTAGCTAACTTGACAATAAATTATATTTAAAAAAAAAAAAAGGGAATGGTGAGTCACCTGCTCCTTATCTAACCCCTTCTATTGGGTTTGAGCCAAGAGAGAGGGAAAACTGGTAACTAGCAGCTGACGGAACCGTTCACAAGTTTCTTGGTGAGATTCTGCACACAGGCAGAGCTTCCTTTGAGCCCTAAGTAACAAGGACACCTCATCGATGAGGAGGAGACAACTCATTCCCCCACATCTGTGTCAACTCCACCACTGCCCTAGCTGACTGAGGATAAGTGTCTAACGGCACCCAGGAAGAGACCCTTCAGACTGGGCGTGGGTGTTTAGTGTGGGGCATTTTCATCAATAGCATTAGTGAACAACAGGAGTATCTCCAAGAAAAATCACTCAGGTGCTTCTAAGTGGTGATGGCAGCTGTATTTTGATTCAAGTGTACATTTTGGGAAGCCTACTAACTACTTACCAAAATAATGGAGACCCTTTGAGGGAGGACTTGGGACCCTGCTGTCAATAAGAGAAGGTCATAAACCACTGTGATTTGGACACTAAACATTAAGATGATCTTATTCATTACTCAAAGCCTGGAGTATCCTAGGTGTACAGATTTTATCTCCTCATCGATACAGGGAGCCTGTACATTCTGATAGGGTGGGCTGTGCCTTACTCTTCCTTTCACTATGCCTAGAACAAAGAAGGTTTTCACATAATTTTTATTTAACCGTGCAGGTTAGGAAAGAAGGACAGAAGAATGGAAGGAAGGAAGATCCCTCAAAATCAGGCATCCCATCCATGATAAAGGAGAATAATGCAGATAGATAAATAGAATCGGGGGACACAAGGTCAGAGGGAGAGCTAATGGCTCTTCTTTGAATTGCTTACATCAAAAATTCAGGCAGAACAACAAAAGATGAGAAAAGTGAGTGGAGCACCTGGGTGGCTCCGTCCGTTAAGCGTCTGGCTCTTGATTATGGCTCAGGTCATGATCTCATGGTTTGTGAGATCGAGCCCCGCATCGGGCTCTGCGCTGACAGCATGGAGCCTGCTTGGGATTCTTTCTCTCCCTCTCTCTCTGCCTGTCCCCCTACTCACACACTCTCTCTCAAAATAAATAAATAAACATTTTTTTTTTTGAAAAAGAAAAAGAAAACTGAGTTATAAACCATAAAACAAGGTTCCCTGAAGATGTTTGCAACCATTGCTTAGCTGAGGGGGAGGAGGAAAGAAGGAACCAGAATCAAATCGTTTCCTGCCTCTAATTTTTTCCCAGCAACCCTGGCTTCCACTTCCGTGTTTCTCAACGTGTGTAACTAGACATCATACCTGGTCACTGCCTCTACTCAACAACAGAAAATGAAGGGATGATATGAGCCAATGAAAGAAAATAAAGGAACTCAAGATAAGAAGTAGAGAGGGGAATGGTAAAAATGTTTTGGAAGGCCAGGGGACCAATCACGAAGGTGTTTATCACTCCACATACCTGCGCAACGCTGTCCCCGTAGTAACACATACTAGGCCAGGATGTGTTTACAGTAAAGAAAAAAAGATGTCTCATTCAAGTGACGTACAAGATTAGGTCCAGAGACAACAGGCTCCCTGGAAATGGTGACTTCACAGGAAGACCCGCCTCAGACGAGGGGGCTTTGAAGTCTAACTCCCTGGGCTAATACAGTGAGCATCCTTCCTGGGCCATGCCTGTGGGTCCTCTTCATGCCTTCTCTGCCATGCACACCAGACTCCTCTGCTGGGTAGTTTTCTGGCTCCTGCGGGCAGGTGAGCTCTGGGCTAACGGATCAGCATCACTGGGCTTTGTGGCTCTCTGTGTCTCAAATAGGCCCTGGACCTTCATGTTGCCCAAAGATTTTCTGAAAGATTTTCCGATTTTTTTGACATCTAAATGAAAACAAATAATTGCCTCATGGCACGAAAAGCAAAATTCATGTGAGTTTTCACTCGAACACGGGAGACTTAAAAGATATTCGCACTCGCCTCAGGTTGCTGCATTGCCAAGCACTCACTTCCTCCGCCATTATGACCCTGTCTCATGTAACCTCTTCTCCTCCGAGGTCCCATGAATGCTGGCGTCACCCAGAACCCAGAACACCTGGTCAGAGGGACAGGACAAGAAGCAATGCTGAGATGCAGCCCAGAGAAAGAACACGATTATGTTTACTGGTATCAGCAGCTCCCGGGAGAAGGTCTGAAATTCATGGTTTACCTCCAGAAGGAAAATATCATAGACGACTCCGGAATGCCGACAAAACGCTTTTCTGCTGAATTTCCCAAAGAGGGACCCAGCGTCTTAAAGATCCGGCTGGCAGAGTTGGGAGACTCTGCAGTGTACTTCTGTGCCAGCTCCTTACCCACATCAATGCAGAGTCCCATCCTGTCAATGCAGGAACACCCTCCAGGCCCCGCCCCAGAAACAGCCACGGGCTGGGGAAGGGAAGGGCGCGTGTAGTTGGATTAATGAACGTATTCGCTAGAAAGCATTTTGCAGGACGAGCATGGAAATAGGGGATGGTGGTGGAAGTATCACCAGACATCCCAGCCCATGCTCAGGAACTAAGACTGTCACCAGAAAAAGGTAAAGATTTTTAAAACCGGACATGATTTTTCAGGTTAGATATTTAGGGAGCAAAAGTTCTCTTTTCTTCACTTTATACTCTATTTCAAGTTCTCTATTGCAAGCTTTAAATAGAGAATTTCATTTAATCATCTAAGACAATCAGACAAAGGAAATATTTTTGTCTTTTGCAACATGAGCAAAAAGCAAATGCGGTTTCACGAGTTCATTTTTCTTCCGCAAGCTCAAAAGAGAGAGGAAAGATACAAACCCAGGTTGTCTGGCTCAGGGTGCAGTGAGCCAATCGGAGAGAGACTCTGGCCGCACCCTTGGCCCTGCCCGCCCACTCAGGCAGGCTGAACACAGTTTGGGGAGGGACGTCCCAGGGGGTGCAAATGCTTCAGGTCCCCTGTCTGTCTCCTCATCTGCAAAGTTAGAGACCCCGTCCAGAATACCTCTGGGATCCTTTCCAATTATCCATTCCAGCCTTCTGACAACTTCTGCATTTTAAGCCAGGGGGATCCCCAGAACTAAGTTTCTATCCTCATTTGTCTTCCAACAGGTGCTTAGCACTCCAGGGAGCCCCCTCTCCCATCATGGGTCACCAGGTGATCTGCTGTGTGGCTCTTTGTCTCCTCGGAGCAGGTGAGTCCTGGGGTCAGGGAGCAAATTCCTGTCCCAAAGGTGCTAAGCTCCAGATCTAAGTCCTTCTACCCATGACAGCAGCATTAGGCACCCTCCTGGGCTGTGTTTCTAGAGCCTCTCTTTCTTCTATAGGCACAGCAGATGGTAGAATCACTCAGACCCCAAAATACCTGATCAGAGAGGAAGGACAAGGCGTGACTCTGGAATGTGAACAGGACTTTGATCACGACTCCATGTACTGGTACCGACAGGACCCAGGGCAAGGGCTGAGACTGCTTTACCGCTCACAAGTAGTAACTGATGTTCAGAAAGGAGACATACCTGAAGGCTACAGTGTCTCTCGAGACAAGAAGCCATTCTTTCCTCTCACTGTGACATCGACGAAAAAGAACCAGACAGCTCTGTGTCTCTGTGCCAGCAGTAGAGACACAGTGAAGTACAGCCACCTCCTCTCTACGCAGAAGTGCGTCTCAAGCCCTGCTTCCCCACCAGGTGGCAGGGTCTTTCTGTGTTCAGTGCCCTCACCTCCCTGCTTTCTTCCACTTTCACCAGACGCTCAAAGCAGCTGCTGCCATCAACGTGCTTCACGGAATGACAAGACACCTCAGTGATCCACTAAGTTGGTTTTTGAAATTACGTCTATATCTTTTTGTATCTGTATCAGAGAGGGACAGAACAGAGAGAGGGAGAGAAAGTAGGAGGAGGAGGACGGGGGTGGGGAGGCGGAAAGAGAATAGACAAAAGAAAAAAGATGTTAATTTTACGTCCTGGCTCTTCTTACCAAATACTAGAAAACACAAATGAACAGAAAATTGTCTCTTCCTTCAGAATAATAAAAGCCAAGGAGGGAGAAAGAGGAATAGAAGACAAAGTGGTCAAGTTTCATATAATGTGTGTTTTAATCAGAGATGTCAGTGGGCTATGGGAAGTAACATGGCCGATTTTGGTGACACCAGGAAGGGCTTCAAAGAGAATGCAAAACCATGAGATGAAACTTCAACGATGAGTAGAATTTCATGAGGTAGACAAGCACCAACAGTGACAGGCTTAAGGAACTGGCAGGAGGGAGTGATGAGCTAAAGTCAGGAATGAAGATGGTCACCTCCACCCCCAGAACATGGCAACAGGAGATGATTTGGAGGAATGAGTGGAGCGAGGGTGTTAAGAGAGTTGACTTTCTATTTCCAGTGGGCCTTCTTTGGATACCTGCATAGAAATACCTAGTAAGCCCCTGTAAATGTACACCTGGCACTTGAGAGAGACAGTTGGACTTGAGAGAAATATTTGCATGATTAATCATCAGACAGGAGGTCAGTATTAGTTTACAAATGCTCTTTATGTTGTCTGTATGGTTTCTCCCTCTGTGGTCTGACCCAAATCTATCAAATTAAAAGGCTAATGGTGTTAGTTCTTAGGACTTCATTTGTTTACAAATATTTATTTGATCACATAATTCTGCTTGCAGAAATGAATGACAGTTTATATTGTTCAGACTGTCCCTTCCATTGCATGTAACTAAAAATGCTGGATGAAATATATTCTTAATTATTCTTGGAAGCAGTTAAGAACCTTAGTCTGTTCTCCTGAAAGGCCCTGTATTTCCCAGGACAAGCAATTTCTGGGAAGATGTGGGGAGTCCCTGACCATTACATATAAGCCTGGGCTTCGTGCATTTTATTTGGTTTCATTTCTGAATTGTTAACCTTGGATTTCTTCTCTCATGTATTCTGTGGAAGCTTGACTCACACAGAAGCCAAAATACTGAGGAAACAGAAATGGGAAAGAGACACTAACCTACGAATAGGATTTACAACCCTGAAATATGGTGTGACGAACACTAGCCCTCATTGCAACTAATGTCCTTGGACCATAGTAAAGAAACCATCCGAAACGGGATGGATCTAAGATGCTTTACTTTGTCCAGACCATGTTCATTGATACCTTCTGACAATAATTTCCTGAGCAGGCTGATATAGTCATGGACCAGTAGGAGACACAGCCCCTGGAGTTTGCTCCTCCATGGGTACAAACCATATTCCAGAGGTGATAGAATGGGGTGAGGTTATCTGTCCAATGAAAGAAAGGAAATTAAAGGGAGGACAGTAGGAGACAGACAATCTCGCTTTTCTTTATTATCTTGGATACAACTTGAAAGGATACAGATTTCCTCCTGTCAGTTGACAAATTTAGAAAACAAAGACTTAACAGGATTTTAAAACATCCACTCTAAAACTATTGAACCATTTACCTTTTCAGAGTGATCTTGATACTAAAAAGAACTGCTTAGCTGTGACGTTTCATAATAATTCCTATTATTATTATTATTATTTCCTCCATTCCCATGACCAAATTGTAAGAGTTATTACATGAAATGGAAATCAAAAAGTAAAAATATCACTAGGTCTTTCCTTAGCAAGTTTTGAGGAGCTATTATGCCTATTAATGAGGAAGGGCAATTTATATAAAAGTATAATCAAAGAGCTGTAGCATTTCTTGGGAACAGTAAACATAATTTCTGAATTTAAAAATATACTGGAAGCAATCAAAAGTAAATTAGGCTAGCCAGAAAACCAATTTTCTAATTGTATGCACACTCAGGGAATATTCCAGGATTCTGAGGAAATAGAAAAGGATATGGGAGAAAAATAACATTACAACAGCTTTATTCATGATGACTTCAAATGGAAAAACACCCCAACATCTATCAATAATGCAATAGATAAATAGTGCGACATTTATACACTAGAATAAAATATAACAAAAGAATCAAATATTATTTGCCAAATCATGGCTGAATCTCATCGACCTAACGTCGAACAAAGAGTGCATAGCGTATGAAGTTAAGGTAGTGGCTGCATGTGGAGGCATTTTTAATTTTCTTAGAGGGAAGCATGAGAGAGGTTTCTGGGGTTCCAAAAATGTCCTATATCTTGATCTGGCTGGTAGTTATCTGAGTGCATTCATTCTGAGATTCAAGAAGCTGTACACTTAAGATTTGTGCAGTCTACTATATGGATTATATATCTCCCTTTAAAAGCTTAGAAAAACAACCACTGCCACCACCCCAAAATGTACTGACTTAAAACACATATATAGTCTCTCTCATGGTTCTGTGGGTTGAATGGGCTCTTCTAGGCAGTGCCCACTTGGGGGCTCTCATGTAATGACAGACAGTCACTGGGGCTGGAGATACTTGAAGGCTCAGCCAGGCTGGACATCCCAGGTGGCTTCCTGATGCCCATGTCTGATACCTCACCTGGGACGGCTGGAGCAGCTGTAGACCACCCAGCATGTCTCTTTTCTCCACAGAGCCCTTCAATGCGGTTAGGTAGGTTTCGTCACCGCACGGTGGCCTCGGGGTAGTTAAAACTATTACATACTGGCTGGTTTCCCCAAGAGTGAGCATTCAAGAGACCCAGGTGGAATCTATAAAGCCACATATGAAAATCATACAGTGTCACTTCCCCCCACATTCAAGTCAGCCCAGATCTTTATAGGAATGGGAATGCTGGGAAGGATGGTTCTTCTGGGTGCCATCTTTGAGAAGTAGCTACCAGAATGTAATAAATTGGTACTGCTAATCCTGTTCCTCACTGCTTTTAGACCAATGATGACTTCAGAGTATAATGACAGCTACTTCATTTGCAAATATTTTTCTTGAGGTCAACTCTAATCAAGAGCTATAACACAAAGTTCTGGGAAATGCATTTATTCCACAGTTCAGTTGATGATGAGTATGAAACACCATAGATATATACCTGATGGCTGCTGGTCCTCAAGAAGAGTAGAAAGAGTTTCTTCTGATCCAGGAGCCTCCAGACACTTCATCCCTTATACATCATAATGTTGTGCAGATGTAATACATTACAAGGCACATTCACCTACTCTTTGCAGAAAAAGTACAGTTATGGTGAAAAGTGGCCTCATCATAATGCGGTCTGCCCCCACCATGAAAAAAATACAGCCACAAGAGCATGTCAGATGCCCTTTAATACATACATCAGTATTTTTCACATAGTAATCTTTAGTACACAATATTATATTCACTATGATAAAAATCTATGTCACTATGCTACAAACATAATTTGTTGGATCAAGCCTAATCCCACCTTCCTTAGTTACTCACTCCAGATATACAGAACTAAATATTCATGAAGCAAAACTGGGAGGTTGTTATAAGAATAAAAGTATAATGTTTTGGAGAAAAATCTTCAGTTTCTTTGAAATTGCTATACATTTCTAAGCACGAGCCATTTAAATAAATATTCCAGCATGTTCAAAGCAGAAATAATTCCCTAAATCTCCTACAACCTATTTCCATTGGCCAATACTTAGCCTATGACCTGTATCATGGGGAAATAGCTGTAAACAAATTATCCTCGTAGGCTTCACAGTGATTTACACAGAGATGTGCAAACTACGATAAATAGCTATGTTTAGTATTAAGACCATCCATATGACGGCGACCAGCATGAGATAGTCGTGAAATAAATACTTCATTTAGAAGATGAGAAATTGTCTTTATCATCAGTATGAAGAAACATTGAACTTATAGCCTAGAATTTCTGATGCTCACTCATGATTGTTTATCGCCACGATTGTTAGTGACTAACAATCATCAGTTGTCTGACTTACTTTGAGGATATGTTACAGAAGTAAAGAATAGGCGATAATTCCTTTTAATGCACAAACATACAGCTTTTTTCATGAGTAAAGCTAAGAAACTTCTTTAAGTCAATTCAATGATCTGGGTCTTAGCGCATGTTCTATAAAGTTAGGAGTAGAATTAGAACATCTGAGGCCCCTTTCAGCTCTTTGATAGATCCTGCATCACTGGAAAAAAACATCACCACGAGAGGGCAGATTGGAGCATCTTCAGGAATATGTAAGCAGTGGTCCATCCTTCTAGGGGTGGAGAAAGGGAGAATGAGATACAGTGAGAGAGGTGTGATATGAGGCCAGTATCTGAAGATGCTCATGCTTCTGCTGCTCCTGGGGCCCAGTATGAGCCTTACAATCTGAGTAGTTGGGGCAAGTGTGCGTGTGTGTCTGGGTGTGTGTGTGTGTGTGTGTGTGTGTGTGTGTGTGTAATGGCATGAGTGGAGCAGTAGGCAGAGGTTGTGGATTATTTTATGCAGATCAAAATGAGGGGGGACATTCTTGCTCTCTGGAGGTATGAAGGGAAAGGTGAGAAGTCACCAGGCAGGGGAGGTGGGGGATTATGGTCCTAGGGGGTCTAACAGGAAGATTTCACAGAACAGCAGGAATCTCTGGGTGCCGTGAGTTTTCCGCCTGTGGTACAGGCCTCCTTCACCTCTTTGACCTCTGTGTCAGCAGGTTCTGGGCTTGGTGTTCTCGTCTCTCAGGATCCAAGGACAGCTGTCTGTAAGAGTGGAACCTCTGTGATGATCGAGTGCCATTCGGTGGGCATTCAAGCCACAACTGTGTTTTGGTATCGTCAGTTCCCGGAACAGGGTCTCACGCTGATGGCAACTTCTAATGTGGACTCCAAAGCTGCATATGAACAAGGTTTCTCTGAGACCGAGTTTTCCATTAGCCATCCAAATACAACATTTTCATCTCTGACGGTGATGAGTGTGAAACCTGCAGACAGCAGCCTCTACTTCTGCAGTGCTAGTAACACAGCGCTGGGCAGAGACCAGAGACCCAGACAAGAACCCTGTCAACAGCCACCCTCTTCCCCACCTCACCGAACTCCTGGAGCCTTGTGGAAGGAATTGCGGAGAGAAAAAAACCACAGCTTTTCTGACTGAGACATCTGTGAGCTTGTGTGTGTGTGTGTGTGTGTGTGTGTGAGAAAGAGAGAGAGAGAGAGAATATCTGAGTATGGAGTTGTTTCATAACTAGCAAGATGGAAACAGAGCTGGGCCTATAAAGTGGCCAAGCTACATAGAAATGTCCCTGGGCTAAAAGCTGTAAAACCTAGGTATTTTTCCTGACTGTCCAACACACACACACACACACACACACACACACTCCACAGAGGCACAACACTGCCCAGCAATGGAGACATCACTGGGAGAACTTCACAGGCTTCTAGGAAGTCAGGGTTCCTTAAGTCTCCCATATCCTTGGATGCGCCCATTCTGAGCGTCCATTTCCTATCTTATACATGAGAGACTTTCCAGGTTATGAGTCTATTGGCTCTGTAATTCAACGTCCCACAAACATAATTTCCAGAAGTAGTTTACAGGAGTCTCAACCCAGTGGCTACAGCACATGCCCTACCTCAGGCGTGGCAGTGAGCAATTGATAGGCTCCTACCTATCACAACCTCCTACCACTGTGGTCGCTCCTCCATTCTGGAATATGGAAAGCAGTCTGACTACTTCTGACTGACCAATGTTCATTTAAAACTTTCTCTAAATATCCGAGTGTCATCTGTAATCTACTCTCTGGTGCCATTTAAAAAAATCAACTAAGGGGGTACCTGGGTAGCTCAGTCGGTTAAGCATCCAACTTGAGCTTGGGTCATGATCTCACAGTTTGTGAGTTCGATCCCTGCATCAGACTCTGTGCTGACTCTCAGAGCCTGGAGCCTGCTTCAGATTCTGTGTCTCCCTCTCTCTCTGTCCCTCCCCTGCTCATGCTCTGTCTCTCTCAAAAATAAATAAACATTAAAAAAAATTTTTTAATCGGTTAAGATTCTTTTATTTTTTCTAAGAAAAATGGACTATGGCTAATTTACTCCAGGTGACTCTTGATCAGTTACTCCCTTGAGAATTTGAAGCCCCTGATTTTATAGATTTGATGATTATCCTCCTTTTAAGAAAAGGTATAAGAAAAAAACATTAAATATTGTTCCTAATATCAAGATCCATGAGTCCTTTTAGCCGGACACATTGTTTTCTCCTTATAAGAATATAGGGCAAAAAGAAAATGTTTTACAAGATCCTTTGAAAGACCCCAGTCTAAATTATTTTTGAGGAACATATTTGTAGTCATTCTGAAAGCATAGAGTCATAAAATAAACCACTTCAAATAACTAATGAAATTAAGATTAGATGCTATGGTTGTCATTTTTCCTTGCTCCAAAAATGTTCATAAAAACAATCAAAATAACATCCACCTTCGAAGCTGTTACTTGATTGTAAGTAAAACCTCTGGATGCACTATCCCCAAAGGGGTGTGGGTAGAGAGGGCTCAGACTTTTGAAATTAATCCTCTTACAAGCAGAGGGCTGAAACCAGGATGGACAACAAGTGAGTGTCTTGGGTAGAAATCGAAAAGCCAGTAGAAAATCTCTTAGACAGTTTTAAGATTCTTGTAAAAAACTTCCAATTCACTGTTTGCCTCTTATAAGCAGAGGGCTGAAAACAGGATAGACAACAAGTGAGTGTCTTGGGTAGAAATTGAAAAGCCAGTAGAAAATCTCTTAGACAGTTTTAAGATTCTTGTAAAAAACTTCCAATTCACTGTTTGAAAGGAAAGCAAGCGTTTTATTCTGATATAGTCCCACTTGTCTATTTTTTGCTTTTGTTGTCAGTGCCTTTAGGGTGATAAAAAAATCAGCGCCGAGACCATAGTCAACAAGATTTCCTGTGTTTTCTTCTAGAAGTTTTACAGTTCCAGACCTTATGTTTAAGTCTTTGATCAAGTTTAAATTGATTTTTTTGTGCATTGTACAAGATAGGGGTCCATTTTCATTAATTTGCATGTGGATATCCACTTTTGCCAACACCATTTGTTGAAGAGACTGTCCTTTCCCACTATGGCACCCTTGTCGAAGGTCAAGGTAGGTTTATTTCTGGGCTTTCTATTCTGTTTCACTGGTCTATATGTCTGTCTTTATGTCAGTATCATACCCTTTTAATTATTATAGCTTTGGTGCTCACTTCGGCAGCACATATACTAATTATTATAGCTTTGTATGGAATTGGAGAAAATATTTGCAAACCATATACCTGATAAAATGTTAGTATCTAAAAATGTATAAGAAACTCCTACAACTCAATAGCAAATTGAAAAATAATAAATAATAATAATTTTAAAATTGCTGAAGGACTTGAATAAGCATTCCTCAAGACATGTAAATGGACAGCAGTTAGATCAAAAGGTGCTCACGAAAGACCATTCATCATCAGGGGAGTGCAAGTCAAAACCAAAATGAGATATCACTTCCCATGGCTATTATCAAAGGAACGAAGATAAGTATTGGTGAGGATGTGGAGAAACTGGAACCCTCCTACACTATATGATGGGGCTGCTATGGAAAACAATATGGAGGTTCCACCAAAAATTTAAAGAAAATTTTTTAATTAGAAAAGAAACTTAAACACTACCACCCAACAAATTCTTCTTCTGAGTATTTAGCTAAAAGAACTGAAATCAGGATCTTGAGGAGAGATCTGCACCCCCATTATTCACAACAGCCAAAATATGGAAGCAACGCAAATGACCATCAATAGGCAAATGGATAAAGAAATGTGGTGTATACATATCATAGAATATTATTGAACCTTAAAAAAGAAGGCAATCTTGCCATTTGCAACAACATGGATGTTGTTGGAGAGCAAAGCCAGGTGAAATGAGCCAGTCACAGAGAGATGAGTAAAGCATGACTCCACTTATATGAAGTATCCAAAGTAGTTAAACTCCCAGGAGCAGAAAGTAGAATGGTGATTGCCAAGGTCTATGGGAAGAAGGAAATGGGGATTTGTTGGACTGATATAAAATTCAGTTATGCAAGATGGAGACTTGCTCGAGATCTGCTATTCACACAGTTGTACAACGTAGTGCCTATCCTTACCAATGTTGTGTTGTGCACTTCAAACTTTGTTAAGAAGGTAAGTCCCATGTTAACTGTTCTTGCCACCAAAACACAAACACACACACACACACACACACACAAAACAAAGGGATAAAGGGAAACTTTTGGAGCTAACACATACATCTGTTACTTTCATTGTGGTGCTGGATTCGTGGGTGTATGCCTATCTCCAAACTCATTAAACTCTATACATTTTATATGTGCAGCTCTCTGTGCATCAATGATGTCTCAATAAAGCTGTTCAAAAATAAAAGGAAAGTAAATCCGAGACAGAAGGAAAGGGCCCCTTTTCTAACCCACTAACTTAACTTATTAAAGGGAATTGGTTGCTTGCCTGGATGCCCTGATGAGCTCAGAGGATGAGAAAAGAGACAACTGACTGCAGTTTAATGAGAACAGAAACCCTAGCCCCGTGTTCCTAAGCAACAGGAGCTCATACATCTTCTTTCTGAAAGAGGCATAAAAAGCCTCAGCAACCACTACCTCCTGTCTAGGTTAAAGTTTCAAAGTCATGGGAAAAAAATATGTGTTGCGATCCGGTGTCTCTGCCCTTGTATCAGTCAGGCACGGGCAGGGTATTGTGTGGACCCAGGTGTCTCTGCCTATGACACAGGGAGACCTAACAGAGCCACAGAGCAGATTCTAGAGGACGTCGTGTTTAAGACGACATCCTAAAGATGAGCCGGAGTTAATTAAGTGGAACTGGGGATAATGAACCGACAGGCATGCCTGGAAGAGTCGGTGCAACACTTTTCAGCTAGGAAAGCAATTGGTGTAATTAATGAAAGGTGCAGTAGGGAGGCATGAGCAAAGAGGGAGGAAGAGGGTGAGTACAAGATGAGACGGGAGAGAGCTAAAACTTTGGGACATTTAGCAAAACTGGAAGAATGAAAGCATACGATCCTTGATGATGGAATGTACAAAGAGAAGAGAATCTAGGACAGAAACTGTAGGAGCACTCGCACTTAAATGCGGCTAGAAAAGGTTGAGAAGGCAAATTATACCAATAAAGCATCAAACAATATTAGATTAATAACTGAGTAAATGTGTAGCAATTACTAGTAACAATTCTGTGCGGTATGGAGGCAGGCTACCACACCAAGGGCTGCTTGGGTCCTAGTCCCCCTCTAATACTGGAGGTGCTTGGCTGCTCCTTCACAACGTGGAACCGGCAACCCCCCACTCACCTCCTGGCAGGTGAAGGCAGGGAGGGATCAGAGGTCGGCTGACGAATTTGCCCCTTTGACCACTAGGGGGTGATGTGGGTCTTCTTGTAAAATAACCTCCAATGCCTAAGGAGCAAGCATAGATCTTCCTCCATCTAAGAAGCTGTCGGATACTTTTGGTACCTCAGGTGAGGTACTTTCGGTGCTGGTTGGAAGAATATCCTGGTGATTTGCAGGATATTAGAAGCAGAAAATTTAAAAATCTGAAGTAAGTGGAGGTACGTACCATGAAAATAAATAAGTAAACCCAAAAGGAATAGTGTTCCAGTTTCCGCAGTATCATCATCAATGCAGCACTAATTAAAATCACAAGATTGCCCTACCAATACTCTGGTTTCTCTTCAGATTATATAACTCTCTTGCTTTTTACAAAAGATTGCCCCACCGATCACCCAATTATTTTATAACTTAATATAATGGGAAAGGCATAAATAAATAGACAAATTGAAAATAATAGGAAGACTTGGGGCACCTGGGTGGCTCAGTCAGTTAAGCGTTGGACTTCAGCTGAGGTCATGATCTCATGGCTTGTGGGTTCAAGCCCCATGTCAGGCTCTGTGCCAACAGTTCAGAGCCTGGAGCCTGCTTTGGATTCTGTGTCTCTGTCTCTCTCTGCCCGTCCCCCACTCGTGCTCTCTCTCTCAAAAATAAACATTTAAAAAAAGAAAATAATATGAAGATTAAATGCCTATAAGGCAGTTAATATATGACAGCCATCATTGTGGGAATATAAGGGAATGATGGAATAGACAGTAAGTTATTCTAGAATAAGTGGTTATCCATGGAAGGGAGGATGAATTGAAACCCTTCTTTACAACATAAGCAAAAATAAGTTCTAGATGAATTAAACACTTAAATTAAAAATTCTAAATGCTCATTGTTTTGGTACATAAAATGGGAATGTATCTTTATGAACTTAGGTTATGGGAGCAATTTTAATAAAAAATTTAAAAATGTATGCCCCCCCCAAAAAAAAGAATGATAGACTCTACCAAATTAAGAAATTCAACCAAAAAAAATCATAAAGAGAATGAAAACACAAGTGACAGATTGAGATATTAATGACATATATAACTGACAAAGGTTTGGTTCACAGAATATACAAAGAACTGTTACAAATTAATAATAGCTAGTCAACCACAAAGAAATATGAGCAAAGAGCCATTTACAGAAAACACTCATGGTCTAGAAATATGAAAAATATACTCAACTTCCTTAGCAATCAGAAAGATGCCAAATGGAAGTGTAGCGGGATCCATTTTAACCTGACAACATTAAAAGGATATTAACTACTCTTTAAGTCTTGGATGTGGAGAATTTGAAAACACTCACGAACTGTTGATGGGACCATTTATGTGGCTTGACTAATGTGGAAAGCATCTTGCCACATTATGTAAGTGACATGGACACTTTAAGGCTCAGTCTTCAATTCCCAGGTGTAGAGGAAATCCTGCACCGAGATATGCAGGAAAATGTACAAAAATGGAGCACTGTTTGTAGTAGCATTAAAACATAGAACAAACGCTTATTCAAGAATGGATAATGAATTTTAGCAAATGAGTGGAATAGAGTAGAATGCTACATATTAGTAAAAACGAATTATCTAAAATCATATGCATCAACATAGATTAATATCACAGACTTAATGTTGAAGGAAAAAAGAACATGTCACAGAGAAAATATGAACAAAATGATCCCCCTGAGATAAATTTCAAAGACATACAACATTAAATAATCTGTAACGTATAGATGTTTACTTAAGTACTACAAATATGACGAAAGGCCAGAGAATAAAAATATAAACTAAAGGGCAATGGAGACCTGGACATGGTGAGAAAAACAATGACAACTGGAAGAATATAAATTCTTAATCGTAACCCATTTCCTAAGCTGATTGCCTCAGGCGAGAGTAGTCATTCTATTGTTTCCCTAGATGCATCACGCGTTTGTCATAAATATTGTTTTGTATAGTTCAACATTTTTTCATATAAAGTAACTGCTCAGCGATTGTGTAAGTGTGGCAAAACTATGATTGATATACACGACGCTATGTGATTCATTGCCTGAGATGAAAGGGAGAAGGCAAATTGACAAGTTAAAAAGCAAAGAAGTGAATAATGTGTAAGTGACTTTATAAAAAGTAGCAAAAGAACAGAGTCTGGGAAAAAGAAAATGAAAGCAGGTTGAAACTCACCCTAGTGGTTTTCAGCAGCTCTCCCTGCCCTCCCACGTCCTATGAAATATTTTGGACTCGTACACACAGTGGCTGTGAAGCCAACGGCAAGCGATCGCGTCACAAGGAGGTTCTGATGGGGACGGGGAAGCCTTAAAGCAAAGGCCGTGTGCCATTGCTTTTCCCCTGAGCCCACCATGTGCTTCAGACTTCTCTGCTGTGTGGCCCTTTTTTTCTGGGGAGCAGGTAAGCTTCTTGGATTCCGTTTCTGGACTTTCTCCCGTGGCTGTAATATCAGTCTGCCTCCTGGGCTTTTTCTCCAGTTTCTGTCTCTTTCCTCCACAGGCTCCATGGACACCCAGGTCACCCAGAGTCCTAGATACCTGGTCAGAGGGAAGAAACAGACAGCAAAGATGAATTGTATCCCTGTAAAAGGACACAGTTATGTTTATTGGTATCGACGAAAGCTGGAAGAGTTCAAGTTTTTGGTTTACTTACAGAATGAAAATATTCTTGATAAGATAGAGAAGTTTGAAGATCAGTTTTTGGCTCAATGCCCCAAAAACTCACCCTGCAGCCTGGAAATCAAGTCCACTGAGCCAGGGGATTCAGCCCTGTATTTCTGTGCGAGCAGCGAATCCACAGTGCTGAATGTCAGCTTTTCTTAGAACACAAACACATCATGGACCCAGCCCAGGAAATATGTGGTATATTAGGTAGGTAGGAACTAACAGAAACCCAGTGTGGAGGAGCATAAACCAGAAGGAAAAAACGGTAGACAGCAACTCTAGGTGAGCAGAAAGGGATGTTTAAAACAGCTGATGGGGACAGAAACCCAAGGAGAGAGAAGGAAAGTGTAAAAAAAGCGCTCAGGTTCCCCACTTTGCAGGATATCTGGCAAAGAAAAGAAGGAAAGACCCAAGATACCTTTTTTCCCCATGAATCTGGTGGAGTTTTAACAATCTCTATGAAAATATGTAATTCTGTGCTTTTACCTGGCAAAGGATAATGGGTAGGTCACCCGTCTTTCATGTGAACCCTGACCATTTGGGCCAACACATTTCTTTGAACCAGACCCAGAGACTTATTAGGGTTCATAACTCCTCACAGCTGTCCCTTCCCTAGAAACTTGGTAGGAAACTCAGTAACCCCCTCCTTCCAGAATACTACAATTATGCAACTTTTAAAAGCAACTTTCTTGGGGCATAACATACACACCATAAAATGTATCCATTTTAAGTATGGATTTCAAAACTTTCTGACCAATTTTGACACCCATGTGACCAGCACGACATTCAAGATATAGAACATTTCCTACTCCCCAAAACATTCCCCCAAACTCTTTCACTGAGGCCTTTGCTAATTTCTGTCAGCACCACTATGAATTTTTTTATCAGACGCACCTTGCACGTATTTTGTTGAATTTTTCCTATTCATTTTAAAGAAATGTACTGTGAATGTGCTTTTTAATATTCATAAGAACTTTATTCAAATATTTTCCACCAAGATTTCACATTAGCCCAATTCAGTTTAGTCTTTGCATTTTCAACTGATGCCTCGCCATAAGTACATTACGTAAAATACAGACCTTCTTGAGAAGACGGTCGATCACCAGCAGGTGTATGTGAGCTCACAATGTCAACCTCACCTCCTCTGTGAACCACTTAAGTATCAGTCTGCTCTGCTGTCAGGTAAAACATACTAGTTCAAACATATTGGTAAAAGTTGCGAAACTTCTGCAGAGTGCCCTCTAAGATGAGGTTTGGTGGTGGAAATACGCGGGAGTTAAGAATAATAGAAGGGTGTGTTGTACCTGCAGCACGTGACTTGGAGTGGAGCTGGGGCGCCGCAGCCCTGCTGGTCCTGCCGGGAACCCTCTTCTTGTTCCCCTCGGGGGCCATTTTGTCAGGTCCTTGGTCCTGCAGCACAGGATCACCTTTCTCCTCACCTTCCTACCCAATCAGTTCAGTGTTCCTGGCTTTCAGTATCCAGATCAGCAATCTCTTCCTTTTGATTGGATTGTTTAGGCCACTTACTTTTAATAGAATTAATATATTTGAGTGAAAATGCCACATCTTGCTCTTGTTTCCTATGTGTTCCATTTACCCTATTTCTTCTTTCCCCTTCTAGGTAACCATTTTTATTTTTCTCCTGGCTTATTCTTTCACTGTTTGTTTTGAAAATATATAAACATCCCAATGCAAATGGGTGCAGCCACTCTGGAAAACAGTAGGGAGGTTCCTCAAAAAACTAAAAATAGAACTACCCTAGGACCCAGCAATTGCACTACTTGGTATTTATCCACGGGATACAGGTGTGCTGTTTCAAAGGGACACATTCACTCCCATGTTTATAGCAGCACTATCAACAGTAGCCAAAGTACGGAAAGAGCCCAAATGTCCATCGATGGATGAATGGATAAAGAAGATGTGGTAGATAGATAGATAGATAGATGATAGATACAACACACAATGGAATATTACTCAGTGATCAAAAAAGAAGGAAATCTTGTAACAATGCGGATGGAACTAGAATGTATTATGCTAAGTGAAATAAGTCAGTTGGAGAAAGACAAATACATGATTTCACTCATATGTGGAATTTAAGAAATAAAACAGATGAATGTAGGGGAAGGGAAGGAAAAATAAGATAAAAACAGAGAGAGAGAGACAAACTCTAAGAGACTCTTAAATACAGAGAACAAACTGAGGGTTGCTGGAGGGGAAGTGGGTGGACAGATGGGCTAAATGGGCATGGGCATTAAGGAGGGCACTTGTCGGGATGAGCACTGGGTGTTATATGTAAGTGATGAATTACTCAGTTCTACTCCTGAAACCATTATTACACTATATGTTAACTAACTTGTATTTAAATAAAAAATAAATCTAAAATTTTTTTTAAATTAAAAAAAATTATAAGAATAAAGAAAAAAAATTTTAAATAAGAAAATATATAAACATCCCAGATGGTGAAGTACCTCACCAAAGGCATGGAATGGGAACGGGTCATGGAATCTTTTGCAATATGGGAAAAGACGTTTAATAATACGACTTTTCATTATTTACTCCTTTGAGCTGCCTCTGAAACCTGACACAGCTTAGCAATGAATGTGACAAGGATCTTGAATGCACCAGAATGGTCTAAATTTGGTCAACAAGAAGACTATATATGTGTGTATACACACACACACACACACACACACACGCACATATATTACCATTCATTGGGATCTGATGTGTCTCAGAATTAGTTACATTTGCTATTGTAAGAGGTTATTTTACAGTTTATACTGTGTAGATTTTTTGCTATTCCATTTTGGAGATATTATTTCCAGTTGCAGAGTTCCTTTGCATAAAGCCTCACTCTTCCATGCAAGAAACTATATCTCTATCACACTGTGTCACTGTCACTCTCTATTCCGGTAAGTTCCATCAAGAATCGCATAGACGTCATGATAAAGAAGATGAGGAAGAGGAGGAGGAGGAAGGGGAGGTGGAAGGTAGCTGATATTGAAGACGGTACATAGAAAGCTAGATTATAGAAACTGTATCACATTCTCAGGACTAGAATACAACTACACTAAGTACCCATGATGGTCAAATTTAGGTCTGCAAATCAGTCTAAAGTAGTGGTTTACATTTTTTCTTCTTCTTTAAAAAAAAATCAGGACACTTTTGACAAATCTGAGACTTGTGGGCCAACTATTTCTGGGAATATATGAGCTTCCTAATGCTTCCTTCCACATATTGCAATGCGAATCATATCCTCTTTCAAAGCAATCATCCTGGGGCACCTGGATGGCTCAGTGGGTTAAGCATCTGACTTCAGCTCAGGTTATGATCTTGCTGTTCACAAGTTTGAGCCCCACATCGGGCTCTGTGCTAACAGCTCAGAGCCTGGAGCCTGCTTCGGATTCTGTGTCTCCCTCTCTCTGTGGCCCTCTCCTGCTCATGCTCGCTCTCTCTCTCAAAAATAAATGAAAAAATAAAAAAAAGCAGCAATCCTAATCTGTGACCTATGGACCTCCAAAGTGTGCATAGATGGGATTCAGGGAATCCATGAATTTGAATGGGATAAATGTTATCTTTATCTTCACTAACCTCTAACTAAACTATAGACCTTAGTTCATGATAGATACAGCTAATAAACATAGCACTGTTCACAGTACCTGGACAAAGGCAATAATAGAAATCATAGATATTTTGCATATATTACAGTTGGTATGAAAGTCATAGATATTTTTATACCTCATTACATAAAATAAATATCATTTACTCTTATTACTACTTTGAATAAGGGTAGTTTTCAATTCACCAGAATATATTTTTTAATAACTTTTAAAGATGTCATATTAACATATCATAAATTTATTTTAAAATATTTTGATAACTGCATTTCAGAATAACTGGCTTCCTTCATAATACAATATATTCTATTTCGTGGGTTTAATACATTATTCTGAGAAGGAGTCCTTAGGATTCACTGGAGGTCCAAAGGGGTCCATGTATGAATAAGGTTAAGAGTCCCTGCATGAGGAATGAGATCCTCAGCTTTGCAGATGTGATTGAGAACTTGAAGCCTAGACCTGGTCATTGGAGGCAATTCTTTCTCTGAGTTCTACACTCACTGCTGCACTTTCTGATGCTCCTAATTCTATATCATTATACCACTGCCTTTCCTTCTCTCTCTCTCTCTCTCTCTCTCTCTCTCTCTCTCTCTCTCTCACACACACACACACACACACATGCATGAGTAGGGGAGGGGCAGAGAGAGAGAGAGAGAGAATCCCAAGCAAGCCCCACACTGTCAGCGCAGAGTCTGGTGAGGGCCTCGAACCCAGAACAGCGAGATCATGAGGCAAAACCAAGAGTTGGACGCTTAACTGACTGAGCCACCCAGGTGCCCCATGAAATTGTCTTTTATTACAGATGACCTCAGACATAAAAATAAAGAAACCATTAATCTACCAAAATAATAGCATTTAAGAAATAATTAACCTGTTGGGGCACCTGGGTGGCTCAGTCGGTTGGGTGGCCGACTTCAGCTCAGGTCATGATCTCGCTGTCCGTGAGTTCGAGCCCCGCGTCGGGCTCTGTGCTGACCGTGCAGAGCCTGGAGCCTGTTTCGGATTCTGTGTCTCCCTCTCTCTCTGACCCTCCCCCGTTCATGCTCTGTCTCTCTCTCTCTCAAAAATAAATAAAATAAATTAAATAAATTTTAAAAAATTAAAAAAAAAAGAAATAATTAACCTGCAATTATTTATTTTCATTTATCTAAAACTCTCAAAAAGAAACTATGTTATGCAATGAATTTACATTAATTGCATGCATTTCAACTCAATACTGGAAACTGATATTTTAGTTAGCTAGCACAATTCTGTGTCAGTAAATGTCCGATTTTCTCTGACATAGTACTAATTCCACAAATCCCATGGATTACAACACCAGGTCCAGAGAATAATAATAGCAAACGCAAATATGGTGCTTATTCTGTATGAAGAACTATCCTAAATTCCTTATTTATATAAAGTTCACAACAACTTTTGAAGTAGGTACTCATGATACCCATCTTACCAATAAGAAAATAAAATTACAGGGAAGCACGAGACTTGTCCACCTTTAGGTAACTACTAAATGTCCGGACCAGGACGCAAGCCCAGGCCCTACTCCGGGCCCCAGGGGAGGGTGGGCTTAGGACCCTTTGCTATCACCAAAATCACTCAAGGAGTCTGTGCTCCATCTACCGTATCAATTATAATAAATACAGAGGATGGGCAGAATTGGCTTTATCTTATAACCACGAACAATTCGAACATGTTCTTGTATCTGCAACAGTATTGACAGGAACAGGGCAGTTGATAGACAAGCAATAGACTCTGAAAATTGCAGGCATTTCTTTTCCAAGCTCTCGTCACAGCGAGCACAGAGGCACGCGGTGTATCGGGTGTGACTGACCGGGAAACGGGGAACCTGGTCCTCTCACCACTCGGGATCTTGTCCCTTTAGAAGGGATATAAAGAGCTGCGTAGGCAGAAGACGCAAGTGACTTGATCTCTGAGCCTTACTGTACCCATCTGCAAAATGAGCTTTGACAGTCATTCATCTTCTAGCGGTGATAACTTCTACATACTAAGTCAGGGGGAGCCCTATGTTCTAGTCCCCTCCCTTGGGCTCTCTCAGTCCGTGTCTAGACCTTCACAAAGACTCTACCCCTGTCATGGGCAGCTGCGCCCTCTGCTACGTGGCCCTGTTTCTCCTGGGAAGAGGTGAGCCCAACACCCAGTCAGCAAATTCCTATCCTGGGTGTGCAGCCCCCCACTTGGCTACCTTGCTTACCTTGCTCTTACGATAGCGTTGGGCCCCCCCTTCTGGCCATTATCCTCAGCCTTTGTAGCCTTTCCCCCACAGGACCCACGCATGCTGAAATCTACCAGACTCCAGCAGTCCTGCTCAGCAGGGCTGGGCGCCATGTGACCCTGGAGCGTAAACAGAACTTGCGATACAATGCAATGGACTGGTACTGGCAGGACCCAGGCCGAGGTCTGAGGCTGATTTACTACTCAACGGCTGAAAAAGATGTTCAGAGGGGAGACGTAACTGAAGGCCACAGTGTCTCTCGAGAGGAGAAGGCGCTACTTCCTCTCACTTCCTCTCACTGTGAAGCTGGCGCACACCAGCCAAACAGGCTTGTACCTCTGTTCTGGAACCGCACCACAGTGGAGCATGGCCACTGGCCACCTGCACGCACACCTGCTGCAGCCCGTGGCCCCCTGTTGTAATCTTTCTGAACTCCCCCTCTGCCGAGTAGCCTTCCTGCACTCTCTGGATTCTTTTTTTTTTTTTTTTTTTTGCAATTTTTAAAAAAATTTTTCTTAATCCTTATTTATCGTTGAGAGACAGGGAGACAGAGCACAAGTGGGGGAGGGACGAGAGAGAGGGAGACACAGAACCCGAAGCAGGATCCAGGCTCTGAGCTGTCAGCCTAGACTCAGGGCTTGAACTCACAAACCCTGAGGTCATGACCTGAGCCAAAGTCAGACACTTAACTGACTGAACCACCCAGGCACCCTCTCTCTGGATTCTTAATCAAGCACTCAAGAGAACAGACCCAGGGGATACACTTAATTCTGTGCGCCTCCCGGGTTTTAATCACTCCTTTTACATTTATCTGTGTCTTTTCTTGAGATGTTACTGTGCCCGGTTCCCTTTCTGAATGCAAAGGATACAAAATTGAATAGAAACACATCCTTTCTGCCAGGAGCTAATAGTCTAGGAAGAGAGTAATTAGAATAGAATAGAATAGAATAGAGGGGTGGTATTGGGAGGTCATGAGGTCTGGGAGGGAAAACCAAGAGATTTCAAAGACGCTGGCAATATTTTATTTCCGGAGTGGGGTTATTTGTTCAAGTGCTTATTGTATTGGTATGTTATCAAATTATTGGATATATATTCAATATCAGTGTTTTAATGTGGAGAAAACAACCTCATTGAACAATTGAAGGAGAAAGGAGAAGCCTATGGAAAGGTATACATTAAGCTGTTAACATTACTTCCCTAGAATGGGGATGGGGAGGAAGGAAGGAAGAAAGTAAGCAAAAATAGATCACAAGAAAAGAAGTGTACTACTTAAATTAAAGGTTGATAGAAAAATCAGAGAAGAAAATGAGAGGTTATCTCACAATAAATGAACAAGCCAAAACATACCAAAAATATCAAGAAGGTGAAATATTCTGCAAAGCAGTGTTTAGCCTCAGAATCACAAAAACAACAGTAACGAAAGGGGCCTGTATTAAATGGAAAGATAATTAGATAATTAATCATCAAAAGCAATGCCCAGTCCTGGGTTAGAAACTGTGTTTAAATCCATGTAAAAGGGTTTTTTCAAACAGCTGCTAAACTGAATAAAAATTGGGTAGTAGATAAAATTAAAATGCATCGATAGTGAAAGATGATGATTATGAAAATTATATTAAGTTAATACAATTTTTTAAAAGGTTATAAAACAGTGTTCACAGAATGACATACTTTTTATCAAAGAGAATGTACACATGCACGCAGAGTGGGGGAGGAAAGGAGAGATCTGGAAAGACCATCACTAAGGTGTTAACAGGCATCATCTTTGGCAGTCATGTGGTTTTATCTTTATTTTCTAACTTTCTAAAAAATAGTGAGAGGCTAAGAGAAAAATTACCAGGTGTACTCACAACTGCAAAGAAAAGATCTTTCCCTTCCCCCGCCTTTCCCGAAACCACCCAGGGGTGCCCGGTCGTAGTCTGACATAAAGGCGGGAACCAATCAAGTTCTGCTGAATGGTTTGAAATAAAGGCGGGAACCAATCAAGTTCTGCTGAGCGTTCAAATTTAAATGTCAACCTATAAGAACTCTGTAACCTCAAAAAAATCCCTAACTTGTTTGTGCCTATCTATAAAAGAAGCTGTAAGATCCTTGCTCGGGGCCTCTTGCGTCACCGGCAACGAGTGCGGGGAGGACCGGGTTCGAACCTGCAATAAACGACCCTTGCCGCTTGGCTTTGGCTCTGGACTCTGGTGGCTTGTTTTCGGGGGGTCTCTCGAATCGGGGCATATCAATAGATGTTGTTTCTGTTGGCAAAACTAGATATAAAAAATTTTTAAGTGAATATTTCTAGGGGCTCCTGGGTGGTTCAGTCAGTGGAGCATCCAACTCTTGATTTCAGCTCAGATCATGATCCCACAGTAGTGGGATCGAGCCCCTCGTCGGGCTCTGTGCTGAGCCGGAAACTGCTTGGGATTCTCTCTCTCTCTCTCTCTCTCTCTCTCTCTCTCTCTCTCTCCCTGTGCCCCTCTTCTCCTGCTTGCACTCTCTCTCTCTCTCTAAAAAAAGAAAAAAAGACAAAGAGTAAATAAAATGAATATTTCTAAATGAATAAAACACAAACTGGGTGTATTTACTGAGCTGGGATAAAAGCTTTCCTTCCAATGTCATGATGTGTTTTAGCTCATTGACATGAAGCAGTTTCATGATGATTATGAGTCTGCAAAGCAATCACGTCACAGGAAGGTTCTTGATGGAGCCTGAAAAAGCCTCATCCTTTTGCTACTCTGATGCCACCATGGGCTCAGGGCTCCTCTGCTGTGCAGCCCTTTGTCACCTGGGAGCCAGTGAGTCCTGAGCACAAAAGAAAAATCCAGTTCCCGCTTGTCGACTCCCAGCCCCAAGCTCTTCCCTCACAGGATCCCTCCTGGGCTTTGTCTACAGCTTCTGTGTCTTCTTCTTAAAGGCTGTCTTGATGCCAAAGTCACCCAGACTCCAGGACATCTGGTCAAAGGCAAAGGACAGAAAACAAGGATGGATTGTATCCCCGAAAAAGGACATACTTTTGTTTACCGATATCAACAGACCCAGAAAAAAAAGTTTAAGTTTTTTAATTTACTTTCAGAACAATCAAGTGCTTACTCAAATCGACTTGCTCAAGGAGCGATTCTCAGCTAAGTGTCCCCCAAACTCACCCTGCAGCCTGGAAACCCGGTCCTCTGAACCTGGAGGCTCAGCGCCGTACTTCTGCGGCTATCGCAGAGCGCGGAAGTGTTAGCTCCTCTTAGTGCACAAACTCGTCGTGGACCCCACTCAGGAAGTGGGTGGCAAATTTGGTTGAAAGGAAGCAACAAGTCAACTGGAGCTAGCTTAAGCCACAGAGGCTTTAATACGAGGCTAAAAGATGTTCAGCAGCCATCAAGGAGAGATGGACAATTGTGCAAAAAAAACACCACTTGGGCCAGGGGCTGGAATGACTGCCTCTCGGGGCTCACTTTTCTTCTTGTTTCGTCCACTTCATGTTCTTCTCTCCCTGTGTTCTTTCTCTTTTCTTCCAGTCCTCACGGTGGAAGGTGATGATGAGATGGTAACTGAAGGTCACGAGTTCAGTTGTCATCATTCCACTGCAATGCTACTGACCAGCTCACCTCATTCTAAACCTGGGGTCAAATCCAGGGGAAACAATAACCTGGTCATGATCCAACCATGAGCCTTCTCCTAGAGCATTCAACCTTTACCACGTGTGCATGCACGCATGTATTTAAAATCATGTAAATCTTTATTATGCATGCAATTCTGCCTTTTAGATTCTCCCCACTCAGCTCACGTGAGTGAAACGCTTCATTCTTCTGTATGTACGTGTAGTCTGTTGCTTCTAAGTGAGTTACAGCGCTCCATGCCTGTTTCTCCGGGAAGACCCAGTTTTCCTCTGATGTCATGCCAGCTTTGAGTATGCTTGTATACAACGCTTCCTGGACCTGTAGGATCATTTTATAGGATTGTACATCCAGAATCATGACTGCTGAGACATCGAGTACCATTTGTGTGCATTATTTTCTGTATCTAGATACCATCAGAGGGCCCTGCAGGTTGGTGTATGAGTCTCAAATCTCACTTAAAAGTACATAAAGCTTCCCATATCCCCCACCCTCTTATGGTGTTATCCAGTTGTCTAGATTATTGCAGTCTAAGAAGGTAAAGAGATTCCAATCTCTCATCCACCCCCTTTCTCCTAGAACACCATCAGTGCTTACCTTAAAAATGCAGATGACAATTTAAGAAAAATAAATAAAACCAATAATTTAATAGGAAGAGAGAGAGAAGTTACTTTACACTCCTATACTATCAACTGGCAACAATCTAGAAAGCTGGATGATGGTCTCTCCCTCCCCACTTCTCCCATTTCCATTTTTTCTGACTGCTAATGAATTTGAGCCCTTCCTCATTAGATGGTGGTCCTGGATTTCTGTTCTCGAAATGGTCTATTTGTATTCTTAGGCCATTTCTCTACTGAGAGTTCTGTATTTTTCTCAAAGGCTTGTAGATATCAGTCCCTTTTTTATTTTAGAATAAAGCTGAAATATCGCCTCCCTATATGGTGCACCCCTGTCTCAAACTTCAAAGAGCCAGTAGGTATGGAGAGAAACAGGTGGGTATCCTCTGAGCAGGTGCACGTTACCTCCATTACATGAAAGACACCGCTATTTCTCCCCCATTGTTACTCCCATCATTGGGTATCACACAAACGTTTCCAACCACTGCTGCCCCCCACACCGCTTACCACCCATCAACAACCTCATTTCATCCAGAAATGAAAAGAAAATGCTTCAATCTATTCGGCTATGCTTTTTGCCCCCTGGAGTAAACCAAATGAATTTTTCTCCCTCTTTTTCTAACCGGATTCTGCTGGCTGGTTACAGCAAGGAGCAGTAAAAATTCACACATTTTTCTTAAAGACTTAACATTTGTCCTCAGATTGTCTATTTCAGGACCAAATGCCATCCAGGGCAATCACCAATTTCATTGAGCTCTTGATATGATAGCTGATTCACATTAATTTCACCATTTTAAGTCACTGAGACATAAAAAGATTGGGAATTTTTTAGTTACATTGCATGGAATTTTAGTCTCTGGGGAAGAGAGAAGAGTAAAAAGAGAGACACAATACGTGTATTTCAAATAACATGTATAGTTATGGCAAATAGATTTTTTTTTTTTTAACCAAAAACATGAGAATGTTATATGCTCTGTGGGGAGAACTTTTTCTTTGGACAAATTAAAACAAATTCCTGAGGAATAAACTTAGGGAAACAAATTTTAAGTGATACCCAGAAAACTATCAGCATTTACTATAAAGATGGATATAATCATTTAAGAAAAGGGGACACCTGGGTGGCTCAATCGATTAAGCATCTGACTTCAGCTCATGTCATGATCTCACAGTTTGTGGCTTCAAGCCCCACACTGGGCTCTGTGCTGACAGCTCAGGGCCTGGTGCCTGCTTTGGATTCTGTGTCTCCCTCTCTCTTTCTGCCCCTACCCCACTTGTGCCCCGCCCCTCAAAAAAAAAAAACATTAAAAAAAATCACACAAAGGAAAATATTAAAAATAATAATAATTTAAGAAAAGGATCAAACCAACAATTTAACAAGGAATGAGAAAATATGAATATAAAAAGTCTCATGTAAATTTGGAAATAAATAATACTTATGAAAATTGTTTAAGAACCCTTAAATGATGAATTTTGTTATCCAGTTTGATCAAGAACCCTATCAGAGGGTTACTCTTACAAACTTCTTATAATAGTGTCAGCTTGACAAGAGGATCAGAACCTTAAAAGTGCAATAAACACTGTCATAATTATATGACCTTAATGAGAATAACAGGAATTTGGCTTCAAGTCAGAACAGACAGTTGTTACCATACTTGCCTACATCTAGAAGCTACTGTAAAGCTTGATGGAATTTTTTAAGGCAGCTCTCAGGCATCAGACAGCAGGCAGTGGAGGGCCATCATCACAGAGAGGAGGGAAGATGAAAGGGGGTGTCATGATTGCCCCAGGTCTGTGCATTGGAACAGCTTCTAAACTGCAGCACGAGAGCATGGAACCCAAGCAGAGCAACATCAGGGAGACAGAGAGCAGAGTTCAGGGCTGAGCTGCTGTAGGGAAGGAAAATGGCAGACAAAGGGCTCCAATATTGCCCAGGGGTCAAACACCAAATAGCAGACACTTAGAGAGCCTCAGTGAAGCCTGACAGAGAGCAGAGCTGGAGATTCTGGCTGCCACACAGTCCAGGGGTCCATGTGAATCCTGACCAGCCAGAGAGGAGCGAGCCCACTGAATCCCCTGGGAATACACTTGGCACCTCAAGTCTAGGGGTCACACTTCAAGAAGGGGGCCACCCAGGTCCAAGAGCAAGAGCCATTCTACAACTGCCCTAACAAACTTCAACAAGCCTCCCTGGGAGCTAGCTGATCTGTCAATAAATTAAATGGCTTCTAGAGAAAAATTGCATAGCACTCGCTAAGTAAAGGCAGGAAGAAAGAAAGGAGAAAGAAAAATCTAGACTCTCAACCATGCAGCATGCACAATTTCAGTCATGCAATGAAAAAGTACTAGACATGGAAAGAAATGGGAAAATATCCCCCATACATAGGGGGAAATGGGCAATGGAAACCAACCCTGAAATAACACAGAAATTTCAGACAAGAAATTTTAAATAATTATTATTATAGAAATATGTTCCAGGATTTACAGGAAACTGTGTTCATAATTTGATCAATTGATAAAAGTGATTAACCCATAGCAGTCAAGACAAAAGGGGGAAAGACACAAATTCCCATATCAATGATGAAAAAGAGAATATCTCCATAAACACAACAGACCTTAAAATAATGGGATATCATATATAAGTATTACAACTAGACGAAATTACTTGAAAAACACAAACTTACCAAACTGATTCAGGGTGGAATTAGAAATGTAAAGAAATTGAATTACTTATCAAAAACATTCCCTCAAAGGAAAGTACAGACCCAGATTCATTTCTTGGTGAACTCTGGTAAACATTTAAGGGGGAAAAAAATCATGCCAACTTTACAGAAACTTTTTTTAGAAAATAAACTAAACTAGAACTACGAGTTTAGAACTACTTCACAACTCATTATGTGAAGCTAGCAAAAACCTGATGCCAAAATCTGGCAAAGATATCGCAGAACAATATTTTTATGACCGTAGATGAAAAAAATCCTTTTCAACATATTAACAAATCAAATCCAAATGCATATACATATGGATGTGTGTGCATATGTGTATATCCATATATAGTGGTAATACATCATGACCAAGTAGGTTTATTGTAGGAGAATTATTAGCAGAATAATGAAGAATAATCATTTGATCATCTTTTTTTTATTATTTTTAATGTTTATTTTTGAGAGAGACAGAGCATGAATGAGGGAGAGGCAGAAAGAGAGGGAGACACTGAAGCTGAAACAGGATCCAGGCTCTGAGCTGTCAGCACGGAGCCTGTTGCGGGGCTCAAATTCACGAACTGTGAGATCATGACCTGAGTCAGAGTCAACGCTTAACCCACCGAGTCACCCAGGCGCCCTTCATTTGATCATCTTAATAGATGCTGAGAAAAATTTGACAAAATCCAGTACTCGTTCAAAGTAAGCACTCTGATCAAACTGGTAAACAGAATTTTCCCAGTCTGTTGGAGGTGATCAACAAAGAACACACAGCGAACGTCCTGTTTAATGGTTAATATTGAACACTTTCCTCTTGTGGTTGGATTAAGCTATGATGTTTACTCTCACCACTTTTCTTCAACATTAGATTGGAGGTCTTAACCAGACCTTGTGACAAGTGAAAAAAAAATAAGAGAAAAAAATAAAAAGTCCTAACTATTGTAAAGGAATAAATAAAATTATGATTATTTTCAGTTCACATTGTTGTGTATATTAAAAACATTAGGAACTCAATAAACAACAGCTAGAAATAATTAGTGAATGTAGCAACACAAGACACATGGTCAATATAAAAAAAATCAAGTGTTTTTAAGCTAATCGCAAACAATTGAAACAGAAATGTTAGGAGACAATACCATATACGATAGTAAGGATAACAGGAATAAATTTAACAAAAGATGTTCAGTGAACAACTACAAAACATCACAAAGTGAAATTAAAGAAAATATTAAAAATGGAAAGATGTACCATGTCTATGGATTAGAAATTTCAGTGCATTAAGATAGCAGTTTTTGCAACAAATAACATTGGAACAATTGGATGATCATGTAAAATGAAATATACTTGACTGATACCTCATCCCATGAACAAAAGTCAATTTGAGATGGATCATAGACCTAGTATAAAAGCTATAATTACAAACCTTCTGGAAGAAAACAGGAAAACATCTTTGTGAGTTTTCTTACAATACAGAAAGCACTAACCAGTAGTAAAAATTCTTTGTGCCCAAGGATATGTCTACAGATCAATAATTCACAAATGAGAAGAGAGCTTCCAGTGTCCCTAGGATCACACCCAGGAACACACAGCACGTTGTGAAAAGCAGGGTGTGGGCGGAGACTGAGAGATGTGTGCTCTGCCTGTGGTGAGGGATGGGTCAGAGTAGAAGTGGGCTGTAAATAAGATTTAAGAATCATAAGAGCCATCCCAGAGGAGGGGGGATACTGGTCCGTGCCATCAAGGACCGTCTGGGTTGTGCAGAAATTGGAGTGTCTTTTTTAATTCTGTTCCCACCCAATTAATGATGGGTGATGGTCGTTCACTGATGATGGTCGTTCACTCCTCCTCTGGCACAGATTCTGGTCCCAGTACGATGTATGTTTCTCTTCTCTTTGTCACGCGTCTGCACACTTCGCCCATCAGACTCCACTAGCCCTCAACGGACAGGATCCCCGAAAACAGTTTACATTCACCTCCCAAATCTCTCCCACTCCAGTCACTGCCCACAGCAGGTGGCGGGGGGGGGGGGGGGGCAGCAAAGCAGCATGTTTATGTTAAGAATTGCAGATTCAGGTGATGATTTTCCCACTAAGGACAAACCCAAATGACAATCGTTCTTACAATTGTCCTGTTTCTTTTAATCAAGCCCCTGGATAAGCAATTTATTGGGGGGGGGGGGAAACCCCAAGTTTCTATGGATATGATTAATGAAGAACTCTATCCAGAAAGAGAGAGAAGGGAGAGAACACTGGAATATGTCATAGAGAATGTGTACTCTGGCTGCAAAATGTGCCTGCATACTCCTGAATAAAGCAATGAGTATTCAAAATAACAGGAGAGAGAAATGGTGGCAAATGAACAAGAGAGGCCATGAGTTGGTAATTATTGAAGCCAGGTCACGTGGGGGTACGGGGAGGCTCATTGTATCATGACAGCATCTGTTTTATACATGTTATAAATTTTCGTAATCAAAAGAGAAGCTATTAAAAAGGAGACGTTCCTGATGTGATATACAGCCGAACCGATTAGTGTAGGAGGCTCTGGTATATCCCTGGATAAGGAACAAGGAGAGGCACAGACCTGGAGGGGCAAAGAAGATTAACCGATCACATCAATATTTCACATGATCTTTGCGGTTGTGCTGTCTTTGTTTTGTTTTTATTTTTAGTATGAAATTTATTGTCAAATTGGTTTCCATACAACACTCAGTGCTCATCCCAACAGGCGCCAACCTCAATGCCCGTGGTTGTGCTGTCTTTGTACTTTGTTGTAATGAAATACTGAAGACTTTCCTCCTAAAGTCAGGAACAATTTATGTTGAGCTAAAATTACCTCTTCACGGAACTCTTTTCAGTTCATTCAAATGTGAGGGAAGGTGCTAAGTATTCTCTAAAGCGTATACCCACATTAAGAGAATACCTTCCTACAATTAGCCTGTATTTCCCATAAAGATCTGTGCCCAGGAAACATTGACCAGAACAAGAGCATCATTGAAGAGCAATGTAAATTTGGACCCAAGTTAATAGTGCTGGTCCCCTAGGAAAAGACAAAACTCTCAAACTTTATGGTGAATATGTTCAAATTGCATAGCCTACCTAGACCTAAGTGAGAAAAAAAATGAATAAATGCAGAAAAGAAAGAAAGAAAGAAAGAAAGAAAGAAAGAAAGAAAGAAAGAAAGAAAGAGAAAGATTACAGTGTCACAACCTCCACAGGAACTAGTTTCTCTTTATGTGAAAGGAATCTGGATTTACTCCATAGCCTATTCAACAGGGATGAGGGCACGCCCTTGAGCTACTGAAATAGCTAAGGCGTGGGAAGAGGAAGAGACTAGTCTCTGGTCGGTGGCAGAGAAGAAGGAGGAAGAGAAGAGGGGGGAGTTGAAGAGTTTCAACATCCTCTGGTAGGACCCCCAGTAAGTAAGCCAAGGCACCACCTGCCTGAGTAATAAGGGAGCGAAGGTAAGGCCCGGTGGGGAAAGGGGTGTGGCTGCATCTTTTTCCAAGGCCAGATAAGCTGTGAGGGGCAAGGACATCACTGACTGAATTTTTCCCATTTCCTATCTCAGTGCTCTGTTTCCCCAACACTCCAAGTTGGAAACGCCTCCATCTTGCCTCTCCCCGCCATGGACCTCTTCTTGCTCCTGTGCTGTGTGGCCTTTTGTCTCTTGGGAACAGGTGAGTTTGGGAAACATAGGGAAGTCCTTACATCTCCCAGGTCCTGGCTGAAGCTTTTCCCTTGAGCCTGTGGCAAGAGGACCCTTCCTGAGCTCTGGCTCCAGTTTCTGTCTTGTTTTCTCACAGGCTCCGTGGATGCTGGCATTACCCAGACCCCAAGGAATGGGATTATAGAGACAGGAAAGAGCATTGTACTGGAGTGTTCTCAGACTATGGATCATGCCTATATGTACTGGTATCGACAAGACCCAGAACTGAGGTTACAGCTGGTCTACTTATCCTACGGTACCGACAATATTAACAAAGGAGAGGTCTCCAATGGGTACAGTGCCTCTCGAAAGGAGCGAGAGAAATTCTCCCTGTTCCTAGAGACTGCCATTCCCAAACAGACAGCTCTTTACTTCTGTGCCACCAGAGACTTTCACAGTGCTTCTTGGCCACCTGCTTTCTATACAGAAAGACAGGCACATTTGCTCAGAGGGGCACAGAAGGCTTCCCCCATGTGAGATGTGGGGATCTTTAGAGGTCTCAGTAGTTCTATGCTCCATGTGCCTCAATCTGAGCTTGAGGCCACATTAGATCAATGTCCCTAGGCCATGGGGTGACTGAAACCACAGGCTGGACTGAACCTATCTCCCTGCCCACTGACCCTCTTTATGTATTCTAGTGGGGCTAGCCCAATAGTGTCATTCTAGAATAAACCTGACATTTGTCAATACCACCATGATTTTCTGTTTTTCTTTTTCTTTTACTTTGGGGTGTGGTGGGGAGAGGAAGAGGGAGAGGGAGAAGAAGAGGGAGAGGGGGAGGGAGGGAGGGAGGGAGGGAGGGAGGGAGAGAGAGAGAGAGAGAGAGAACCCTAGGCAAGCTCCATGCTTAGCAAGGAGCCTGATGCAGGGTTCAATCCCACGACCCTGGGATCATAACCTGAGCTGAAATCAAGAGTTGTACGCTCAACCAACTGAGCCACCCAGGTGCCCCCACCATGATTTTCAATAAGAACATCTCTTATTAGCTCAAACACAATGTGGTTTTTCATGGTTCTTTTGCCTTTGTCTCTGCCCACTTTGCACTGTGCCCCTCTCCACTCTGTTTCTACAGACTGCCCCTTCATCCTGCTGTCCCCTTCTCTGTCCTGGTTCCTCCAAGTGCCAGCCATTCTTCAGCTCTGTATTTGAGTGCCTTTAGACCAGGAACAAACCGACTACCTTGTTTTCTAAAACTTCATCCTAAATAAATTCCATTACTATTTAAATCTGACTCAGAAGGTGAAGTTTGTCAAGTACCAGGACTGGGATCTAGAAAAGTTATCTTTCATCCACTGCCCCACATGTGGATCTCTGCTGAGAATAATCTTAACCTGCAGGAGCAGGTAGACTGTGTCATTATCTGGATGTAGTGGATCTCCCAAAAATGTGCCTTCTCCCCAGCATGGAGCCAAAGCTTGGAGCTTGGAGATTCCTCTTTCTCTCAAAGGCCCTGGAATAAGTCCCCAGCCCCCTGCATAGGGGACCTTCCTGGGAGCCAGCGAACTCCCGGCACAAAAATACTCAATCAAGGGCTCCATAGCATAAAACCTGCCTAAGAATCAAATTGAGGACTTTCTTATGTGCTTTGTCTCTGTACTCCATGAGCCTCAATTATTTTGGCAAAAGAATCCATGACTCAGTGACAGTTCACTCAAAGAACCCAAATTATTTCATTTTCTACACGTTCTGATCTGAGAAGAATGTCATACTTTTTTTAAAAAAAAAAATCTCCTGGGGGCGCCTGGGTGGCTTGATCGGTTAAACGTCTGACTTCAGCTCAGGTCATGATCTCACGGTCCGTGAGTTCGAGCCCCGCATCGGGCTCTGTGCTGACAGCTCAGAGCCTGGAGCCTGTTTCAGATTCTGTGTCTCCCTCTCTCTCTGCCCCTCCCCTGTTCATGCTCTGTCTCTCTCTGTCTCAAAAATAAATAAACGTTAAAAAAAAAATTAAAAAAAAAATCTCCTGTGTGAGTTCTAGCTCATCTGCTTTCCCTTTAAAAGGTCGGTTTGCTAGAATTTTGTTCTCTGCTTTCTATGCACACTTCATCAAAGCCTCATTCTGTAATAATAATTCTTCTCTCATAAACTATTAACTGTACCCTTTAATTATTTACTAGATATGTCTAGTAGATTTTCCCAGGACTTTTTCTTCTGCCTTCTTTTCCCCTTAGTATAGATATCCATCCTCAACCTTCCCACTCATGATCATGACAATTTCTTCACAAGTTCCAAACTGGTGGACTCAACTGTCTCCCGGACCTGCTCTACAGTTCAAACTCAAGTGATTTACTGCTGAATTTATCATCCCCTCTCCCCTACATGCACCCATTCTGGCCCAAACCCTGTGTTTCTTCTCAGTCTTAAACCACCATTCTAGATTCCTCCTTCCATAAGCCCTCATTAAATCCATTTGCAAATCTATTATTTCTGTATTTCATATTGTCATAGGTTTGGTTTTCTAGAAAGCAGACTTCGTTAGGGGAGATCAGTGTTCGGTGGGTTATTAGAAAATGCCGTTGATTGATGGGGGGGTGGGAGGGAGGGGAGGGTGGGTGATGGGTATTGAGGAGGGCACCTTTTGGGATGAGCACTGGGTGTTGTATGGAAACCAATTTGACAATAAATTTCATATATTGAAAAAAAATGCCACTGTGATCAACATAAGTAGAAGGGAAAGAAGGAAGGATGGACTGGGGAAGAAGCCGGGCTGTTCTGCAACCTTAGCAAAAGCCTTAGCTGAGCCATAGGGTGGCCCTGAGAACCACCCGAGGTGGAGGTGAGGGGGCCAGGTCTTATACCCCACTCTCCTTGCAACGATGTCAGTGTGAATGTGTTGCCCTGAGAAAGGGCGTGCCCGCAGGTGATGGGGACAGCTGAAACAATTCATAAAGAGGGCCGTCAGCCCGCAGCACCCCTAATTGATGGGGAAACTGTCCTTCACGCCTGAAGGGAGATACAGGGGACACATCAGTCTTCGATACACATGTTTATCTGATTCAGCTGCTCCTTTCCTTCCTTGGCGCTTCTACTCCAGTGCAGACTTTCATCATCCACTCCCCAGAAAAAAACCTCGGTGCCCTTCTTGACGGTCTATCTGCCTCTTACTTCCTCTGCTTTACTCGGTCTTAGATGCTGCCACCAGCCTGATTGCATGTGGCATTCTTCACACGGTACACAAAGCCTTTCATGAAAAGATCTGTGTCTGAAAATGCAGCCAAATCATCCACATTCCCTTCAGCCCTTTAGACTCTAGCTCAGCTGAAACGCCTTACATTTCCCTGATGAGGCCAAGGCCAGTTGGACAACCGTACTTTTGCAAATGTTCCCTCTCATCCGAGATGGACTTACTTCTTCACTGCTGGCTCACTCCTGCACAGCCTTTAATTCTTAGCTCAGAGATGAGCTTATCTGTAACGGCTATTGTGACGCCCGTGGACAGAGAAGATTCAGCTCTTATCCCTTCCAGATACTATACTTATTGTATTCTAGACTGACTCTCACCGAGTCTATACATTCTCTAGTTTAAGAGTGATGTCCCTCCAGGAGTGCCTGCGTACTCAGTTGATTTCAGAGTCTCTCATTTTTGGCTCAGGTCATCATCTCACGGTTTGTGAGTTCGAGCCCCGCATTGGCCTCTGTGCTGACAGCACAGGACCTGCTTGGGATTCTCTCTCTCTCCCCTCTCTCTGCCCCTCCCCTATTCACACTCTTATCTCCCTCAAAAATACATAAATCAACTAAAATTTTTTTTTGAAAGAAGACTGATGTCCCTCCAATTTTATATCCCTAGAACTGTGTATAATGTCTGACTTAGCAAAGGAAAGATGGACGAAAAGAAGGGAGGGAGGGAGGGAGGAAAGAAAAATAGACTCAAATACGTCTTCTTTCAAATACTCCTTCATCCGAGTGGGACCCGAGCCTCTCATATATGCCCCAGCCCAAGACCTGCCCCAAGTTCTTCTTTCTTTAATTCCTTCCACTGTGAGAATCAGATTTTACACCCAGTTACTGCTGGCGCCTTCATCCGTTCATCACTCATTCTTAAATCTTCACACTTAGAACAACTTGGGGCCTCCCCGCTTCCTATTTCTTTAAAATTCATCAGAAAACCCTTCCCAAATCTCTAAGTGTTTATTCATCTTTTTCACATTTTTTTTCAGCAGGGGGCAGTAAAATTTCATTATTATTTTGTTCTTCCTAGATGCTACCTATTAAGGCAAGACCAGCTTTCAAAGTAAAAGCAAAGACAGAATGTTGTTCAATTTTTTTTTTATTTTTTTAACGTTTATTTATTTTTGAGACAGAGAGAGACAGAGCATGAATGGGGGAGAGGCAGAGAGAGAGGGAGACACAGAATCGGAAGCAGGCTCCAGGCTCTGAGCCATCAGCCCAGAGCCCGACGTGGGGCTCGAACTCACGGACCGTGAGATCGTGACCTGAGCCAAAGTCGGACGCTTAACCGACTGAGCCACCCAGGCGCCCCAGAATGTTATTCAATTTTAATGATCACCCTTGTCTAAAGGAAGGCTTTCGCGGACAAGAAGATGTCAGGGTTTGGTAAGTCAAAATTGGTATATTCTTTTGGGATGTATGAGAGACCAAGAATGAACACGAGTGTGCAGTTGTCATACGTAAAATACATAAAGACCAGGGGCACCTGGGGGGCTCAGTTGGTTAAGCATCTGACTCTTGGTTTCAGCTCAGGTCATGATCTCACGATATCACAGTTCGTGAGTTCAAGCCCCACATCAGGCTCTCGCTGACAGTGTGGAGCCTGCTTGGGATTCGCCTTCTCTTCCTTTCTCCCTGCCCCTCCTCTGCTCATGCTCAAGCTCTCTCTCTCTCTCTCTCTCTTTCTCTGTCTCTCAAAATAAATATATAAACTCAAAAAAATGCATAAAGTCTGAAGAGGTCATCCGTCAGCTCCAAATCCCGGGTCAGCAGCAGCTAAGCAAGATTTTGAGTGACTGTCACCTGTGAATCCCAGTGAACCAGGGCAAAAAGAGGCAGAGGAAGGGGGAAGGGGTCCTGGGATTAATCTTTGTGACTCATGACTGAAGCTACAGACTTTTCTGTTGAAAACAAATGGGGGAAAGAGGACAGTACTTGGTGTGGATGCTGTTTACTGCGACAGCACCCAAAATATTTTAGCCAGTGTTACCAAAGCATGTATTAGAAAGAACTGCAGGTCTGAATTTTCTATTCTATCATGATTGATGGTGCAGTGAAGAGAAAGATGAACTTGATAAAATGGAGCCAAAGTTGATAAAGTCGGCAAAATCTGAACCCCAAGTCCATGAGAAACAAGACCAAGAAAGCAATGTAATTAGCACCTGACAATGACCATATGTTTTTCGGAGAACTCAGCACATGTCGCTTGCCGCCCTAAGCCCTTCCCACGTGTGACCTAAATGTGTTCCCTCGTGTAATCCTCCCAACATGGTCTCTTGTGCCCTGTCTGATCCAGCCGCCCTGTTCCCTGGGCCCTGGTTTTGAGCTCTTCTCTCAGCTTTGCAAAATCCATTCCAGCTCATCCTTCAGCTCACCCCAAACAGCCCTTCCTTTCCTGACCTTCCCAACTAGATCACATCTTCCTGTTGTGGCCTTTCAAAGCTCTGCAGTCCTCCCTTTCATAGCTTGTGATAGGGTTGCAATCTAATATTTTGCAAAAAGAGTAGAGACTTAAGATAAACCAGCAAAGCATCGAGCCTACTTGGCGTGAGACAAGTAAACAGAAATATCAGTCTTTTGACAGGTAAAGGGAGATAGATGACACCGCTATGTCAACAGGATGGCTGTCGGGCCCACATGATCTTCAGGGACTGTGTCGCCACATGGTGACTTCATCAAGAGCCCACCCCTCTTCCCCAGAACTGGGAGACACCCTTCCTGCTCTAACTGTGCCATGGCTGTCAGGCTCTTCTATTACGTGGCCCTTTACCTTCTGGGTGCAGGTAAGTCACTGACACAGATTTCTTTAAAATCAGAAAGAAACATTTTCCCCTGTTCTGGCTTTGAACCTGGTTCCAGCATCAAGGTCCACCCGGTACCCTGTCGTCAATTTGTGTCTCCTTTTCTCAGGTCTCGTGGATACTAGTGTCTCCCAGACCCCAAGACACTATGTTTCAGGAACAGGAAAGAAGATTACTCTGGAATGTTCTCAAACTATGGGCCATGAGAACATGTACTGGTATCGTCAAGACCCAGGAAAGGCACTACAGCTGATCCATTATTCATATGGTATTAATACCACGGAGGAAGTAGAGGCCTCCTCTGGATCAACCGTCTCTAGAATAAGGAAGGAGCATTTTCCCCTAACACTAGAGTCCACCAGCCCCTCACAGACATCTCTGTACTTCTGTGCCAGCAGTGAACCCACAGTGCTACACAGGCACCTACAGCCTGCATAAAAAAGTGAGGAAGCCCCACCTTAACCTCATCTGAAACTACAAAAGCCACCAAAGATTTTCCCAGACTCCTCGGCCCTGAGAAGACAGTGCGGTCTGAATGACGGTGTGGGTAGAAAACTAACCCTGGGTCAGTCTCTACGAAGATGGGGAATGGCCAATTCCACATTCGAGGACTGACTTGTCCCCTGCGTTTTTATTCAGTCTAACTAGAGGTCCATTACTTCTGTGGATTGTTTCAAGAAACAAACTTTTAGTTCCATGGATTTCCTCATTGTTTTTCTGTTTTCTGTTTATTTGACCCCAAATTGGATCTTTATTATTCCTTCCCTATTCTTACTTTTGGTATACTTTTTGCTTCTCTTTACAGTTTCTGAAGGAAGAAATTTAGCTTAGAATGCAGACTTTTGGTTTTTTTTATTCTCTAATGTAGCCATTTAACGCTATAAATATTCTTTTAATCACTACTTCATTCCATGTGATTTCATATTTTATATTTCTTTCTTCAGTTAAAAAATATAATTTTCTTTGAGATTTCTTCTGTAATCCGTGATTCATTTAAGAGTATGTTGTTAAATTTCCAAGTATTTGGGAATTTTCCAAATTTCTTTCTGTTGTTTATTTCTAAGTAATTTGATCTGAGAAGATACTTTGCATTCTCTCGATCCTTTTATATATGCTGAGATTATTTTATGGCATAATATGTGGTCTATATTGGAAAACATTCTATACATTCTTGAAAAGAATGCATATTCTTTGGCCGTTGAGTAGAGTGTTCTAAAACCATCAGTTAGATCAACTTGGTTGATAGTGTTGTTCAGTCTCTTTACCCTGACTTGTTCTCTGTCTAGTTGGTGCAATCAATTTTTGAAGGTAGAGGGGCACCTGGGTGGCTCAGTCAGTTGAGCGCCCGACTTCGGCTCAGGTCATGATCTCGCAGTACGTGAGTTCGAGCCCCGCATCGGGCTCTGTGCCGACGGCTCAAAGCCTGGAGCCTGCTTCGGATTCTGTGTTTCCCTCTCTCTATGCCCCTTCCCCACTCATGCTCCATCTCTCTCTGTCTCTCAAAAATGAATAAACATTAAAAAAAATTTTTTTTTAATTTTTTGAAGGTAGAGCATTGAAACCACCAACTATAGTTTTGATATGTTCATGTCTTCTGTCATTTCTGTCAGTTTTTACTTCATGCATTTTGGAACTCTGTTGCTATGTGTCAGGAGACACCCCAGTCTTGCCCATGCAAATGCTCTTTACACAAAAATGGACTAAATTTAGAAATTTATCGGATGCCACCAACTTTACCAATATATGCAAAGTGGGAATCTCAGAAAGAGAGGAGCAAGAGAAAGAGGAGCAAAGAATGCATAGCCAAAAATTTCTCTAGTCATTGAAAACATTAATCAAGAGAATCTAGAAACTTAATGACTCTTAAGTACAATAAACACAGAGATACTCATCTAGACATTATAGTCAAACTTCAGAAAGCCAAAATACATAGAGAAAATATTGAAATAAACCAGAGAAAAATGACTCATCATGTGTAGGAGACCAGCAATATGGCTGAAATGATGGAGGTCAGAAGATATGTGACATGTAGGAAGAAACAAACAAAAGTCGCCAAGAATTCTATACCCAACAAAGATACCCTTTGGAAACAAAGGTGAAATAAAGACATTCCCAGATAAGCAAAAAATAGGAGATTACTAGTTAGCAGGCTTGCCTTACAGAAAAATCTTAGGGCCATCAGGCTGAAAGAAAATGACACTGACAGTACCTTGAATCCACAGGAAGAAATAAAAAGCACCTGAAAAAGTCAATATAAAGGGAATGATAAGTAGGTAGGTAGGTAGTTAGATAGATAGATATAGATTGATAGATAAACACAAAAGCAGAAGCTAATGAGGTAGAAAATTTTGAAACAGTAGAACTAAGAAATACATAATAAGTTCTTGGGAAAAATAGAAAATTGCTTGTCAACTAAAAGACAGGGAGAACAAATATACTAAATAAGGAATGACAAGGGGAAATTATCAAAATAGAGTACATTTTTAAAAACAGTATTTTGTACAATTCTCCATAAATAACTTCAAAGCCTAAATGAAATGGATCACATTTTAGGAAAATGCAGTCTAACAAAACTGACTCTAATGCAGATAGAAAGTCTAAGCAGCACAGTAGCTAATGGCCCTAAGAGAAATACGTGCACCATCACCATCCCAGCAACAAAGCAGCCCCAATAAAAATGAAAGGTGGGAAGAGAGTTTATGGGGCATTTAGCGGCATGCACATTCCCAGAATCATATTCCCTGCAACTTTCTCCTTTACTGGAAGCAAACTGGTAGCCAAAGGAACAGAAATCGCTACAACAGAAATATCAGTTGGATGAAGTATTTACTATAAACAGAAATGTTTACTTGAAGACAAAATTCTTCAGAATTCTATCCTAATTCTCATAATAAGAGCCCAACCTGGTTAACAAGGATGCTTCGGCATGATAAGAAAGTACTTGGAATCACTTCAGACTTGCTAAAGGCTGAAGATATTTGTTTACAAATAAGAAATAGGAGGCACATGGGTGGATCAATCAGTTAAGCAACCAACTTCGGCTCAGGTCACGACCTCGCAGGTTCATGAGTTCAAGCCCCGCGTTGGGCTCCGTTGCTGACAGCTCAGAGCCTGGAGCCTGCTTCAGATGCTGTGTCTCCCTCTCTCTCTGCCCCTCCCCTGCTCACATGCTGTCTCTCTCTCTCAAAAATAGATTAAAAAATTTAAAAATATATTTAGAAAGAAAGAAAGAAAGAAAGAAAGAAAGAAAGAAAGAAAAAGATAAAAAGGAAGAAAAGAGACCCACCAAGAATTTAGAAAAAAAAAAAATTGGGCTTGAGCAAGCCATCTGCCGAAAGTATGCTCAAGGTTTGCAGCAAGAATAGACAGAGTTAGCCTAGGACACCAGAGAGTAAAGAATATTTTGCATTTCAGGCAGATGGAGATAGCATACTAAGTGTGCTTTTACTTCTATAAGTTAGAGTAAATTGAAAAATAATTCCTGAAGGCATAAGACTCCAGTCAAACTCTTAAGAGAGAGAGAGAAGGAGAGAGAAAGAGAGAGAGAGAGAGAGAAACCTTGAGAAATTTATTATTAATAGTTGAAAATACAGGTTTTGGAATTCGACTTACCTGGCCACTTCCTAGTTTTACCAAGGTGCTGAGCCTCTCTAAAGACATTTCCTAGTCTGTAGAATGGAGTCAGTAATATGTATCTCCCAGAGTTTTTATTTAGTCGAGAAAACGTGTATGGACTGCCTAACGCAACCCCCAGCACAAAAATTTGACTCCATAATAAATGATGATGTTAGTAGCGGTAACATCATTAGCAGTGCTTCTAGTTCACCATTTTGCGAGCTCGATCTTAATGAGTGGGTACTTTATACGGGGCTTTGTTACAACCTCTTAACGTTTGAATTTTAACCCATTCGATCTTCACAGCATCTCCGCGAGGCACACGCTTTCATTGGCACGAATTAGTGACAGTAAAATTAAGGCACGAAACGGTTCGTTTGCTCACCTACGATGAAAGGAAGCGGCGGAGCCAGTATTCGAATCCAGGCAGTTTCCCTCTAGAGCCTTCCATAGTAACCGCTAACCTAGAGGCAGTAGTGGTCGTCAAAGAATGCCAGCGATGAAAAACTATGTCTGAGGCAGAAAGAACGCAAAGGAATAGCATGTATAAACCCAAAAGAACAACCACATCTCCCAATCTGAATTGCCCAGAGGAGTGAAGCCTAGCCGGGTGATGCTCTGTGATGGGAAGGAAGGACTCCATTTCTGCAGGATCTAGGACCATGGGCGCGGGTGGGACAGTGACATCACAGGCAAACCACCTACAGGCTGATGAGAGCTGGAAGATGACGCGTCCCTTCTTTTATCATGCCTTGGGGAGCAGGCTCCTCTGAGGAACCAGCTTTTTGTCTCCTGGGAGCGGATGAGATCATGCAGCGCAAGGAATACTCACACACTGGGATCTCTAGGCTGTGGCATAAACCTTATTTTTTTTTCATGGACCAAACGACCTTCCTGGTGGACCCTGCCTATCACTTCTGCCTCCTTCTCTCCCAGGTCACTTGAATATTCAGGAAATCCAGAATGGGGGGGGGGGGGGAGGGAGGGGAAGCTTTTGTTTGAATGTCTTTAGGACTTTGCTCGTAACAGAATGTTCTGGCGTGACCAAGTCCCAGGGTTGGGGCCACAGCTGATCCACAGCTCACTTGCTGCTGGCCACACCAAAGAAGATTCCCTGATGCGTGCAGTGCCTCCTGGAAGAAGGAGGAGGTTTCTTCAGGCCCTGGACCCATCTTTGCGCTCTGTGCTAGCATTCTATGACGATCCACAGCCACCTCCTCAGGTGGCCCAGAATTTGAGAAAAAAAAAAAATCATCCTAGAAATAGCATTAAACGGCGGAAAGCCACATCTATGACATTGGAACTTCAGTTCATCTGTGGTGACTCACATCCCACAATTTCCCTGAAATGTTTTTTTCCCCAGGCAAGCAGTTTTGAGAGCAGTTACGAGGTCACCCAAAGGGATCAACAACTACCAGTGCCTGCAAAGTGTTTGTCCCCACTGGTAAACCTCCGGTAAAACGAGTTCCTACAACAGATCCAGACCACCTCTGAGCATGTTCCAGGCACCTACCAGATTTTCCTTTGTTTGTGCACCTTTTCCTGTTCCATTCCCTCCACCACAACCTGCTCACAGCCCAGGAAACACAGGCATTATGGGGAAAGCATGCCGAGATTATATGGTGGAAATTCATGGAAATGAAGACATTAAGCCTGGCTAAAATCAGAGTACTTTTACAGTAAAATTTCAAGCTGCGGAGAGAGGTACCATGGTTTCCCATGAGGAAGTGAGTTTCCAGAGAAGTGTTTGGAGAAAATCCTCAAGGGTTCATGCAACACTGCTCAACTCACAATAAGGGTCTGGTAAAAATTCTAATGCTTTTATTTGATTTTATTTTTTATTTTCGAGAGAGAGAGAGATAGAGAGAGAGAGTGAGAGCACACTACTGGGGGAGGTGCAGAGAGACAGGGGGACACCAGCCAGCCTGATGTGGGGCTTGAACTCATGAACCATGAGATCACAACCTGAGCCGAAGTTGGACGCTCAACTGACTGAGCCACCCAGGTGCCCCGGGTCTGGTAAAAATTCTAAAAACACGAACCCACCATATCAGAAAGGATATATCGTATAAGGGAAATTAGAATTCATAGAGGTAAAAAAACCAAAAAACCAAAAAAACCTGCCACGCTAATGCTTTAAGAGAACATCATACGTGATTGTGTGACCTAAATGAAGGAAACCAACCACATTCTATTAAGCCTAAGAGGCTTTTGATTCTTCTCTAAAGCAGTGAGGGAGGCGGGTGTGGTCTCCAGCCAGGAAGCAGCTGAAAAAGTGTGGGCCTCAGAGACTAAGTTCATCACAGCACCAGACGGCACCATTCATCAGGTCCTGCTATGAGCACCAGGTTCCTCTGCTGTGTTGTCCTTTGTCTCATCAGAGTAGGTGAGTCCTGGGCACCTGTCACCGTCTTCCCAGGATCCACCCAGAGAACGTGTTTTCAGGACAGTAGCATCAGTCTCCCCTCCCCAGGCTCTGCCTTTATTTGACCACTTTTTTTTTTCTGCCACAGGCCTCAAGGATGCTGTAGTCACACAGTTCCCAAGACATAAGATCTTGGGGACAGGAAAGAAATTAATCCTCCAGTGCACACAGGATATGAATCACTTTTCAATGTACTGGTATCGCCAAGACCCTGGATCTGGCCTGCAGCTGATCTACTACTCAACTGGTACTGAAACCTTTGAAAAAGGAGACGTCCCTGAGGGGTATCACGTCTCTCGAAACGAGTTGCCGAATTTTCCCCTGACCCTGGACTCTGCCAGCACCAATCAGACATCTGTGTATTTCTGCGCGAGCAGTTTATCCACAGCGCTGCTCAGCCACATCCTCTCTGCACAAGAAAGAGGCGAACCAAGAAGGGAGGGGACACTGCCTTCAAGATTCCCAAACCGTGGGGCACCTGGGTGGCTAAGCCCGTGAAGCCTCCGACTTTGGCTCAGGTCGTGATCTCGTGGTTCGTGAATTCCAGCCCTGCGTCCAACCTGCTTCTGATTCTCTCTCTCTCTCTCTCTCTCTGCCCCTCCCCCACTTGTTCTCTCCCTCTCTCTCTCTGTCAAAAATGAATAAAAATTTTAAAATTAAAAAAACAGATTCCTAACCCAAATTAGGGAAAGTTATCACATGAGATTGTATGGAATCCCTGCCTTGACTTTAATATTCCTTGCTTCCTTTTTTTTCCCCATTCTTGTCCCTCTAAGACATCTTTCCTGTCATAATCAAAATCTTTACCCCTGGTTGATATTACACTAGACCAGAGGGCATTAACCCAAAGTGAATATTTCCTAATGCGAACTTCAATTTTCAGATACAGATGTAGGGGAATTTTGATAAAACTGAAGCCTGATCAAGTAAAGAAAAAGACCCTCAGATTTGCAAAGATCCTTCAAAGATTCTACAATGGCATCTCTCAATAATTGAGTCATACAGGAAAATAAGTCGGGAGGGGGGCTTCCTCCAATGTGAACTCCTGAGCGTGAGTAACGTAGATACAGAGGGTGATGACAAGTTCTCAGACAACTCGTGAACTCAGGATTACTGAGAAGGAGAAAAAGTTCGTGGAAGGGAGAGCGGTAGGTAATAAGAGACATAAAATGTGTTTGTTCACAGGGATCGTTAGGGAGCAGAACCTCACTTGGGTAGATGCAGGTGTCATGTTGAAAACGAAAACGTGTGGTGCTGAGTAGGTAGATCAGAGACGCAGCAGGCTCATCGCGCAGTTCCCCAAAGGCAAATGTTGGGTGATAACGAACTGTATTCGTTTTCTGTTGCGGTGTAACAAATCACTGCAAATTAGACGGGTTGCAACAGTACCAATTCATCATCCCGCACCTCAGCATGTGGGAAGGTGAGGGTGGTGGGGCTGGGCTCTCTGCTCAAGGTCTGCTGAAACCACCATGTCATCTGGCTGCACTCCCTTCTGGGGCCCACTCCTCCTCCCTGCTCATTCTTATTATTGGCAGAATTCACTTACTTGCGGTGGTAGGAATAGGATCGTGTTTCCTTGTTGGTGGTCACTGGGGGGTTGCCCTCAGTTCCTTGCATTCTCTCTCTGGTCCCCTTCATCTTCAAGGACGGAAATGCACATCAAATCCTACTTATGCTTTGACCCCCTCGTTCTGCTACCAGCTGGAGAAAACTGTGCCTTGAAAGGTCTCATGTGATTAGAGTAAGATGGGGTCATCTGGATAATATCCCTTTTGCCAAATACTGTAACACAATCATAGGAGCGACAAGTTGTCATATCCGTAGGTACCACCTATGCCCAAAGAGGAGGGGCTAATACGTGGGCAAGGGTCCCTGGGCGTTGTTCTTAGCATTCCGTCTACCACACCAAAGGAGAACAAATACCAAAAGTATCGGGACAGGAAATTCAGAGAGCATGCAACCAAATACACTAAATTAGAATTCAGAACTACTTGAAAGATGTTTCTGAGTCTTGGACACACAATAGATCAATTTTTCTTCCTATTGTTTTATCAAGGACACAGAATAAAAGTAGAACGGAGTGGCCCTTGGTAAAGGGAGCAAAGAGAAGTTACAGGAAGGAAAGGGGAAGAAGAAAGATCTAGTTCCTACTGGAAGGACACCAAAGCCTCAGGCTAAAGAACCATATCGTTTTAGTCTCTGGGTTGAGAAAAGAAACAAGAGATGAGACCAGAACAGCTGCCCATGAAAAGGATGGAGTGAGAGTTGAGAGAACTTTTTTGAAGAGAATAAACTCGGTGGGCAGAGGGAAAGCGATCTGTAATAAGCTTCGTTACTATGAATTTTGAGGTAACCTGACATGGAAATAACTTAACAGTTCATTGATTATTTGGGGGAGGTAGTATAATCTCTTGAAACTCCAATGAGTCAGAAAGTGAACAACCTTGATGTGGGGCCTCGGGGAAACAACAGATATCAGGATCCAGTTAGCAGGACATTATTGGATGTGATTTTAGTTTCGTTATCAGCCACTTTGCGAAAGTTTCCTGGAGAAGAAATTGGAGCTTCATCTGGATACTGATCAGTGTCTCGGGCAGCAAATTGTTTTTCTCCTGAATTGACCTACTCTTCCATGATCAGACAACAGAGCTCTTGTCAGGGTAACCCAAGTGCTAATGAGTCAAGCAGGACTGAATTCCACCTGCTGCCATAGATGGAGAGTGATCATTGGAAGAGGAGAGAAAAGTTACTTTCTTAGACAGAAAAGCTACTTTCTGAGAAGTTATCAGTCTTTTGTCTTTCTCTATAAGGTGGCTGCCTTCCACCATCCCAAGATGGGGGCTGGGAGCATAAAGAATCCCACTCTGTAATTAATGAGTTCTAGATCCGACCCCTCCACCCCAATTACTAATTTCAACTCAAGTCCATTCAGGACACCAACTGACTACTCCCTCCTGGAGTTTAAACACAACGTGTCACCTTTGACCCACAGCCACCCTTCTGGTTTGCCGATTTGGTGAGTTGACGCGTGAGGCATTTGCTTGCATGAGACTGAAGTTGTCCTACGTTTCTCGTTCTCCTTTACCCTGGACACTCAATCCGTCTCCAAGTGCTTTGGTTTCTAACTCCTACATAACCTTTCTCTTCATCCATTCTCTCAGTGCAACCGCTGCCATGTTCATGCTCTTCTAATCAGCTCCACAGGCAAATTTAGTAGCCTCTTTAGCTATTTCTCCAGCTCCAGCTTCCCCCATCTAATGCGGTATAAGCCTCCCAGTACCAAGTGCCATCATCCTGACTGCAAGAACCCGGCCATGTCACTCCCTTCCGCTGCATCCGTCCATGGCTCTCTGTGGTCTATCAGACATAAAAGCTAACTATATTAGCATGGGGGAAAAAACTTATGACAATCCTTTTAAACAATTTGAAAGGAAGGAAACTAAATACCTTACAAGAAAGACATCCTTGCATTAGAATGTCAAGTTCTCATTAGAGTCCAGAATAATGATAAAAAGCTCTTTATTTTTCCCTCTTGAGTTACGGATCTCTTTTTCCATTAGGTCCATCACAGTTGGGCATTAGGGAAGACCTACCCATGTGCTGTATGTACCTGGAAGAGGTCCGTGCTTCAGAGTCTTCAGGTCTTCTCACAGGAGGAGAAAACCAAATGACCTGACCAGATCCGGCCTCCAATTGACACTCGAGATATTTCCCGCCCCTCTGTCTTCCTAGGTTTACCAGTTCTTAAAGCACATGTGTACTATGCTGACAAGTGCTCTTTTTCCTTCCATCTACTAAACGTTTTTCTAGTTCTCAAGCTTGATAAGGGTCAAGAGAGTCCTGGGTATGGTGGTGGGTTTCGGAAGACACAGAAGTGAATCCCCAGGACAGAGATGTGTGGCGGTGGACAAAACTTCCTGCATATATAAGGTGTGATCACAGCCCTTCTAGAAAATCCACCCACACCTCCCGGCACTCGTGTTCTCACACACTTGACTCTAGCAACATCGAACTCCAGCTATTTCCAAACATGCAGCACATACATTTCCCTTGAATGACCTCAACTCATTTTGCTCTTCAAAATCTCACTTACAATAGCACTATCTAAAATGTGCTTTGTTTTCCCAAGATCGTGAGCTCCTTCCTCTGTACTCTCACTGCACCTTACACAATTCTTCCTTCCTGCAGATGCCAAGTTAAAATGATTATTGGTATGGCTAACTTCCCATTGGACTACAAAATCTTCAATGTAAGAAGACACGTGTTGCCATCAGTCCTTCCCCAGAATTTTCCTCTGTGCTTGGGATACAAGTACCGTGAACAATCAATATTAAATATTATCAGCCTAGAGACAGAAACATTGTCCTTTTTGTTCGTGCCTGGATTCCCATAGTCTAAAACATAGTCTAAAACCTGCCACCCAATTGGTATTCATTATATGTCCATTAAAGGAAAGGATAAATGGTTCAGCAGTGTCCACAGTGACTGGGTCCTGGGCTTGCTTCCTCTTCTCCCCCTAAAAATTACATTCCTTAAATTTAATCAGTTCCCAACCTTACCTTCCTTTTCTGGTTAAGGGTTCCTAGTGGGCCCAATAATGCCCCCCCACCACCAAAGTATTCATTTCCCTATGCTCAGAATCTGAATATATTGCCTTCCATGACAAAAGAGAATTACATCTGTAGATGCAGTTAAATTTGCACACCAATTGAACTTGAGATAGATGGTGAGATTATTCTGGATTATCCAGGTGGGCGCAGTTCCATGGGTCCTTACAGAGTGATGTGGGAAGGACTCCACCTTCTGTGACTGGGTTTGAAAATGGAGGGCACGCCAGAGTGGCTCAGTGGGTTGAGCATCTGACTTCGGCTCAGATCATGATCTCATGGTTTGTGGGTTTGAGCCCCACATCAGGCTCTGTGCTGACAGCTCGGAGCCTGGAGCCTGCTTTGGATTCTGTGTCTCCCTCTCTCTCTGCCCCTTCCCTGCTCATTCTCTCTCTCTCTCTCTCTCTCTCAAAAATAAATAAACATTAAATAATTTGTTTTTAATGAAGAGGAAGGAAGGGGTCATGGAGCTCAGGTAGCCTCCAGAAGCCAGAAAAGACAAAGAAACGGATTCTCACCTAGAGGCTCCAGAAGACCATAGGGTCCTGCTACACCTAGATTTCAACCCATTGAGAACCCAAACTACTAAATATACATTGTTTCAAGCCACTGAGTTTGTGATACTTTGGTATAGCAGCGACAGGAAACTAACACAGAGAGAGCCCCACTCCTGAGCCCCTGAAAGAAGGCTGCTGTTGAAGAAAGTCACTCCGGGAGAAGCCTAAGAAGAGGCAGAGGGATAATAAGGACAGGAGGTTGAATCAGATGATGCCATTTTTAAAGGCAGATGCTGCCAGTTCCTGCTTTTGGCGCGCTCCATGTTTGCAAATGCCTCCTCTGCACAGGCTTTGGACCAGAATGTTCCAGAAGAGAGTCACTGCCAGCCTCAGGGGGCCTATTCTCTTGGAAAGAATTCTGCCTTTGGTCTGACAGTCAGCGGCCAGCACTGAGTAGCTCAGAGCCACCAAGGTGCTGCTGCCCAGAAGGCAGGGAGGTTGTGACATGGGACACAGGAAGTCACATTCCAAACAGCAGGAGATTAGAATGTGCTGTTATTGTGAATCTCAGCAGAAGTCCCTTGGCTTTGGGGCGCCTGGGTGGCGCAGTCGGTTAAGCGTCCGACTTCAGCCAGGTCACGATCTCGCGGTCCGTGAGTTCGAGCCCCGCGTCAGGCTCTGGGCTGATGGCTCGGAGCCTGGAGCCTGTTTCCGATTCTGTGTCTCCCTCTCTCTCTGCCCCTCCCCCGTTCATGCTGTGTCTCTCTCTGTCCAAAAATAAATAAAAAACGTTGAAAAAAAAATTAAAAAAAAAAAAAAAAAAGAAGTCCCTTGGCTTTGAAGCTTCCACCCCCTTGCAAGGTGACCACACAAACACACTCAAGCATGCAGATGGAAAGAGGGAGGGAAAAGGAGACAGAGAGAGGAGAGAGAGGGAAAGGAGGAAAAGATTGAGCTCCCCCGTCCCTGGAATGTTCCAGCAGTAACTGAGACACCCAAGTCCCTCTGCACCAGCAGTTTATCAATGCGGCCACATCCTCTGAACAAAAAATGGCAGACCCAAGGTACACGGTGACTCTGCTCTCGTGAGCCCCACCCCCACCCACAAGGTGGCCCAGCAGCCCTGCTTAGAATTCTCTCTGCCTCTCCCCTGCTCACACTCACTCACTCTCTCTCTCTCTCTTTCTCTCTCTCTCTCTCTCAAAATAAATAAGTAAATATATTTTTTAATACACACACACAAATTTGTTATCTTACAGTTCTGGAGGTTAGAAATCCAGTACCTGGGGTGCCTGGGTGACTCAGTCGGTTAAGTGTCCGACTTCAGCTTGGGTCATGATCTCATGGTCTGTGAGTTCGAGCCCCACATCGGGCTCTGTGCTGACAGCTCAGAGCCTGGAGCCTGCTTCGGATTGTGTCTCCCTCTCTCTCTACACCTTACCTGCTTGTGCTCTGTCTCTTTCTCTGTCTCTCAAAAATAAATTAAAAAAATTAAAAAAAAAAAAGTCCAATACCTGTCTCATTCAGCTAAAATCAATGTATTGGTAGGGCTACATTTCTTTCTGAAGGCTCTAGGAGAAAATCAAGCACCCTTGCCTTGTGACTCCCCGCTTCTACCTTTATCTTTATCTATCTCCCTGACCTTTCTTACACATTCACGTCTCCCTCTAAACACAGCTGCAAAAGATTCCCTGCTTTTAAAGTTTATTTGTTTATTTATCTTGAGAGAAAGAGGGAGAGGGAGGGGCAGAGAGAGAGAGAGAGAGGGAGAGAGAGAATCCCAAGCAGGTTCTGCACCATCAGCTCAGAACCCCACATGGGGCTTGATCTCAGAACCACGAGATCATGACCTAAGCCAAAATCAAAAGTCAGATGCCACCCAGGCGCCCCAAGTTTCCCTGTTTTTAAAGACCCATGTGATTAGACTGAGCTTCCCAGATAACCCAGGATAGTCTCCTCGATCAAGGCCTGCTGATTAGTAACCTTCATTGTATCTACAACCTTAATTCCCTGTTGTAATCTACTCTGAACATTTTCATTTTATGGGGTGTGAACTTCTGAGCCTATTTTTCTGCCAATTGCAGTAAGATTCCACTAGAGGGCACTAGCGTATTCCTTATTATGAACACTACATTTCAAATAATGATAAATGAGAAAATCTGATAAAACTGAACACTGTATCACCAGTTAAAGAGAACCAGTATACAAATATCTCTCATGAGGTCTTTCAAAGGTTAATCATATAATAGGGAAATATATAGGGCAAAGCAAATTCCTCAGAACTAAAATGGCTGCAGCATAAGTAAAATAGGATTTGAAGTGTGGTAACCATTCTACAGCCTATATCTGGGCTCAGGATCACCCATAGAAAAAATATTGCCATGCACTTAAAGGGATAAATGTGTTCCCTTACAGGGTTTTTTAAGAAATGGCTCCTCAGTGGCAGAGGCAGGCATAAGCATTATTGTCCCAAGACTGTTACCCCAGAAGGAATGCATGGGAAATGCAGATTTCCTAAGTAGTGCGCCCAAGGAGGGGGCTGAGAGCAGACACTGAAGAAGTCCATGGACAGATGGACAGCACAGAGCAAGATGCATTACATTAAAGTACAAAAGACGAGGGAGATATTTCAGGGCTCCTGGCCATCTACAGGATTCTCTTTTCTTCCAGTCTCTTTGTTAGGGACATAGAAGTTTGCCCCACACTGGGAGAAAGCTCCAAAACTCTTGAAAGTGGTGGCCTTTGGGAAGGAAATGTCACAAGGAAGCCTCAAGAAGGAAAGGTGGGAAGGTGTAGGAACTGGCTCGTGATCTAAGGGTATCAGGAACTCAGGTTAGTGGCATTGCTTTAGAGTCTTGGGTTGATGTAGAGAAAGAAAAGAGAGACCAGATCACTGGCCATGGGGTGTGGTGGAGGGGAGCGGCTTGTGTCTGAGGAGAGTGAATTAGCTACTGGGGGGAAGGACGACAGAATCAGAGGCCTCCTGGGGGTGCCTGGGTGGCTCAGTTGGTTAAGCATCTAACTTTAGCTCAAGTTGTGATTTCATGGCTCATGAGTTAGAGCCCCACATCGGGCTCTCTACTATCCGTGCAGATCCTCTGTCTCCCTCTCTCTCTGCCCCTCCCCTGCTCTTTCTCTCTCTCTCATAAATAAACATTTTTAAGAAAATTAATCAGATACCTCCTGAATCTTGGGTTAATCTAACATGGAGAATGCTTGGGATGAACTATAAATCTTTAAATTGTAATTATCCACCTCTATGATGTGGGAAGCACCATGGAACCTGGGAAAACCCACTGGATGGGAGGTAAATAGTGGGTTTAGTTTTGTGGAGGTAGGTAAACTGTGAAAGATTTCTAAAGGTGAAATTCAGGACGACAAGGTTTACTAAGTAACAAGGAAATTGTTGACTTGAGGAGGGCTCCTGAGAATGAAAACTGCTTCCCTTCCTGGAGAACACCTGTCTCCCAGCTAGGATATTGAGTACTCTCAGGACAATGGAAAACACCAAGGGCTGAAGTGGAGCCAAACCTGTTCCCCGCCATGCTTTTCCTGGAAGGAACAGAACTGGTAGCGACATACGAAGAGAGAACACGCCTCCTTAGAGCAGAGTTACCATCCTGAGAGCAAGCGCGCCTCTCTCACTGGCCTAGAATGGTGACAGTTTGGAGCCCCAGCTTGAAGGCGACTTCAGGCAAGAAAGCTATCTCTGAGTTGCCGGCACTGCCCCCAAACAGGGATGAGGGCCCACTTCTTGCCTGGGGATGACAACGATTTGGCAAAATCTCTGGGAAACCCTAGCCGTGGATGGAAGCATTTCGGGGAGATGAGGCAGTCTCTTCCCGCTCCTCCTCCCCTGGGCCCCTCAAGAATACTCTGGCTCCAACAAAGCACAAACAAACTCAAAGGTGTCCGAGAGGGGAAATTTTCGGGGCAACCCCAGGCAAGTCACCTCAATGCAGGAAGGACACAGTGATCCAGAAAAGGGAGCAGTATGTGTGGCAGGAACTCAGAAGAGACGCCACGATGGCCCCAGCCACAGACAGAACTTCCCATGACTCGGATAGACAGCCAGTCGCAGCCAGGATCTGGGACATATCCATGCTTCCTTGCGGAGCGGCACGAAGAGACCGCAAGAAAGAGGTTGTAAGTCTATAGCAGACAAAGAAACCATGTGGGCTGGTAAATATGTGAGGTCACTGAAGCCAGCAGATGTCGCCCCTGCCTTTAGGGAGAGAGAGAAGAGGGAAAGGAAGAAAGGTATGCCTAACACCAACGTTGAGGAAAGCAGCCACTCGTGCCCACAACTACGCATACTGTGCTAACGGGGAGAGGGTCCTGCATCTAACATGTTGAACTGGATACAGACCGGTGAAATAATCCGCCCTGGGGACCTGACGGGATTTTTACGCATGTGCCTCTTGTAAACGGTGGACACTAGTCGGTGGGTACACAAGGATAGGAAAACACTTGGAATTTTCTCTGCAGAGTAGAAGTGAAGACTTCTAAAGTGCAATTTTGATGACAGTGTAGGTTTCACGCTCTCGCATATCTGAGTGACCAACATGTTATACCAGTTTTCATCATAAAGATTTAAAATATACCAATATTTGCAAGCTGGGCAAGAGGATACTGATGAGACGTTGTCCAGTGCGCAGAAATACGCAGCCTCAAAGGAGAGCGACCGCAGCAGCCGGTACTGACTGCCTGGGTTTCACTCCAGCCCTAGGAGGAAAGGGGGGTGGTTTCACCCCTGAAAATGAGGGCCAAGAAGCTGCAGAGATGGAGACATTACAGAGACCGACTAGAGCCCCGGGGGCTAGGAGACACCTGTGTGAAGCCACCATGGGTTTCCGGCCCCTGGGCTGGTCGTGCTTTGTCTCCTGGGAGCAGGTGAGTTTCGGGACACGTGGACAACCTGGCCGTAGCTTGCAGGTCTCAGCTCAAGTCCTTTTCTAGAGCCGCAGATGCCCTCCTCGGCTGTCTCTAGCTCTGTTTCCTTCCCTCACAGGCCCCATGGTAGCTAGGGTGACCCAAACCCCAAGACACGTCATCACCGGGACTGGAAAGCAGTTGACAGTGCATTGTTCTCAGGACATGAACCATGACGCTATGTACTGGTATCAACACCCAGAGCTGGGTCTGAAGCTGATCTACTATTCGAGGAATGTTGACTTTATTGAAAAGGGAGACGTCCCCGATGGGTACGCTGTCTCCCAGAAGGAGGAGAGGAATTTCCCCCTGACCCTGGAGTCCACCAGCACCAGCCAGACACCTCTGTATCTCTGTGCCAGCAGTAAATCCTCTCTGCACAAAAAGAGGACCACAAGAGCAAGGAGGCTCCTTCCTGGGGAGCCCCCCCACACACACACACAAGCAGGAGGAAAATTCCCTCCACCATCAGTGTGGGCACTGACTTTGACCACTTCCCTGACTCCCCACATCCGGGGACCCTGAACAAGCTCCTCCCAAGCTCAGGCTGCAGCCCTTTCTCCTCACCGGGCTTCAGGGGTGCCCAACCCGAGCCCTCCATCTTCACTCCAGTCGCTCCGCAAACTTTTGTCCCACATTCCAGGTCCTGTTTCCCGGATGTTGGCCACTGGGAGGAAGAGCACGTTCTGGGTTGTTTACAAAATCTGCCATCTCCCATTTTCCTCATCTCAGCACATGGTCCCGCCATCCACCCAGACGGCCAAGCCAGAAATGCAGGAGTCAGCCTCACCCCCTCTCACATCCCATCCATCCACCCCCCCATCCGTCGCACCCCCGCAGATTTCTAGATGTTCCATCCCTCGCCAATTCTACCAATGTTTCTGACCTCACCGATGATAGTGTGGCCCACCAAATGTCTCTCACCTGGATTCCTCAACCACCTTCCAAGTAGTCACCCCCCACCTGCCCCCATCCAGAAGCCACTGTCTCCAGCTTGAAACCCATCAGTGTCTTTTCTTAACCTGGCCAAAGTCTCCGGTATAAACTGGAGACTTCCAAGCCTCTCCATGATGTGGTCTTTGCATACCTGTCTCTACCTTCCTAACGTGAAAGTCCTCTTTCTTTCACTCACAACTACGGGGCATTTCCATCTCTTACAGGTCCCCACATATGCCCTTTGCTGCTTCACTGCTGGTTCTTTACCAATAACGTTCACTCTACCTAGAGCCCCCTTCCTCTCCCCACCTACCCGGAGAGCTGACCAATCGTTCCTCTGTATGCTAATTCAGAAGTCATTTCCTCCAGAAAGATTTCCTTGAAGCCCTGGCTGGGTGAGGCCTCTGCCCCCTGCTCTTATGACAGCCTGACATGCTAGCCTCAAGGCAATCAATGTGCTCAACTGTTTACTGTTTAAAGTTTACACAATTGGGGCACCGGGGTGGGTCAGTCGGTTGAGCGTCTAACTCTTGATTTTGACTCAGGTCGTGATCTCGTATTTCATGAGATCGAGCCCCACGTCAAGCTCTGCACTGACAGCGGAGGAGCCTGCTTGGGATTCTCTCTCTCTCTCCCCCTCTCACTGCCCCTCCCCAGTTCGCTCATGCGTGCTCTCTCTCAAAATAAATAAACTTTTTTTTTAAGTTTATGCCAATAAATATTAAGGTTAATGAGAACAAGGATCATGCCTATATTGTTTACCTTTTTTATCTCCATACTTGCCATTGACTTGTTAAGTAAATGAGTGACTCCGTCTTCTCTCAGACCCTCTTTCTAAAGCCTCTCTGACTAGTCCAGTATCTAGACCCCTTGCAAATTTCTCTCCTACACATAGTTTGGGGAGATTCCAGGGTTTTTCACATCTGTAGACAAGCCAGACAACTCATGTGCTCTAATAGAGTTTTTTATTATATTCCGGCCCCTTGTTGACTCTGTGCTATATGTCAGCCTGACAAGGATGTTGCCTCTCCGGGTACCACTGTGTCCACAGGATCCTTTTCTTCTTCTGATGGGCCCTAAAACACCTGCCCACCACTGCTGCTGCTTCTGCTCCGAACCATTACATTTGCCAAGCGGTACGATGTGCCAGATGGGGCCAGCGGGCTCCGTCATCCCTCCCAGGTAGTTTCCTGCAGAGTGACACCTCTATTAATGAAGCACAAGAGGAAACATTTTGCCCGGGCTTTTCCCTTCCCTTCTCTGTGTTGGAAGGGCAAAATTACAGTTCTGTATCTTGATCCCCAATCTCTTACACAGACTTTAGCACAAAGACTCGTTCAATGACATACATTCCTCACCAACCAGCAAAATAGTAGTTACACCCTGGAACAATGGAACACAGAGAACCTCATCCAGGATGCAGAATCTGGCAAGACAAAACAAAACAAAATACAGCAGCTGAGCTCAGAATTCACTCATCCCTCCAAGAACTACGGCTGCATTGCTGGGTTGGTGAATCCCCCACCCCTTACGGAAGGATGAGCTCTCTCAAGGAGGCATCTTACGCTGTTATTCACATAGGCTTCCAGTGGACCAATCCCTCCTTTTTGAAAGACTTGCCCAGACATTTCTAAACTACAAAACTTGTTCCTTCTCCAGTCTAAGCTGAGTTTCCATTATACCTTTGATCACATCCTCAGTATAAATACAATTATATTAATTAAATCGGAGATGTAAATGGAGATTATAAGACGAGAGACTGTTTCCTGTAAATGGTTCTGCCATCTAATGACCTCTTTCCTGGAAGTCATCTCAAGTGACCCCTTATCCCATGCGAACCCATGGGACAAGGATGTAGACAGACCCCTTCATATTTATACAGAGTCCCACACACCTAGCCCTCTATTATAGGACCTAGGGATCTGAGCTAGGATGCCCTTATTCTTAACTTGGACCTGCCTTAGGCACCAGGTTACTCTGTTACCCTTGATTCTAGGACCAGGAGATTTCTGGTTCTAAACCATTCCTTAGAGGATGCACCCACAGCCTGCTTTATGGAATCTATTTCTGATGCGTAAATCACACCTCAATCAATCTCACTCATGCTAAAGAAATATCTACAAGAGTTCGAGAATTTTCAGATTTAGAATCCTAGTCACTTTTTTTTTTTACATTAATTTTTGCTCACTAATTGTCAATGTCCTTGGTGGACTACTATTTCTATGTTCTTCCCTTAAAAGTGGGGTACCCAGGTATTATTACACTAACAGCAGAGCCAACACAGACACCCTACCATGAATTCACCTGCCATGATATCCTCCTTGGGATAGATGGTTCATGGGCACAGTAGGTGTCTTTCAACTTGGTTGGCCAGACCACTACATTAAGCCTTTCTCTGGTGGTCATACATTGGCATCCTTCCTAAGCTCTCTCTCTTCAGGTACCCTCTCTTTCAATCCACAGTGCCCATGAATGTCAGTGCCACTGAAATCCCAGGGTCAGAAACAAAGGGTGACTGTGATGTGACCAAAATACATACCATGACCCGTATATGCTGATTCAGACAAGAGCCAGGAGTGAGGCTACAATTAATCTTTTACTCAGTGCCAGGGGTACCAACAAATGGGAAGTCTAAGAGACAGGGTGCCTTATAAATAAGACCGAGCATTCTCCCCAACCTTCAGACATCTAGCCCTTCTCAGACACACCTGCCAGCGGTTAACCCACAGCACTGCCCAGCCACTTCCGTTCTGCTCCAGAAGGGTTGTCACAGCAGGGAGGTGGCACCCACATGGGAGACAGTGAGGGGGGACAGCACCTGGGAATGAGCTGTCACAGTCCTCTCTCCCTCCCCCCTCCTCGGGGTTTGTACATAGCTTCCGCAGCCCAGGCAACCTGAGAAGATCCCCCTGCGGTCAGTTTGGCTTCCCTCCAAGCACCTGCTAGAGGGAGCTTCTTTCCACCCAGACACGCAGGGCTTCAGGGACTCCTTCCAGGACCCCCCGCTGTCTGGCCCTTTGCACTGCCCTGTTCCCTCTCCCATCGCCCACATTTCGTTTTCCAGCTCCACTCCATCTCTAGACAAACTGCCTTTCTAATTTCAGGTGTCGGCCTCTAGACTTCATTTCTCCAAGGCTCAACATTGTATTCAGCGTTATTTTATAACTGCATTTCAGCTGTCGCCGCCACCTCTCTGCCAGGATAACATCCAATTGCACACGACGTTTCCTCTGCCAGGCCTGCCTGGCAAGCTCCCTCTTGCTCTCCTGATCTCCTGATTGCTTCCCACGCTCTCCCAAATGTCCCTGGTCACTTCCTGGACACACACACCTTCTACACATCTCAGTTCTGCAATCGTCTTACCGTGTTGTTACTGTTTGCTCTAAATCTTTCCTTAGGGCCATCTGTTCTTTGATTTAAGGTAATATACCTTTCCAGTTTGTGCCTGAAGCACCGCACGATGGATCCATGGATCCAATCGAAGCTCCGTGAGGCATGGAGCATGCCTCTGTGGTCCATGAGGGCCTTCCCGGGGCCAGGCACATAGCAAATGTTCGAGAAATACCAATACAAGGATTCTAAGAGGCCTTCGAGAATTCTAATCAGGATCTGTCTTCCTGATCTCTCTTTCCAGCTAAGCACCCTTTTAATAAGCAGCTTAGATGACAAATCTTATGGATAAATTCTCTGAGACAAGCTTTTCTTATTAAGCATAGATGCTGCTGATCTCTGAGCTAGCCATGCCCCATTTCTGCAACAGCTTCACCACTAAAGATTCAGGGACAGAATTTTCTAGTCACAGACTCCATAATCACCTCCAGCCTCAGAGAGGAGCTATGGTGACATGGGGCGGGGGGGGGCGGGAGGGTGGAGGCAAGCTCTCCCAAGGAAAGACCCTTCATGGGAACTATGGGGTCACTGAGCTCAGAGCCGACGTGTTGACCCTCTGCCCCAAATTGCTATTGTGAGTTCAGGAAGAAGACTGTGACAAAGAGGCACTGTGGAAGTAAGCTTTACTGGAGTATGTCTCAGTTTGGGATTTCTCTTCTTCATAATAAGTAACAGAAATGTCCTATAATCCTTTGCCTCCTGCCCACGGCGTATCAAGCCTATTCAACTGCCAGAGCAAATAATATTTTAGCATTCCCTCCTCTACACAATATTTTTTTTGTTAACAGTCATGTAATAATTACAAATCTTAACATGCCCCAAAATCACCTGTTGAGGATTTGTTTTGTTCTGTAGAGTTATTTTTTAAAATTGTGTGTGTGTGTGTGTGTGTGTGTGTGCATATCTGTGATAAGGGCACTTAACACGAATCCCTTTCAGCAAGTATTTAAGTGTACAATCCAGTCTGGGGGCGCCTGAATGGCTCAGTCATTTAGGTCATGATCTTGCAGTTTGTGGGTTCGAGCCCCGCGTCAGGCTCTGTGCTGATAGCCCTGGATTTGCCCAAAGCCCTGCTTCAGATTCTGTGTCTGCCTCTCTCTCCACCCCTCCCTTGCTCTCTCTCTCTCTCTCTCAAAAATAAATAAACATTAAAAAATGTACAATCCAGTCTTGTTAACTACAGGCACAATGTTGTAGACAGATCTCTAGAAGGTAACCATCTTGCAAGACTGGAATTTTGTACCTGCTGAACAGCGACTCCCCACTTCCCCTCCCCCAGGCCCCGGCAACTGCTTGTTTTCTGTTTCTAGGTATTTGACACTGGGCTGAGTGAAATAAGGCAGTCGCCGAAGGGCAGATATTACACAAAAGGAGTCTTTTATCACCAAAGTTGTTTAGAATTTCTGGCACATGGTGGGAACACAAGCAGAACAACTTTTAATTGGATTTTATTATTGTCTTTTTTTTTTTACATCAGTATCTGCTACATTATTCATATTTGGCAATTGTCCAAATGATTCCTTTATAACAAACAGGAAAACAGATTCTGGCCCATGTAATTCCAATCCAGAATTACATTCTGTATTTAGCTGTTATTTCCCTGTACTCTTTTACTCTGGACCTCTCCTCAGGCTGTCCTTTGTAATTCAATACTTTGGAGGAGTATACACAGTTACTTTACAGAAAACGGTACTTAATTTAGTACTGTGGTAAAGCATGTTGGAGGTGAAGTGTTAGATGAAAATAATTTGTACTTTCCATGTTTCCCCTCATATTACATTTTCAAGCTTTTTATGATGAAAAATTTTAATCACAAGCATAGAGAGGAATAATACAATGAGCCCTATCGCCCAGATTCAATAATTAACATTTTGCTACTCCCCTCCCCCCTCCACCATCATCCATTTCCCCAGCATTTTGGGCTGATACATTTTGAAGCAATTTCCCAGACATCACAGTATTTTATTCCAGATTTTAGTAAGCTCTAAAAAAGAATAACACTTTGTTATATCATATTACCTACCTAACAAAATTATTTGTAATTCCTTACTATTATATACTGCCAGAATTATATTCACATTTTTCCTATTACCTTGAAAATGACCTTTTAAATACCTGCTTATGCATTTGCTTGTGATGTCTCTGAAGTACTTCTTCCTTCCCTTTTCCCTCCCTCCCACTCCCCTTCTTCTTTGTCCTCTTCTACTTCTCTGCAGACAGTGCACTCCTAGTGAATAGGGAAGGGTGACACTAGGCAGGGAGAGAGAAGGGGGGCTCGGGGAGGCAGGTTGCAGCGACAAGTGGGAGGCTGAAGAAACAGAGGGGTTTGGAGAGAAAAAAGATGAAGGTATTCCAGACCCGCCTGGGCTAGGTGCCATGCGTGGAGTCTCACGAACTTTCTGACAAGGTCCCAATAAAAAGTCAGGGACAAAAATCCTTGGCAGCTACCCAGTCGGGACCCTGTCACTCTTGAGAGCTTTATACTCTCTCTCAATACACTCTACTGCTTTGCTCACTCCCTGTTGTCTGCAAGAGCCATCCTTTGACTCCGTGAGACAGGGGCCAGCGTCTCTCCCACCCTCCGGTAACACTAGTGTTTGCACCTGGAACCAGCCACACCTGGACTCCACCATTGGTCGCCCATGGTGTCCACTACACTGCCAGGTGGACCTGCACGTGTGGGCACTGGCACCACTGTGTCTCCACCACCAACACAGAGGACAGAAAAGGCAAGTGTTTTATGAAGGAATTAGCCTATTACTCATGGGAAGAATCATACCTCTCTATGTCCCTACATCTATGGAAGCAAATCATAACAATTAGAACAGAAATATCTACAACTAGGGGCGCCTGGGTGGTTCAGTCAGGTAAGCATCCAACTTCAGCTCAGGTCATGATCCGCAATTTGTAAGTTCCAGCCCCGCGTTGGGCTCTGTACTGATTGCTCAGAGCCTGGAGCCTGCTTTGGACTCTGGGTCTCCCTCTCTCTCTGCCCATCTCCCGTGCACGCTCTGTGTCTCTCTCAAAAATAAAAAATGAATAAACATTAAAAAGATAAAAGAAGTATCTACAATTAAATACTTTCAGCGTACTACATGTGTACTTAAGGACGGACATGTAGAAATGAGGACTCGGGGACTGGTGATCCTTTGCAATTCGAGATGCCACCTGGATATAAGGATGTGCCCAGGATGGCAAGGAGCTACTAGGGATCTGATAAAATCCCCTAAACACTAAAGCTAATCATTTCAAAAGCAGAGAACAGCACAACAGGAAGATGGAATTTGAACCAGAACACGAAGTCAGATGTATTGCTTCTGGCCGCTTCTGGTTATGAGATTCCCGGGGAATTCAGGGGAAAGATATTGACGGTTGAGTCAGAATTACTCTGCAGTTTGAAGCTTTTCCTTCCTAGCGGATAAGCAGGATCGGACACTGCCTGGGTGAAGTCCCTATTACAGAAGTATCATGAAGCTTAAAGAAGAAACAGCAGGGCAGGTGTAGGACAGTTGGTAATGAACCAGAGTATAATATCAAGAGTTTAACAGCAAGTGCGGTTTTGGTTTTTTGTCGATTTGAATTCATGGGAAAACAATTCCTGGAGAAATATTTTGGAAAGCAAGTCTTTTTAGACAAAGATTTATCCCAAAAGGGGAACATAAGGATGAGTCCAAGAAATCATGTGGGTGAAGAATTTTAACATGCTGTCTGACACAGAATCAGTATTCAGTAAACAACGGTGTGGTGATGAGTCAGTGCTTTGACCAGCCACACTTACGGAGCCCTGCCCGTTTATAATCGGTCCATAGGTACCAACTTGTTCCTTCCTACATTCACCCTGTGCGGTTGGTACTGTTATTAGTCGCATTTGACATATAAGGACACTGAGGCCCAGAATTTGCCCGTGGTCACAGCCGGTAACATGAACGACAAAGCAGATTTCAAACCCAGACAGTCAGCTCCACAGCCTGCCTTTGTAACCAGTGCGCTAATTGTGGTAACTATTGTTACTCAGTACGATCGTATGAAAAACTAAAATTGCTGTGAAGGAAATGTATGTTGAGAGATGGAGAGGAGAGAAAGAGGGGTTGGGGGAGAGAGGGAGGGAGAACATAATGTTGTCCCCATCAGAGTTAGTCAGGGAAAAAAAGTCCCCATCTTGGAGACTCACTTCCTGAGACTCTCTAGAAGGACCCGGCACATCAGGACCCCTGGCTGAGCTCTACCATACAGACCGAGTTAGGATACACAGGCAGGCGGTGGCAGAAAGAGACAAGGTGGAGTCTGGACAAATCCATGCAGACATCCTCATGCTCTCTCCCTCCCAGGAAGATGCATACCTTCCCCTGCAAGGAAAACACAGAGCCTACGAGCAAGGGTTCTGCCCAGGGAGGCCCGTTAGAGACACAGCATCCCAACTGTGTGGGGCAGCTGGTGTTATGGGCTGAACTGTGTCCCCTCAAAATTCCTGTGTTGACGTCCTAGCCCTCAGGACCTCCGAATGTGACTATATTTGCAGATGAGCTCTTTAGAGAGGTAATTAATGTAATTAATTGAGATGATTAAATGAGGTCACTGGTGTGGCCCCTTCTCGATCTGACTGGTGTCCTCGTAAGAAGAGGGAATTAGGACACAGACACGCACAGAGGAAAGACTGTGTGAAGACAGAGGGAGAAGAAGGCCACCTGCTGGTCGAGGAGTGAGGCCTCTGAGGAAACCAGCCCGGCCACACCTTGATCTTGGACTTCCAGCTTCCAGAACATCAAGAAAACCCATTTCCGTAGGGAGAGTCACCCAGTCTGTGGAACACCCTGGCAGTCCAGGAAAGTTAATCCAGCTGACCATACAGGCACTCTCTACCTAATACGTACCCAAATTCCACACCCAAAGAAACAAAGCAGGTGTTCAGCACACATTACATTGTTTGTGCAAGCAGTCCAGGCAAAACGACCTACACTTACCAGTTACTAGGTGGTGGGAACGCTCCTGAAGTCCCAGTGCCCAGATGCCTGCCTTGCAAGCTGGTCCTTCTAAGGATGGCCATCTCAGGCCTACCTTGCCAGCTGTTTTCTACACACGCACATGTGCACACACACATGTGCATGCACACACACACGCATGCGCACACATGCACGCACACACATACACATGCATGCACACACAAGCACCCACAAGCACATGCACACATGCACACACACACACACTCACTGCAGAACAGAGATGGCTTTCACTCTGGCACCTCTAAAGTCTCCAGCATCTAGAAGATGACTAAGGGATTGTGAGCGTGGGCAGGGACAGCAACATCACAGACAACCAACCTGGAGCCTGAGAGAAGAGCCACTCCTGCCTCGAGCCTGCCATGGGGCCCAGGCTTCTCTGTGCTGTGGCCTTTTGTTTCCTGGGAGTCAGTGAGTCTGGGGAGTTGGCAGCAGACCCCTGTGCCATTATTCCTAGGCCCTGAATACAAGATTTATCCCTCAGCAGGCTTCCTGGCCTCTTTTCTCGCCTCAACTGTCCTTCCTTCTTAGGCTTTGTGGACACACAAGGAACCCAAACTCCAAGATATCTCATCAAGAAAGTGGGAACGAAAGTTTTGATGGAATGTTTGCAGAATATGGACCACGAAAGAACGTACTGGTATCGACAAGACCCAGGTCTGGGGCTGCAGCTCCTCCATCGGTCATATAATATTGACAGTACTGAGAAAGGAGATGCCCCTGACGGGTACAGCGTCTCCAGGAAGAAGAAGAACACCTTCCTCCTGACCCTGGACTCTGCCAGCACCAACCAGACATCTGTGTACCTCTGTGCCAGCAGTAAATCCACAGTGCCTCACAGCCACATCCTCTCTGCTCAGAAAGGGCAGATATCAGGGGGAAGTGACCCCAACTCAGGGCTGAGCTGCACTGGTTCCCATGGCACATTTGTGCCAATTAGAAGTAAGGCAGCCTCTAAGGGGAAGCAAGGCCATAGACACGCATCTTGGCTAGGAGAGCGTGGATGTTTTTCAGGCCCCACTCATCACCGCTTCCCAAGTCGGGGGCCCTTCTGAACTTACTTAACCCGCCCCACCGTATGTGTCATCCCCAACCTAAATTCATGAGACCCCCACCCCAACCAGGAGGAGAAGTCTCTCACTAATTCACACTGGAGCGGCCCTGCCCTATGACCATTTATCAATCTTCCCTCCCTGCTCCTTTCCTCCTCCCTCATACTGTTTGCTACTTGGATCACCGTATGCTCTTAATTGACATTTCGCTAGAGGGCGCTCACACAGTCTAAACTTTTTAGCTAAATGTTCTTGTCTTTGTGCTGATTCAAGAGAAAGCTTGTGGAGTTTGACTTCTGTTTATTCAGTTGAGAAAGAGAAAAACCGACAAAAATGGATCTTTTTAAGTTTCTCTAAATGCGCGATGATGTTTGATTGGAAATTTCTGATCAGGGAAGGAATACACTTTGATGCAGAAGGTGGTAAGAATTAAGCTAAGGGCACCCTGGTGCCTCAGTCAGTTAAATGTCCGGACTGTTGGTTTTGGCTGAGGTCATGATTTCATGGTTTGTAAGTTTGAGCCCCGTATTGGGCTCTGTGTGGACAGCACAGAGCCTGCTTGGGATTCTCTCTCTCCCTCTCTCTCCACCCCTCCCCTTCTTGCTCTCTAGATCTCTCTCAAAATAAAAATTAAAAAACTTAAAAGAAAAAGAATTAGTCGTGCTATATCTGTACTCACAATCCTCTGGAGAAAATATCTGTTTGTTTTAGGAATGAAACATACACTATCCTGTCAGTAAATATTAATTGAGCCTATTCTGCTTTGGGAATACAAAAGAAATGTAAAGGATATTGGAAATCCAAATGTCAGTGCAAAAGTATTAACGAGACAAAACAGGCATATTAGATGCTTCGATTCAGTGCTAAGTTTTTATGGTGTAGAACTCAGAGAAAAAAGTAAATCGATCACATTACAATATTCAGTATTAAGTTCACATGAGAGCTAAGACTTGAGTTGATTTTTTTTTTCTCTTCGGAGTTTCTATTTAAAGTCAAGTTAGTTAACATATAGTGTAGTATTGGTTTCAGGAGTAGAATTTAGTGATTCATCACTTACATATAGCACCCAGTTTGAGCTGATTTTAGATAAAAAGTAAAGGCAAGAGAAAGTATTAAAAGTAAGAAATATCCTGCAACATTCTTGTGAGAGATTCCTGCTGGAATGAAAAGGTGGCATTCTTTCTCTAAAAAAAGTTAGGGATCATAGGTCTCCCAATGGAGGTCGACATCTAGAAGAGAGAAAGCACCTCTTCGCAGAATAGTGTGAAACGACAGAACACATCTGCAAACATCTATTTTCGGTGGGCCTTCAGGGTGTCTGGGATTCCTATAATTTCTCATAAATTATTAACTTCCCACAGCAAGCATTGCACCAACCCAGAAGATCAACCTCAAGAGAGGGGAACAGATATGAGCATTCCCAGTGCCTTCTGGGACCATCCCCAACTAAACTGAGACCCTGGTGGAAAGAGCACCACCCCAGACCAAGTTTCAGTCCTTACACGCTGCCACTTGCTCCTTCAAAGGCATCTTACCTTGCTAAGGAGCTGTCGCCCAAGCAGAGAGGTAGAACACATGACTTAAATGGAAAATATGCAGAGATTGAATATCATACATCAAATGAATTATACAAGACATCTAAAGAGGTTGAAAGGATTGTAGATTCGGATAAGAGGCTTGAGTTTAGAAATAAATTGGAAAAAAAAAAAAGTGTCCCGAAGAGAATTCACAGAATACACTCTTAAAAGCACATAAAATATTACTAATGTTTACCATAAGAGTACAAGGAAGCATTCGGAAAATGTAAACCATGATTTTGGATAAAGGTACATCATATTAAGATACTGAGAAATTCATAGAAGGAATGATGCTATCCTTAATCTCCAAGAGAGAGAGGTTTAAAATTCTGTGACTTGGGTAAATACAGCAAATTGCTCTGTGTTAAATGAAAATATAAACAGGCTTTGCTAGGACATGATGGAAAAGTGGGGATAGCCTCTTAATAAACAGGGGCAATGAGAGAGAAGAGAACATCCCCCCTTTTTCCTAGACAAGCGTGAGATACCCCAAGCAGTTTATTGTAACATACAGCTGTGAAATACAAATATTATTGCCTACTAATTTTAAATGAAAAACCTAAATCTAAATAGCTTGCCCAAAGCCACACAGCTGGAAAGTTAATGGCGGAGATAAGTGTTCCTATATTGCTTTTGAAACGATCAGATAATTGAGTCCAATGTGGGTAAATTTCCAAGCTCAGTTCAATGGGTCTCAAATCCAACCATTAGTAGAAAGATATAATTCACACAGCCAAATATCTGGGTCTCCTACCTCTGTGCCAGCAGCAGAGCCAGCATCAAAGACGTCTTTCATGATGTAGCATATACTTTCAACACTTCCATCTTGAAGTAGAACGATGAAGTGTTAACAGAAGAAACGGTATCACCCTAGTGATGGACAAGTAAAGATGGCCATTAAAAAAGGCCAGTGATATGTTTGATGAATATAAACAACTGAAACTAAGGTATATCTTCATTCAGTTTCAGAACAGTGCGGACAAAATGATCTAAAGTGATGCAAGACAAAGAAAAATGTTAAAAGTCAAAACAAGTTATAAATAAAGAAATGAGAAACAGAATGATTCACATTTCTCAGTAGCGACACTGAATGCTAGAACACGGTGGTGTAAAAAATAATTCCAAAACTCTGATAGAAAACAATTTTCAGCCTATGTTTCTCAACCAACCCAAGCTACCAGTCAAATGCAATTTTCATTTCTGCCAGGATCTAAACCCTTTATTTCCATTTCACTCTTCCTCAGGAAGTTCCTGGATAATGTGGATCAGCAAACGACAGGAGAAAGTCGAAAAGGGAAGGAACGGCAGGATTCAGAAAATAGGGAATCTGACTCAGAATAACAACAACCAAAAAAAGCATCAGGATAACGACTGTATGGAGCAACGAGTTAACAACCAGGCCAGACTGAAGCAGGAAGACTCCAAGGTTAATTTTCAGCTACTGCCAAAACACAGACTGTGGCTACACTAAATGAGAAACTCATCCAGAACATCATCTAGCGTCAGTTCACACGATCAGAAACCCAGATCCAGCCTGGAGAAGATGACCTCCTTAAAAATAATCTAGATGACTCAGAGGCTTCAGATATAGGTACCAACTAAATGATAAAAGTCTGCTGATTACCTAACAGCCATTCAAAAGAATGAGGCAGTTCTTGTAATGTCATGATAACTCCTGTAAGACTCTTCCTTCACAAATCACAAATATGAACTCTGGACCAAAAAAAAAAAAAAAAACAAGTTTAAAGTTTATCTTAATGGGCTGAAAAGCAACCAAAAGAAGGCAGAATCTACGGGGAAGTAAACACTTGGATGAAAGGTAAGTTTTCTGTTTCTATAGATTTTTGCCAAAAAATAGATCGTAGTCAAGTAGAAACCCATGAAGAATTGACTAAAAAGTTAGCGAGGATATCTCAGAAAAAGGATATCCACAAAATGGCAATCCAAAATTCTGCATGCAAATCTGTCCCAGTCTCTGGTTAATGCCTGAACTATGCATGAGAGAAGCACTCCAATCAGCCACGCTAAGGGTGAAAGAACTGAACAGAAATTTCCTTTTTTGTCACACAGAAGAGAACAGAATTCAGAGGTTGAATTTAGCAAGTTAAATGCCAGTGAAAACAAGAACCCAATCACCCCTCAGAGAGATAACCAAAATCCAGACATACCCTTGACAGTGTGTAAGACACAATGAAAAAATTACTAGGTATATGAAGAAAATAAATAACATGACCTATAGTCAAAAGAACATCAGTATGGCAGCTGCCTGGCTCCAAGCTCTGAACTCCTGATGTGAAGACATATTTTGAGCTTACCTGGATGATAGAATTCATGAACAGAGATTTAAAGCATGTTCAAGGACATAAAAGAAAATATTACTGTAATGAAGAAAACAAATGGGAATTCACAACACAATAATGGAAACTATAAGAAATAAATGGAAATTTGAGAATTAAAATGGCAATATTTGAAATTAAAAAAAACCTCACTGAATGAGCTTGGAGCAGATCAGAGATAACAGAAGAAAAATTCAGTAAACTTGAATTTATGGCAATAGAAATTTTAGTGTCTAGCGAACGGGGCGGAGGGGGTGTGCAAAAAGAATAACAGATTCCAGTGGTCTATAGATAAATATCAGAAGACAATAGCTGTTGGAAACTTGGATTTTGAGGTAGAAATGTAGAGCACAAGAAATACTGAAGTGTAGATACATATTAGAGATTTTTCTTAATTCCTTGTAGTACACACAACCGGTGAAAGCAAAAATTTCAGCACTGCATTGCCGGGCATGTGGCAGATAGACACAATAAAGATACAACAATACCACAAAAGATGAGGTTGGAGAGAACAGGCCCACGTAGTCACAAAGTTTTATATTTTCAATGAATCTTTACGATATTAATCGTAAGTATACTGTAAAAAGTTTAAAATGAGTATGATAATTTTCAGCCAATCACTAAAAGAAAAAAATAGAGAGATAGCTGAAATGTCAATAGTTAACAAGTCAAAATAGATTTTTTTCAAATAATTAAATAGGGTCTATCCCAGGAACAAGCTTGCTCAATACTCAAAAATCAGTCACTGCAGAGGCGCCTGGGTGCCTCCGTTGGTTAAGCGTCTGACTTTTTTTTTTAATTTTTTTTTTCAACGTTTTTAATTTATTTTTGGGACAGAGAGAGACAGAGCATGAACTGGGGAGGGGCAGAGAGAGAGGGAGACACAGAATCGGAAACAGGCTCCAGGCTCCGAGCCATCAGCCCAGAGCCTGACGCGGGGCTCAAACTCACAGACCGCGAGATCGTGACCTGGCTGAAGTCGGACGCTTAACCAACTGCGCCACCCAGGCGCCCCTAAGCGTCTGACTCTTGATTTTAGCTCAGGTCATGATCCCACGGTCGTGGGGTCCATCCCCGGGTTTGGCTCTGCACTGAGCATGGGATGCCCTGCTTGAGATGATCTCTCTCCCTCTGCCCCTCCCCCACTTGGACACGCACTCTCAGTCTCTCTCTCTAAAATAGAAATTAAAGGGGCACCTGGGTGGCTTGGTCGGTTGAGTCTCCGACTTCGGCTCAGGTCATGGTCTCACGGTTCATGAGTTCGAGGCCTGCATCGGGCTCTGTGCTGACAGCTCAGAGCCTGGAGCCTGCTTCTGATTCTGTGTCTCCCTCTCTCTGACCCTCCCCCGTTCATGCTCTGTCTCTGTCTCAAAAATAAATAAACATTAAAAAAAATAAAGTAAAAATAAAATAGAAATTAAAAAATTAGGGGCATCTGGGTTTCTCAGTCAGTTAAGCCTCCGACTTCGGCTCAGGTCATGATCGTGCGGTTTGCAGGTTCGAGTCCCATGTCAGGCTCTGTGCTGACATCCCAGAGCCTGGAACCTGCTTCAGATTCTGTGTCTCTCCCTCTTTCTACCCGTCTCCTGCTCATGCTCTGTCTCTCTCTGTCTCTCAATAATAAATAAACGTTAAAAAACATTTTTTAATAAATTAAAAAATTAAAAAAATAAGTCATTATCATTTACCTTATTAGCACATGTATAAAAAGTACAACAGTTATCACTAGAGATAGAAAAAACACTTAATAAAATTCCATATCCATTGTTGATAGGAACACTCAGAGAAGTGGGAACAGGACGAACTTCCTCAGTCTAACGAAGGACATCTGCAAGCAGCCAACAATTAACAGCATAATGAATGGCAGAAATATTCAACACTTTAGCTCCAACATGATAGATGAGTCAATAACGTTCATGCACAGCACTTCTGTCCCACATTACTGGAGGTGCTAGGCAGCACATCCAGGCAAGAAAAAGACAAAAAGGCTGAAGAGTAAATGATAAGGTAAAACCTTTTAAGAGATGAAATCACCATTTATATTAAAATATCAAAAGAAACTACAAAATTATGAAATTAATAAGTGAATTTATTAAGGGCATGGGCTATAATATTAACATGCAAAAATCAACTGCAGTTTATATGCTATGGCAAACAATGGGATAAATGAGTTTTAAAATTTGAATTTAAAAGAATATAAACAAGCCCAAAGTATTTAAGAACAAATTTAACAAAAGACATGCAAGACACGTATACTGAGAAGCAAAAAGCGTTACTCAGAGAAATGGGAGTTAACTTTATTATTATTTTTTTTAAGTTTTCTTCATTTATCTTGAGAGTGAGAAAGCACATGAGTGGGGGAGGTGCAGAGAGAGGGAGAGGGGGAGAGAGAGAGAGAGAGAGAGAGAGAGAGAGAATCCCAAGCAGGCTCCACGATGTCATGCAGAGCCCGATGTGGGGCTCGAACTCACAAACTGTGAGATGATGACCTGAGCTGAAATCAAGGGTTGGAGGCTCAACCGACTGAACCACCCAGGTGCCCCGAAAGACAACTTTGCAACGTGGGATAGATCATGTTCACAAATTGGAAGTCTGGATGTTGTTAAAATGAGCGTTCTCCTCAAATTCATCCATGGATTCAACAAAATCCTAATTCTTGAACCAACTGAATTTTGGTGGGGTTTGTTTGTTTGTTTAACTAGAAAGCTTATTCTAAAATGTACATGGAAATGCAAAGGTTCTGTGAGGAGGTGAGAAATGGTTGAAAGCCTATGTGTGATCTTTCAGGCTTCACCAGTGGCAATTACCCAAAGGGTAGCACCTATGTGGTGCTCCCTAATGACAGGTGGGGAAGTGGTGGATACGTGGCAGATGGATGGCAGGTGAATGTTACGCCTTGGGAGTGAAGATCCATCCTAAGTGAAGAGCCACACAGCTCCACTAGGGGGCAGATGGATTTTCTGCACATTCTGCAGATGCTCCTCCTCCTACTACAGAAGGGAAACAGACGCAGTAGGAAAGGAAGACCACGCTGGGGAGGAGAGATGAACTTGAGTTTGCCTTCTCAGTGCCTTTTCTCAGGGAAGGTGAGAGGCTATCACCTAAAGATGCTGACTTGCCTGCTACTTCTCCTGGGACAAAGTATGAGTCTGATCCCACTGGGAAGTTTGGGATTAATGTTGATGCCCAGTGGAGGAGCAGAGGGTCTGAGGCCACCCATCAGAGGATGAGGGAACTGGATTAGTGGATTAGTGGATTCTGATGGTATAACAGTTGGAAGAACAAAATGGAGGTCGTGCCAGGGATCCAAAGTGACATTAAAGCAAATAGTGAAAAGATCTTCCTGCCTGGGGACGAGCTTGTCAGCTTTCTCTCTCTCTCTCTCACTGAAACTAGACACTGTGTTCAGCGCTCTCCTCTCTCAGAAGCCACACAGAGACATCTGTCAACGCGGGACCTCCGTGACAATCCACTGTGAGGTCGATATCCAGTTCACCTTAATGTTCTGGTACCATCAGCTCCCAGGACAGAGCTTGGTGCTGATGGCAACCACAAACCAGGGTCTGGAGGCCACTTACGAACATGGATTTACCAAGGACAAGTTTCCCATCAGCCGCCCAACCCTAGTGTTCTCAACTATGACCATAAGCAACGTGAGCCTTGAAGATAGCAGCTTTTACTTCTGTAGTGCCGGAGACACAGTACTCAGCACGGATCAGAGGTCTGAGCAAGAACCTCAGCCAGCTCCCTCCTGTCTGGCTCCCACCGGATGAACCCGAGGCCCCAGCCAAGGCAGGTGGGAGGGGGAAACCACAGCTCTGGCTGTTCCTGTGCTTGTGGGCAGGTCTGGGTGTGAAGGGGAAGACTGGCCACAGGGAGAGAATCTGCAGGACGAACTGGGGGTGGGGTGGGGGAGGGGGACTCCAGCCAGACACAGAAAGTATAGCTGTTAGGAGGCTATGGATAAAATTTCCTTCATAAGAGTATTTAGAAGTACTTGGGAAAGACCATTGGACACAGTTTGTCTTCAAGGGGCAGGGTCAGAAATCCCCTTCAACTATTTTATCTCAAAGCTCTATTTGGCTCGTTTTCTATTGATATACTTCAGAAGGCTCTTAGCCATCTTGCTACCATACTGGTCCATTAGACTGATGGCATTTTGCTGGTTGTTCTTGGTGACCTGGAATCATAAAGCACTTGAGATGCCTCAGTATGCCATATGCATGCCGGACCAACGTAAAATCTGCAAAAGTTCAGGGACCTGCCACATTGATGAGCTTTTGAGTGGTCCAAGGTCTGGGACGTGTTTGATTATACCCTCTTAGCTGCTAAACCTTATACTGTCTGCCAAGGAGAGAGGTGTGATGCTGAGAGGGCCTCTCTAGACTTGGGAGTTACCATATACCACAGTTGGGTGTGCCAGTCTGGTCCATTTGCTGTGTAATCTGTAAGGTGAGGGAAGTGCGAGAGGGGGTTCCACAGAACAAGGCGGTGATTAAAGCTGCCTCAGGCCATACACCAGGCAGGTCCATTGTTCTCCAAGTCCCTGTGGCGGGACGGGAGTGCCCCCAGCCTTCCCCAGTAAGAGAAGCACTGAGCAGACGCAAGGAGTTTTAGCGTAAAGCCACATTCTTTTATCCGCCAACAGCTGTTTTTCCTTTGGAAAACACCCTAGATCTTTGTCTCAACGTCGCATCATGGCAGTCAGAACTGTGTGTTAGCTGCCCCTCAGATCTGTAAAGCTAGAAGTGCACAGAGTAGATACACAAGCCCAGTCTCAATTCACTCTCAAGAGCAAGTGTGAGTCTCAGGGTTGCTCCGACCCCACCTGTCTTTACCATCAATCCACACCCAAGGCTGCATGGGAGTGTCCTAGTTCCAGCTGAAAAACCCTGGGCCCGAATTCTGGCCCGGGTGACATGTTTCCCTGGAATCATCAGTACAGTGCCACACAAGTGTGGTCGGAAAGGGAGTGGTGATGATGATCATCTCAAGGGGCCAGAACTTCAGCCTCTAAATCTAGGTGTTCCCATTTTATGGGAGGAAAGATGGCCTGAGGTGTAGTTCTAACCTGTGTTCACATTTCTTTCACCCTGTCATTTAGACCTTTTAACTGTTCACTCACATTTTCCTTCTTTTTGCTTCCCTGTGGTGCATTCTGGGTCATTTCTTTGGAACCAGCATCCAGTTTACTAATTCACTCCTCAGTTCCAATAAGCCATTTAACTCTTCAGTTGGCCTTGTCTAGTTAAATTATATTTTTGTTTCTAGAAATTCTACTTGGATCTTTTACAAATATGAATGGTCATTTTTGAAAGCATCTTGCCCTTGTATATTTTTATTTTTATTTATGTTTTCTTTAATTTTAGAGATAGAGAGCATGCAAGAGGGGAGAGGGGCAGAGAGAGAGAGAGAGAGAGAGAGAGAGAATCTTAAGCAGACCCCACACTCAGTGCAGAGCCGGACACACGGCTTGATCCCACGACCCTGGGCTTATGATTATAGAAATTGAGAATGAGATGAAATCATCCACATAAAACACAGAACACTATGCCTGATAGAGACAAAACAGACAATTAATTTAGTCCTGCCTAAATTTCTTTCTCACTATAATATATGAAATTTTACCACTAGTAATTCTTTCCTCAAGGTTAGGTATTGCCCTCGCTGGGAACATTTCATTTATTACTGCCATTGTTTCTCTTTCTTTTAGCTGTTTGAATCACAAAATCCATGCATATTTTTGCAAAACGTAAACTCACTCATTTAAATAAAGTTAGATCATACAACACATACTGCTTTATAACTTACTCTCTTAATATTCCACAAATACCATTTCATGTCAAAAAATCTACATTAAGTTTTGTAAGATCATTTCAATATGTTGATGGTCAATTTTTACAATTAAAACCAATGGCAAGGTAAATATCATATGCTAGATGACAGGGTTGTTTAATTTAAAAAGCAATGGTGTATGTGTTGATTTATTTCTGTTATAGACTCAGCAGGGAATAATGAAAGCCCTCCCTACTCTTCCTTTACATGATTGGCCCCTTCTTTTTTATTTTTCTAAAGTTGATTTATTTATTTTGAGAGAGAGAGTGCGAGCACACAATCAGGGAAGGTTCAGAGAGAAGAAGAGACAGAATCCCAAGCAGACTCTGCACCTTTAGCACAGAGCCCGATGCGGGGCTGAAACTTATGAAACATGAGATCGTGACCCAAGCCAAGATCTAGAGCCAGACTGTGTCACCCAGGCACCCCATGACTGGCTCCTTCTTATGTGAGGTCTCAAGTTCAAATCTCATCTCCCCCAAAGAGGTCTTTCCTGACCCCCTTACCTAATACAGCACTTGTGAACCCAGAAGTCGCTCACATTTATTACCACTCTATCCTATTTTAACAATACCTAAGCACCATAATCTGATATAAATATACCTCCTCACATATGTGTAGCCACACCCAGAAATACACATAAATGCCATGAAAGGACATTTCCTATCTTCTTCATTGCTGTTTCCTTACAGCTTAGAAAAACTGCAGGAATGCTACAGGAACTCAGCCAATATTTACTGAGTGTTACAGACTGAAATGCGCTCCAAAATTCGTACAAGTACAGCCCTAAGCCCCGGTATTTTAGAATGTGATTATATTTGGAGATTCGGTCTTTAAAGATCTAATTAACTTAAAAATGGGGCCATGAGGATGGCTCTAATCCAATCTGGCTGGTATCCTTATCAGAAGAGATTAGGACATCCTAGAAGAGACACGAGGATTGTACCCACAGAGGAAAGGCCACATGAGGACACAGTGAGGAGAAGGCCATCTACAAGCCAAGGAGAGAGGCCTCAGGAGAAACCAATCCTTCTGATACCTTGATCTTAGACTTTTAGTTCCCAGAACTGTGAGAAAGTAGATTTCTGTTGTTTAAGACACCTAGTCTGTGTTATTTTGCTTTGGTGGCCCTAGAAAACGAATATATTGAGTAAATAAATATGATTCAAAAGAAAAGAGGAAATTTTGCCAGGCAGTATGGATTTCCCAGGAGAAAAAGAGCTTAGACAATGTAATCCCATAAGCAAATGAACTGAATTGTTCTAACAGGGACGAACTGATGTTTTGACTTTTATGTTTGAAGAGAAAGGTGGCCCCACAACGTGCCAGTCCCCTCTGCTGCATTCCCAAGGCTGGGAAAGGGAACAGATGTGATGGGTTCTAGAGATCTAAGCCCAGAACCTGCTCAAACACAGTGGCTGTGAAGTGGATTGTCCTCAAATTGGAACTGTACAGGTGCCTGTGTGAAGTGAGCACTCCGTGCTGAGCCTTGGAGATCCTCTGGGCAGGTTGGCCAATAAGAAGTGGACAAATTAGCGGCTGCCTTCCAAATGGACAACACATTCTAGAGTTTTTATAATCCAAATGAGTGGACAGAGCCCAACTGACTGATTGGGCTTATCATTGAACTTTGCTTGTGGAGCTCAATCTGGATCTAATCTGATTTAGAAAGATAAATACACATGCCATTAATTAAATCTGAGTATCATGGGACAAGTCATGACTGCTACAATAATAACAGCCCACATGCCTATTCCTTTTGGACTCTCTCCTGCCTTTCTTCTGCTTACTACCCTCCAACAGATGCTGGAGCCACTTAAGCAGCTCTAATAGGCTCAGGGACAAGACAAGGAGGAGTGGGAATGTGAACAGGAAGGCCGTAACATTACAGGAACCAGTCTTTCATTAACTAGTGTTAAAGCCTTAATTGCCAGAGACTTCCCACTTACCCCTCTAAAGAAGCCTGAAGAATAGGTAAAATATGCAAATGGAACCTTGCTCTGGGCACAAAACTTGATCTTCCTTGGCTTCAAGGTGGGGAGCAGGACAAGGGGGAGAGAAAGGGTGGATACCTCCATTTAGCCAATCAGCTATGGCCAGCCTACGCCTCGACACCTCGGTCTCAGCCTTCATGTTTTTCTGGGCCACACAAAGTGGACCCCTTCACTATCAAGAGTCAGTGATTCCCAGGCTCAGATATTCAAGAAAGCAGTTCTTACCGGATGAGAAATTGTGCCATGGTGAAAATATGTGGTTTAGAAAAAAATAATGGAGGAAGAAAAAAGCTGGAAGTTTAAAGAGAAGACAGCTCAGAATTGGACAATGTGGTTGGAGATCAGTAAAGGACACTGGGCCGAAGGGGGAGTTGACTACAAGCGAAGGAGAAATACCTGAGCCTGGTGGGGGGTAGGGGTGGGCTTGGGAGAAAAGTGTTAAAAAAAAAAAAACACAACTAGTGACTTGGAATCTGACCAAAATCTACTTTTCAGACCACTGAGATGTCCCAAAGACCCCAGTGTGTAGCAACACAATGGGAAATAACTTAGCTTGTGTAGGGAAAGCCTCTGGTGTCAACTCCACATTCATCAGCCAGGTGACCCTGGAGAAGTCACTTACCTCTGAGCTTTAGATTCTTTATGGTAAAATGGAGAAAACGGTGTCTGTTGCCTAACTCATGAGGTTGCACTGCGGATCAAATAAAGAAGAAGGGAAGCGAATATTCTATGATAGAGCAGGCGGGTTCTAGAGTCAACTATTGTGCTTAAATTCCATCTCTACAACTTACTGGCTGTGTGACCTTGAGCAAGTTACTCCACCTCTACATGGCTCATTTTATCATCTACAAAATGGGCAACCTCATGGGTAGTTGTTATAATAAAGTGAAGCAAAAAGGTCCATGAAAGACTGAGACAATGTTTGGGATAGTAAGCACAAGGAAACTATTCACTGTTACCGTAATTAAAAGCCGGTGGTTTGATACCCTAATCGTGAAATACGAACTAGGAGAATGTCTTAGAGAAATGCTCAGAATGAAGAGTGTAAGAGCTGCACAGACTTATCCATATTGAATTTGGGCAAAGGGGCACCTGAATCCATCCTACATGCCTGAGCCTAAAGCATGAGGTAATAGTGTCACTTACAGCTATTTTCTCTGCCTAGAAGGTGATTCCCGCTACGTTCAAGAAAACTGACTTCGTGCTGTGTTGTGGGTGTAATAGTTTATTCTGAGGAAGAGCACAAAATGTCAGGAAAAAGCTAGTCTTGAGGCTTTAAACACAGAAAGTCCTCAAGCTCTTGGGTGTTCCCTTTCAGAGTCAAAGCCACAAACACCTATCCAGAAATGTTCTCCCTGCTCCCCAGTTTCCTACCAAGGATCCCCTTTTCATAGTCCACCTCTCCAGGGAACACTGGACGTGTTCCTCTCTTTATCCACTACAGCAGGGCTTCCTACGAATACCCCACAACAAAGGGATAAAATAGCATATTTGGTGACGTTACGGGGAAAGCCCCTACTGTCAAGGTTCCACAACCGGGGGCAGCCACCCAGGAGCACAGAGAGATATGCCATCCATGCCTTGGACGTGGCAAGGTAAGGCTCTGAGACCGGGTGCCAGGTAGAGGACTAATTAATCTTCTATTTCTGCCAGGGAGCCAAGCATCAGGAGGGATCAGGAGGTACGTTTTGTCCTCTGGGAGCCTCTGGCTCGATCCCAAATCGGCATTCCCTTAGATGGCACCTGCAGCAATTCCCAGACTTCCAACGCTTTCCACGTCTTCCAGTAGCCTTGAGGCCAGCTCTGCCATTTTCAGATGTACGTTCTTGGGCAACACCGAACCTTGCTGATTCTCAGTCTCTTCCTCTAGAAATGGAAATAATTTCTTTCTGCACATTTCACAACTAAAACATTTGTGGAAAGCCAAATCTGAAACTCAACACAAACGAAGCTCAGAATGCCACTGCTGTTTGTGTGTGAAAGCTCGTTAAAAGCTGTCAGGCACTGTACAAATATAGCACCTTCCCCCAGAGGTGTGAGCCCATCAGGATGAGAGAGGGTGCCATAGGCAAGGCCAGAGCTCTGAGCAGTGGCTCCCCTGTTGTGGGGAATCTGGTCTCCAGCCATGCCAGGCACCGGACCGGAAGACGTCCTATGGGCCACTCCCAACACCACGAGTCCCACGATAGTGTTTTCCCCAACTTCTGCCAGTTTCCATTTACTCCATTCCCCCAGCCTACTTCCTGTCTCACCACCAGACTTCTAGGCCTTTTTCACCTTGCTCACCAATGCCAGAAACTTTCCTCACTTCCACCTTTCAGAGAATTTGAACATGGACTATGCCCGCTCCAGCTTTTCACCACCCTGGAGCTCAGAGGAGCTGAGAAGGAGAAGTGTCTTCACCAGATGGCTTCTCCACCTGGTTCACATAATTACACTTGAGCACAGACACTGGCTCCACCTCTAGTCCCCTCTGGTCAGGTTATGCCTCAATAGGTTACAAGGTTGTGTCTTGGTGGGTGGTGGCAGGTCCCAAACTGAAGTCATTCCTGGGAAAAAGAACTCTGGGCTGAGGCCAGTACAATAGTCTCACTGCATCTAAAATAGAAAATTCCAGAATTCCCCCATTCCTTTGTTGTTCCCGATGATCAAATACTCGACCCCTTCACTATGTGCTAATCTCTCTACCTACTGCTGGTTCTCTGATCAGAACCCACGTTTACCACTTTCAACCCCTTTTTAGTATCTGATCTGGAGCACACAATTGGACCTCAGGCTGCCAGCCCCCAGCAGGTGGGGGAAGTTTTCATCACACACGGGAGCAGCTTCCCAGGGCAACCAAGAGGTTGCTTAGAGAAAACCCAAGACAGTGTGAGTGACGAGAAAGATCGGCATTGTGATAGGGATGAGGAGGAGGGATATGGTGTTGGCCTTCTGTCCTCCAAATACATCAGGCAAATGCCTACTTCATTTCTCCTTCCAAACGCTCCTGTCCACAAGCCTAGGTAGGAAGGAAAACCAGCTGAAAGCCCAGATTCCCAAGAAACTCTGCCTCTCCCTTCTCATCAGCTCTTGACATTGGGATGCTGGTTCCCTTGAGTGTGGCCTTCCTACCCAGTGGTTTACACTTGGGAGAAGGGTGTTCATGCTTACAGATACAAGACTTAGACAAGACTTCTCTCCCCTTGTGGGGGCTTCAGGTTACCAGCAGCCAAGTTTGCTTCCAATATCAGATCTTGCTTAGAGTAAGTTCAATAAATCTCCATGAGGTCAGAGGGCCCAGGCCATTCTTCCTCCTCCTCTCATCTCAGCTTAAGAAGGTCCAGCTGTGACATATGGGGGTTTGGCTTCTTCCCCTCACCCCAGAACCCTCCCAGGAGTCACCTGCTCTTCCTCTCTGCCCTCACAAGGTAAGTTTTCTTATCACCGGTGGGTCACGAATCCACAGATGGCCAAACACAGAGCTGAGGCAAGGCCCCGGGAAGGGAAAGTTACAGGTGTGTTTGTCCCGGGAGGAGCGGTGACCCTCCACCCTCACACACACCCCTCGCCCTCGTTTGGGGAGGTATAAAAGCATCCCCACTACTCACTCAGTTCTACTTCTGCTACCATGACTCCACTCCTGATCCTTGCTTTCGTGGGAGCTGCTGGTGAGTCCCATGCGTGGCTTCGGGCCCCCCTCGCCCCTCTCCTGGCAGAGACACCTGCTCTACCTTTGCCGCTCTTCTGTGTTTACCTGGGTTCTGAAAGTCTCTCTCCCCTGCCAGGGAGCCCTCCTCCTCATTCTTGGGCTCTCTGTAAGACTCTCCCACCTTGTGCTGACCTCACTCCCAACCCCATCATCGACCCATTTAGGACTTTGTTGGGAGGGGCTGGAAAGGGAGACCAGGTGCCAGTCATCCATGAAAGGAACCGGGGGTCTTGAGGCTTAATTCTGGCAACTCTGGGATAGCTCCCCTAGAGCTGTCCTCAACCTCAGGTATGCCTAGAGAAGTTGAAAGAATACTCATGCCAGAGTCCTATCCTTAGAAATTCTGGTTTAGTTGGCCTGGTGTGTGGCCTGTGCATTGAATTTTTTTTTTTTTATTTTTTTAAGTTTGTGTATTTATCTTTGAGAGCAAGCAAGAGAGCAAGAGTGAGCAGGGAAGGGGCAGAGACAGAGGGAGAGAGAGAACCCCAAGCAGGCTCTGCGCTGTGAGCACAGAGCCCTCTGCGGGGCTCGATCCCACAACTGTGAGATCATGACCTGAGCCGAGATCAAGAATCAGACACTTACGTGACTGAGTCACCCAGTAGCCCCTGTGTATTGAATTTTTTAATTTCCTAAAAGACTTTAGGATTCCCAAGTGTGTAGCCAAGGTTGGGAATCACTGTTCTATTAGGCAATAACAGCTGGTCTACCTTTGTCCTGCCTAATGGGCCTGGGGGCTCCTGTAGATTTTTAGCTATGGGAAAAGCTGGGTACAGCCAGGGCTACTTAGCCAGATTTTCCTCTCTAGGCCAATCCATCCTGACAATCTGGGGCTCAAACAGCCGTGAGGAGTAGAGCAATGATGGATGAGAAGCATTCAGTGGATGAGAAAAACACATTCAGACCTGTGTCACACCGAGTGCAGTGTGAGGCATGTCCTGTGTTCTTGCCCGGTGCCCCCGGCAGAGGTCTGGGCCTGAGCCCCAGCAGGCACCGGGCTATGTGCCCTGCAGACACACGGAGAGGCTCAGGAGAGAGCTACGCACTCGGGCACCTACTGGGGGTGTAACACTCCCTTCCTGCCAGTCTGTCATCTCTGTGCCTGTTGAGGACTCCTGATTAGCATGATCCAACCACAGGGCTCCAGGCTCCCCCTGCCCACATCCGCTGAATTGGCTTTTCCCTTCCTTTCTCCGTTCAAGTTGCTTTCCCCACTGACGACGATGACAAGATCGTTGGGGGCTATACCTGTGAGGAGAACTCCATCCCCTACCAGGTGTCCCTGAACTCGGGCTACCACTTCTGCGGCGGCTCCCTCATCAGTGACCAGTGGGTGGTGTCTGCGGCTCACTGCTACAAGTCGTAAGTGCTGGGTCCCCCACACCCAGAGCCCTCTCAGGTGCTGGGTCAGCCCGGGAGTGCGGAGGTTGGAGAAGATGGGTGGATGGAGAGGCAAGGTTGTCACCAGCCACCCACTCACAGAAGTGAGGGGGCAAAGAGGGGCACTGGATAGAAAGCCTCTCCCATCCAAAGCAAATGGATGACACAGCAAAGGCTATGGGTCAGAAAAGTAGGGAGGGACTCTTTTGGGGGTGGTGAGGTCCAATGGGAAAGCAGCAAGGACCTTGCACGAGTCTCCTCTGCCAGTTGACTACCCATTGAAACCACCTAAGATCTGTTCAAAAAATAGTGACGCCTGGGTCCCATCCCAGGGCACTTAACTCAGAATTTTCAGGAAGAGGGGTTTGAACACTGGTGAGTTTTTAATGCTCTCCACCTCTGGTGACTCTACCCTGTGGCAGAGCTGAGGATCACTGCCTGGACCAAGGGTTCTCCATCAGAATCACCTGAAAGGCTTGCTAAACCATGGACCGCTGGGTCCCACACCAGAGCTTCTGATTCAGCAGATCCGGGGGTGGTGGCAGGGGCAGGGACCAACCCTCTGTACTTCTAGTAAGTTTCCAGGTGATGCTGAGGCTGCAGGTCCCAGGGCAACAGTTTGAGAACCACTGGGTGAGCTCATACAGGACGATGGCACTTACCAGACCGAGAAGGGAGGGAATAAGGTTGCTGCGTGTAGGTAGCGAAATGACAGAGGCTGAGGGATGCATGGGAAGCTTCTAGCAGGTCATTTGTGCCTGTGGTGCCAGGTGCATGGGGGTTTGTTGGGGAAAGCAGGCTGAGGAGCAGTCCCCACTGGGTCCCTTCGCCTCATCCCTGCTCCATGACCACCCACCTCTCAAGCAGAAAGTTCTTGGTCTCACACCTGCACTGACCCACCACCCCTCTCCTGCCTGGTGATATTGCTACAGTCCTACCCATGAGCAGGAACCTGGAGAACCCTGGGGAAAAGTGGGCATATGGACAAGAGGGTTTCCCCACGCTTCTCTTCCCAACAGTCACATCCAAGTGAGGCTCGGAGAGCACAACATCGACGTCCTGGAGGGGGATGAGCAGTTCATCAACTCGGCCAAGGTCATCCGCCACCCCAGATATAACAGCTGGACTCTGGACTATGACATCATGCTTATCAAGCTCTCCTCACCTGCAGCCCTCACTGCCCGGGTGTCCACCATATCGCTGCCCTCCGCCTGTGCCCCCGCCGGCACCCAGTGCCTCATCTCCGGCTGGGGCAACACCCTGAGCTCTGGCAGTGAGTGGGACCCCCACTGCTTCACCCTCCGACTTCCCCGCATTTCCCAGAACCAAGCATGCCCCTGAGCTTGAACCCCTCTATACTCCGAGCTCGGGGCTGGGTGCTAGAAAGAGGCAAAGCTTTAAGGAGTTGACTCCCTAGAATTGAAATATAGGACAAATATAGCCCTTTCTACTGTCACATCCAGGGAGGGGGTCAGCAGTGATCATTCTGGGAACCGAACCCCATTGTCCCTCACTGGGGCTTACGTGCCTGGAGTCCTCTCCTGGCCGCCCTCCGTGTTCAGCACTGGATGGCTGTCCCCTCTCCTGGCCTGACTCCCGTTTTTCCTTTCCTTGATCTCTTCCTGCTCCTCAAAGCCAACTACCCCGAGCTGCTACAGTGCCTGGACGCCCCGCTGCTGAGCCAGGCCCAGTGTAAAGCCGCCTACCCCGGGCAGATCACGGAGAACATGGTTTGCGCTGGCTTCCTCGAGGGAGGCAAGGACTCCTGCCAGGTGACTCGACCCCTTCCCACGCTGAGACTCCTGCCCAGCAGCAGGATTGGAACACCCGGCCAGGGCTGTGGGGTTGGTGGAGGAGGGCTCCGTGCAGTGGACTCGTAAAGAAGCGAGGAAGGCTTGTCTGTGTGACAGTCATCTTCGAGTGAGAACAGAGAACGGGCCACCATGGGAGGGGTGCAGAACCACAGATCTGACCAGAACGCAGTCTTTTAAGGTTCAGACTGTGTGTGGCTCTATTTACCCTTTTCTCCTTTCTAACACTTGTCCCGTCTGCCTCCTCCCCAGGGTGACTCTGGTGGCCCTGTGGTCTGCAGAGGAGAGCTCCAGGGCATCGTCTCCTGGGGCTATGGCTGTGCCCAGAAGAACAAGCCTGGCGTCTACACCAAGGTGTGCAACTTTACAGACTGGATTAAGGAGACGATAGCAGCCAACAGCTAAAGCCCCCAGACCCCCTGCCATCCCTATTCTAATAAAGTGAGCCTCTCACAACTGCCTGTGTCTGTACCTGCTCCTTCCTGCCCCCTCGCTCTGTGGACATCCTCCCATCTGAGGCCAGACAGGGCTCTACCCCTTAGAGACAAACAGAATGCCCCAGCTCCCGAGATATGTTCCATGGAATACTGGTTTCGCAGCATGTGAAGAGAAGGAATCTAAAAACTAATAAGTAGGGGGCAATGGGGGGCTATTTACTAGAGAACAATACCTTGCAGAAGGCTGTGCTAAAGAGTTTCCTTGATCTTGGGACTCCCCCGGGTCTGGACTGCAGGGCTCGTGTGGGGCCACACAGGTCATAGTTTGCAGGGTCTCACTACCTCCTTTCACTGGGACCCAGAGCTAATCACCTCAGAGACCCTTGCGCCAATCTCCTTGGCTTTTGCTGAGCCCCCTGTGCACATACTCTTTCTAGCCCAGGTCGTACTGCCTCCCGGCAGCAGAAGGCCACACTGGACCCTCCCCCACAACATGCTCCTGTGTGTCTAAGGGAGACAACAGCCCCCACACTCTGCAGAAATCTGCCTCTTACTCATCCCATGTAATGAGACCCACATGTGTCTACCACACTGGGCACGTTACAGACATTTTTATATCTGGTCCCTTCTTGACTCTGAAGTGGTTACTATTCCAGTGGTACAGACAAGAAAGCAAAGGCTCAGAGAAGGTTGTTGGCTTATCAGGTCCATCCTCCAACAGATAGTAAATCTGGACTTGGGCTCCTCGTTAGCCTGGCCCCGAAGCCTGTGCTCTCTCTACCCACCTCACTGTCTCTCCTGCTGCTGCTGGGGTCTGAGATGCTACCTGGCCGTGGGCTCTGCTCTTTCACAGACTTGCGGGCCATTCTCTGCCTCCCTGCACTTCACGGGGGCTCTGGTCCCTGACCATCTCCCAGCACTGCAGTCACAGAGGTCCTGCATGTGACATCGGCTCCCGACCTCCCACAGCTTCTAAAATACACCCTGAGCTCTTTACCCTGCAGATGGGAGGGTCTTCCTTCTCTGCCCTGCCTGTATTTCCATCCTCGGTCTCTCTCCACTCCTCTCCTCTCCTCTCTGTCTCTGCTCCTGTGCTCAGAGATCCTGGTGGCTCCTCCGACACGCCACGGACCTCTCACCTCTAGCTCTGCGTGTTACTGGTCCAGCTGGCTCGATGCCTTCCCACCTGCCCCTTCACCTTCTTTAGGAAAGTCGTTTCTGACGCCTCCTGCTCCGGGATCCTTCCCCCCGCCCCCCCCCCCCCCAGCCCTGTGTTGGCCCCGTTGGCCCTGTGGTCTGAGCGAGGAGTCCTCCTCCTCCTCCTGCCGCATGCTTACAGAGGTCAGTCCTGCTCCTGCTGCCTAGTAATTGTGGTTGTATCTACTTGGCCTTCAACGGTGAGCTCCTTAGGCAAGTAATCTTGCCTTACTCATCTTGGCACATTTAGTGATTACACAACATCTATAATAGAATAGGCACCCAGTGGTTGAATGACTCAAGTATGAGCTAGGACTGGAGGGAAATGTACAGAAGAAAGAAAGCGCCTTCCAGAACAATGGTTCTCCAAGTGCAGACTGGGGGACCGGCGGCACCAGCATCCCCTGGGAATTTAGGAGACCTACAAATTCTGGCGCCCCTCCCCCACCTCCTGAGTCAGAAATTCTGCAATGGAGCTTGGCCTCTTGCATTTTTACAAGACTTCCAAATCCTTGTGACGCATGCTAAAGCGTGAGAACCAATGCAACAAAGGTATCCCTAGGTCAGTGCTCTCCGTGAAAGCAGTAGTCCCTAACGTGTTTGCTGACTATATTCAGCCACCATAATAAAGCTTTATGTGTATTATCTGATTCAGATCTCTCAAGAACTCCATAAGGTAGGTGGTATTATTGTTAAAGGGGCTTGGTAACCGGCCCAGGGCCTCACAGACATAAGAGGGCCTGGGGTGGGTGGGAGTCCGGGCAGTCTGGCTCCAGGAGGGGGGCTTCCTTGAGGGGTGGAGGCCTCAGTGCCCTGCAGTGGCCCCAGCAGAGCCCTAGAACTTAGGGAGGGCTGGGTGTCAGTGCCAGCTGTCACTTCATTATGTATGACTTGGGGCGACTAATTTAACCTCTTCAGATTTCAGTTTCATCTGAGGAAATCAGGAGACACATTTGGGGTTTAGATGAATCTAGAACTCACTTGAAAAGTTTCAAGAATTACACACATGTGAGATGCAATTTGTTTATCTGCTTCCCACACCTCAGCCTTGAGAAAGGCAGGCAGGTAACCCAGTTTCCCGCTGGGGCGGGGGGTGGGGTGGGAGGGGGGTTGGGGGGTGGGTCCCCTCCAGCACTAACTACATTCTTCTCACGCCCTCAAGTGGCCACGCTGAGATGGCAAGGACTTCCGTCTAAAATAAATAAGGACAGGCTGCCCCCTGCTGCCCAAGATGATGAATGACCCCACTGGACACCTGCCTAACCAGCTAAACTCCTCTCACAGCGGGGGGGAAGCTTTGGGACACCTTGGCGACTCAGTCGGTTAAGCAAGTGTTGGACTCTTGATTTCAGCTCAGGTCGCTTCTTATGGTTTGTGAGATCAAACTCTGCGTCAGGATTTGCACTGACAGAGCGGAGCCCGCTTAAGATTCCCTGTCTCCCTCTCTCTCTGTTCCTTCCCCACTGGCTCACACTGTCTCTTATTCTCTCAAAAATAATAAATAAGCCTTTAAAAAAAAGCTTCACGGGCATTTACGCACATTGACAGCATGACTGAGTAGCAAACGGGGGGCAAACTCCATCAGGATTGGAAGTAGGCAGAGTGGTATTCTTTGTAAGGCCGGCCTGGTGGAGAGTCCCCAGCTAAATGGCCGAAAGGAAACTTACCTAGAGGGTATATTACTGATACGCAATAAGGCAGGAAAATGGAAACAGATCAAAATAAATCATTACATCGACGAAAGAGATCCTCAGTGTGGGAAAGGAATAAAGAAGGAAGCTTGCCACTTTCCACTCAATAAAGGCCATCCGTGACCTTTTATTCAGGTTATTGGCAGAGTGTTGTGAGATCCAGCACTGTTCGTGAGTAAAAAGTACAGACTGTCTTTTCCTTTTTTCCCTAAATTCTTTTTTTTTTCAACGCTTTTTTTTATTTATTTATTTTTGGGACAGAGAGAGACAGAGCATGAATGGGGGAGAGGCAGAGAGAGAGAGGGAGACACAGAATCGGAAACAGGCTCCAGGCTCCGAGCCATCAGCCCAGAGCCTGACGCGGGGCTCGAACTCACAGACCGCGAGATCGTGACCTGGCTGAAGTCGGACGCTTAACCGACTGCGCCACCCAGGCGCCCCTTTTTTCCCTAAATTCTAAGAGCCACACTATTGTACCCAGCTTGTGACACCACCAGATAGCACTCTGACATTCTTCATGGCTCGCGCCTGTGCTTTTCCTGGTCAGGGGACAAGACGTGCATCCCAAGCGCCATGCTGAAATGGAAATACCCAGGGTAATTTTGTGCTTGATTGTTTATTTAAATACATAATAACTCCAATACTAGAGATTTTTAACACAACGTATCCCAAGGACTACTGAGAAATATGCATTTTTCACAAACTTCCTGAGTGATTGGGGACCCAGTATGTCAAGTCAGGACCATAACATATCTTCTTAGGTAAACTGATCTTCTTTGGAAAAAATAATGAGTTTGTAAATTACACAAGTAGGTTTCTTTTTTAAGTAGCACATTTCAAAATATTACCTAAAGCAATGTTTTCTTTGTATTTTCTTTAAATTTTTAAAGTTTTATTTTAAATAGATCATATAGCCACCTGGCTCAAAAACTGAAACAATACAATAAAGTTGAGACTGAAAAATGTTGCTTTTTACTTCTACCTTGTTTCTGTCTCCTCCCGTCATTCTTAGTAGGCAGTTACTTTGATCAGTTTCTTTTGTATCATTGCCGTGTATCTTTATGCAGAACAAAGCAAGCAGTTCTTATTCCCCTCCTTTGCCGGACAAAAGGCAATGTACAGCAATGCTAATCTGCAGCTTGCTTTTTTTCCACTTAACAATATATCTTAGAGAGCTTTCTGTAGTATCATGAAACATTTGTATTTTTTTTTTTTTAGCATCGAGCAATATTCCATTTTGTGGATGTATCACAGATCACTTATCCAGTCCCTTCCTGATGGGCACTGGACTTTCCCCAATCTCTTTGCTACCCCCAGATAACGCAAATATTTTACAAACATTTTTTATTTGTCTGCAAGAATCACTACAGGATAAATGCCCAGATGTGAGATTTCCAGGTGAAAAAGTAAATGCATTTGTAGCTTTCATAGATATTTCTAAATTGGTCCCCACTTAGATGGGTATCCTTTTACGTGTAGAAATGCATATCCCACGACACACAAGCTAATAGAATGTCTTCCCTAATTCAATTTTGTCAGTCACATTGGTGAACAAAGATATTTCAATGCAGCTTTTTCTTTGCAAGATTTTTTTCCTACGGTGAAGCACCATTTGCAGTACTTTTTCTCTGAACCATCTGTTCTTTGCCATTTTTATTGTGCTGCTGGATTATTTTCTTACTGATTTCTAGGAGTTCATTATATACTGGGGAGATTAGCCCTCATGAGGAAGATTGCAAATGTTCTCCCCATATTGTCATTTCTCTTTGGATTCTGCGTTTATTTTTCCACGGAAGTGTGTCATCGTTAAGGAGTGAAGTTTGTCTTTTTTTTTTTTCTTCCAGATTTTAATAGTTTGAAACTTCACAGTTTGAAAGGCAATAAAAGGAAACACCATTGAGTGAAATAAGATCCAGGCCACTCAACTGGAGGTTGAATTTCAAGGTCTTCCTGTGTAGGAAAGTAAAACATCTACCAGCAACTTAAATGTGTCTGCCCCTCAGGGATAAAAAGGAGAAGGCTATGTCCATGACTGCATTTGAGTGTTCCTGCAACTTTATGCATCTGACTATTCACTTCCATGTCCCCAACTCCCTTTTCCTAACCTGACATCTGAAGTCCACAGGAAGGGGGGCTGATGCACACAGGAGCCCTCCCATGTCCAAACCCACTTGAAAATATGCTGGAGCTCTCAGCTGTTATTTTGTCTCTACCTAGGGACCCCTACACGCCCCTGTCCTCCACCCCATCCCTGCAGTGTAGCTCAAGGTCACTTCCCCTCCAGACCACCCTAGCGGTTCGAGTTGGGCCAAAGGGTCTGAGTATTGCAGGATCCCATTCCCGGATGAAAGTTGTGGCCTCTGAGTGACAGAGCCACAGGCAGGCCTGAGGCTGAAAGGGGGCTGCTGCTTCTTGCTGGGTTGGGGGGTGGGGAGGGTGGGTCCCCACAGTGACGACATCTTGCAGAGGGGCGGAAACCAGGGAAAACCAGCCCCTGCAGCAGCCAGCCTTGCAAAGACACACAGCTCTGAGAAGCCAAGAACATCCTGAAGGAAGGGCATGGGGGTGGGGAGGAGCCCCTCCCCGGCCAGGTCTGCACTCCTGCCACCGCCTCGCACCAGGGGGAGTGATGTCACTGACCTGCCCTCCAATGCCCTTGAAGGAGCAGCTGCTCTGGTGGTTTCTCCCAGGCTCTGATGGGCAGAACCATGGGAGGGGTCGTTTTTTGTACAAAGCTGTAACATTGTGGGGACAGGGGGGGCCACGGTGATTCAACTCTACGGGAAAGCTTTACAAAAACCTTTCTGCCTTTCCCAACCCACAGTCTCTCCACTTTTGTCCTGGGTCACCAGCCCGAGGGTGGTTCAGGTCAGAACGCCTCCGCCTCACCCCTGTTCACCTGTCAAGCCAAGACCATGGATAAGGACAGGCTTGGATCAGGACTGAATCTTCCAGGCAGAGAGCCCAGATGCGAGAAGAATGTCTCAGTGGCCCCTCAGGTGAAGGACTCAGGGAGACTCCTTCACCCCAAGCGCCACAGAACCCGGGGCAAGGTCAGTGGGAAGGTGCATGGGAGGTGACCCATTCCACAGAGGAAGGAGCCAGAGATATCCCTGCTCTCCGTGGATATGGTCACTGGCTCTAGGACCCTGCCTTTCTCTCCAGATCCACATCCTTTTAATGGACCCTCAGAAAAAAATCAAGAAAGTAGTGTGGGACCCTCTGGATACACTCTGGCCATGCTCTGTGGCCCCAGGAGTCAGAGTTGAAAATGTTCTATGCAATATCGGTAAAACACAGGAGGGGATTTCTGACCGCAGCATCCTCAGACACCAACTACAGCCCCCGTTTCCTTCCACCCCTCAAATTTGTTTGCCTCCTGGCCTGGAGTCACTGTGTGAACACTGAAGTTTTCTTTGGAGCGGGCACCAGGCTCACAGTTATAGGTAAGCTATACTCTGGGTCTTTCCAAGCCCCTCATAGGGGAAGCAGGTCCAAAATGGCAGGTCCATTTTAGAGTGGCCATATTCTGATGTGCTATGATTATACCTTCGGCCCAGGGACCAAGCTGACAGTCGTCGGTAAGGCGGTGGGGACTCCGGGCAGGGTGTGACCGGGAGGATTCTATCCCGGAAAGTGTGGGAGGGAAGGGATCACCCAGCCCCTGGGTCCTGGACAAGGAGATGTCATGCCCGCATCTGGGAACCAGTACCTGGGAGGGTCCCGGTCAGGGTAAATCCACGCAGCCACCGGTGGTCCTCTGTAAACTCAGAGCTGAGCCTCGGTGGTTCCAGCAGAGGAGGGAGAGGAGATAGCACTGCCCCCTCTGAGTAGTTACCTGCCAGAGGAAACCTACAGAGAGCCCAGAAGGCAATCAATGAGCCCTGATGCTGGCCCACCTTCCTCACTGACTGGAACTCTCTGCAGGGGTTTCATATCTTCCCTTGCTCTGGATTTCACAGGAGGCCACACTGTCTCCTTTTTTCTGACTGTCCATGCACGGAGATATGCAAAGTAGGGCTGGTGTCTCTGTGAGCGAAGAGATCCACGAACACCCCGATCTGTCCCTGAATCCCAGCTGGGCTCAGCAGACAAGGGGAGGTTCTGAAGCAGATCTAAGAGGCTGTGCTATGGAGAGACCCTCTATTTTGGGGAAGGGAGCCGGCTCACTGTTGTAGGTAAGCTCGTCGAGGCTGGAGGGCTGGGAACCTACAAGGAGGGGCAGGGCTCCAGATGGAGCCTCCATTCTGGGGGCTTAGCTTAAAGCACATTTTTATCAGAAAGATCTGAATTCTTGCCTTGAGGCGATCGGGAGGGGACGGCCTCCATCCCTGGTAATTTCACAGACTGGCCATGCCAAGTCTGGGTTCCCGTGCTGGGAGGCAAGTAGTCTCGTCTTGGGGTCACCGTGTCCATCTCCCATCTCCTTGGAGCACACCCCATCACGGCCACGGTAGATGGGAAGCCTCTAGCCTTAGAGCTAGCTTCGTCCTGCTGTTTTCCCCCCTCGTCCAGAAACGAGAAGGACACGGGAGAAAGGGGTGGGGGTCACATGGCCACATTGGTCCCCTGACATTTCAGGCTGTATGTGTACCCCCCTCCCCCTCCCAGTGCCAAAATTCTGCTATGGAAAAGGAGAAGAGAGCGGGCAGGTACACTTGGGAAGGGCAGGAATTGCACGCAGGTGGGCAGTTTTCCTACCAGCCTGCAGTGTTGTGCAACAATGACAATTTTTTGCAAGTGGAGCCAAGCTCTCTGTCTTGGGGAAGCATGCGGCCTCCCTGGGGGGTAGTGTGTTGGAAAAGTACAGTCCCAGGAGGACTCCGGAGACAGGGTGGGGACAGGGGCACAGCGGGAAAAGGCGCAGAGAGTGTGGGGAACAGAGTAGGTGCTAGAGCCCCCAGAAGTTTGGGTGGATGCTAGCTTCTGGAAGGAAAGGCCCCAGAGCAGCAATCCTGGGTTTGTCACACTCTTGCTGTGCTGTGGAGCAACCAGGCACAGTACTTTGGAGATAGGACTCAACTCTGTCTCAGGTAAGGAGCAGGACCAGGGTGGGAGAGCTGTGGTCCCTGGGACCCGGGGCCCCATCTCTCCCCATGGCTGATTGTCAGGGGTCAGGTAAACTCTCATATCCTGGGGACCTTCTCCGGAGAGCTGTGGCTGCCATTGCTCTTGGTGTGGCTCACCTGGACCCTCTATTTTTCCTCCCTGGGTCTTCAGTCCTTGATGTGACCTCCTCGCTCTTTCCTCGGCTCATCCTTCCTTTTCATGTGTGTGCCTCTTCCCACCCTGAGCCTTCTCCTCTTTCCCCATCATATGCCTGGACCTTTCTCCAGGTCCAGAGCCACGCACCCAGGCAGAGAAGGTGGCAGAGCCCGTTCCCTGGGAGCTAGGACCTGCCCTCTGGCAGGAGACCCCCGCCCCAGGTTTTACCACAGCTCCCTGCAGCTGTGCTCCTATAACTTACCCCTCCACTTTGGGATGGGCACCAGGCTCACCGTGACAGGTTGGGGGCCACGCTCCGGGCGGGGGGGGGATGCCCATGCGTGACCCATCAGTCCAGGAAGGAGACGAGGGTGACGGACAGAAGTCCGAGCCGCCCCCTCCCTCTGGGAGTTTCTCTGGCTGCTCTGCTGTGCTTGTCTCAGACCCTCAGGGGTAGACTTGGTCTTGGGGGCTTTGTGTTTTCTTGCTGTTTTCTCGTTCTCCGGTCCGCCTTCTTTCACTCTCTTCTTTTTCAGGGGTGTGTTGTTTTACTTTCCCTTCTCTATCTGAGTCAGATCTTCTCCATTTTCCCTCCTGAGCTAACTCCAGTCCTTCATGGTTGACTCCATTTGGGTGAATGGGTCTGTTTTCTATGTTAAAATCCTTCTAACACCGTCCACCTGCTCAGAACTCCACCCTTGCCTTCCCTGTCCTCCTTCTCCATCTCCACCAGTCTCCAAAGACCCATGTGTGTCTTCCTGAAGGGATCTAGGGCTTTGGAGGCACAGGGGGTGGTGTATAGACTGGCGAGGCTGGGGTTTAAGGGACATCTCTGAGCCCTGGGAACAGAAGGCGCGTCGCAGTGTCATGAAAGCTGCAAGGGGTGTCTGAGGGACATAGTTCTTGGCAGGATCCGAGGAGATAGGTGTGAATAAACTTTCTGATACAACTGGAAACTTAGGCCACCTTAGTAACAGATAAGGTACAAAGAAGAGAAAAGAGGCTGAGGCCCCATTTTCCAAACCTCAGGACCTGTGCTGGGATGGTAGGGTAAGGGGCCCATCACAAAATGCTAACACACCATTGGCATGCTCCGGAGGAGGGAGGCAGGCGGAGGGGAGGGCAGGGATGGGATGAGTCTGGGCTGGGAACAGAGACAAGGCGGGAAGAACGGGAGAGTTGGTCCTACCAGATTGGTTTGCTCGAGCAGACTCTGTCCTGCAGAGACAGAGGCACATGCCGATGAGTGTAATAATTAGAAAGTACAAATTACTGAGGTTCAAAATGCTGGGGCTCAAGGGATGATAGTTGGCAGCGGGGCGGGGGGAGGTTGAACAATCAGAAAGTGGAAATCTCAGAATCTCTGAGATCTACAAAATGGGGGTAATAGCGCCAGCCTCTGGGGGTGTTAAATTGTTAGGGACTAACTTCTACGGACACCTTTATAAAAGGCTCACCTCATCGTGATAATCTTTTCTGCTCCTGGCGCTCATCATCATGTGTCAGAGTTTGGCCTTTTCCCAACCTCTGTCTCAATTTTCCCATTAGAAACATTTTTCAAATTTGGATAAAGTGTAAACATCCGGGTTCCCCACATTTCTGCTCCAAAAAAATCATTCCTCTGGTCAATATAGAGCCATAGATGGCAGAGTCCATTCTGGTTTAAAAAAAAAAAAAAAAAAAAGGAAGCTTAAAAGATGGATGTGTTTTCTTTTATCCCTGTGTGTCTTTACATGCTTCCAACATGTAAAGGTTGGTTGTAAAGGTCATGGCTTCCAACAACTCCAGAAATTCTCCCCTATCTGACAGGCATGTAAAAGGGCCCAGGACTTTACAACATGAATCCTCAGATGAAATGGCCCTTGGAATTTGGAATTTGTTCATACCCAGCAAGGTTTTGCTGCTTTTAAAAATGTAAAGCTTGGCTGTGAACTAGGATTTCCAAAGCTGGCAGGGAGGCTTGCTGGGCATTGGAAGGAAAAAAGGGTTCAATCCATGAGCAATATCTTTCACGGGATTATAGCCAACCCGGGCAAGCTAGCACATACCCCATGTGCCCCAGTATAAGTGCAGCGAATGTGGAGCATCTGGTAATAGCCAGAGACTTCATGGCTCCTCAAAGCAGGTTCTATGCTAAAGAAAGAAAGAAAGAGAAAAGGGAAGGAAGAAAAGGAAAAAAGTGAGTTGGGAAAAGAAGCATTTAGGAAAAAGTATAGTCAGACGCAACAGGACAGTGAGTCTTCTAGACAACAAAGGCTAATTCTAGTACCTGCTCCCCCTCCCTAAACGGACACTCAACACCTTGTACAAGAGAACAATGATAATTAGGAAAAGTCGATTCGGTTTCCAGGATCATGTTGCTAGCAAGAGAACCCTCTGCCTCACAATCCGGTCTCATTCAGCTCTACTAAAGCTGCTTCTCCATCTAAAACAAGAGACAGTCACACGGCGAAGAGGACTTTGAATGGGGAAGAAAAAGAGACACATATACTCTTTTGATAGATATGGAACAAGGCCTTGTTTAAGAGACTCTGCAAAGACAGCCAAGAGAATCAGGACCCATTGCTACCTTAGCCCAGAGAGTCTAAGTGTGTTCCTCATGGAGGAACCCAGAAAAAAAATCGCGAAGTTGTGGGAGAATAACAACAGAGGACAGTGACGACCAAACACACAGGACCTACAACTCCATAATTTTGCTTTAGGATGACCCCATTTCCAGCCCTCTCTGTCTCTGTCTCTATCTGTCTCTCTCTGTCTCCCTCTCCATCACACGCGCGCACACACACACACACACACACACACTGTCCTTCCAAACCCAGACAGCTCTCAGACCAGGCCTGGCCCCAACCCCCCTTCCCTTGCAGAGGACCTGAAAAAGGTGAGCCCTCCCAAGGTCACAGTGTTTGAACCATCAGAAGCAGAGATCTCCAGGACCCTGAAGGCCACACTCGTGTGCCTGGCCACAGGCTTCTACCCCGACCACGTGGAGCTGAGCTGGTGGGTGAACGGGAAGGAGGTGCGCGACGGGGTCAGCACGGACCCTGAGCCCTACAAGGAACAGTCCAGCGCGAATGTCTCCAGCTACTGTCTGAGCAGCCGGCTGAGGGTCTCCGCCACCTTCTGGCACAACCCTCGGAACCACTTCCGCTGCCAGGTCCAGTTCTACGGGCTCGGGAAGGATGACCAGTGGGACTACCCCGAGGCCAAACCCGTCACCCAGAACGTCAGTGCCGACACCTGGGGCAGAGCAGGTGAGCGGGGGGCTGGGGGGGATGGGCAGGGGGTGAGTTGGGGCACAGAAAGGGGGTCCAGGCAGGCAGGAGACCAGAAAGACTGGATGCAGAAAACGGGGGGTGGGTGGGGTGGGGCAGAGCGGGAAGACCAAAGCTCACTCTGAGGGTGAGCGGGCCCCTCGGACTCATTACTCCCCCCTCCCCCCCCGCATCCTCAGCCCCACAGGGCCTTGCCGCTGGGGCCCCTCTGTGTCCCAGCCCGTGGGGCTCAGCTCCGAGCGTGGTGCCCCCACCCCCGTGCCACCACGTTTCACGGGTTTCAGGGATGACGAGGCTGCGCTGGCTCAGCACAGGAGGGACCGTCCAGCCTGAGAGCGGGCTGGTCTGAGCCTGGGAGTCCGTGCCCACCTGCGAGGCGGACTCCGCCTGTCATGTTAGTGACCTTCGTGTCGTTCTTAACTGGAGTACAGTTGACAGGTGACACCGGGTTAGTTTCAGGTGTGCCCGACTTAGCAGTTCTTCCTCCGCCTTAGGAGATGGGGTCTCTCATCCATTTCCCTCCCCCTTTTCTCTTGCAGACTGTGGCTTCACTTCAGGTGAGTGACCCTCCCCCCCGCTTCCTCTCTGCCTCCCTGGCACCAGAGCTGGGGCACCCCTGGACCCTGGGGGCGAGGGGGAGCCAGGGGCACTGGCTCACAGGGAGCTCTGTGCTGTCCCTTCCCGCCCACAGCGTCCTACCAGCAGGGGGTCCTGTCGGCCACCATCCTCTATGAGATCCTGCTGGGGAAGGCCACCCTATATGCCTTGCTGGTCATCGTGCTGATGGCCAAGGTACGGAGGCGGGCAGGATGGGGAGGGCAGGCTGGAGGGAGAGGGTAGAACCTGGAATGTGAGGGGACCGCAGAGCCCGACCCGGGCCTGATATTTCCTGTGTCTCAAAGAAATGATAAGGTGGCTGCCAGACTGGGGAGAAAGAACGTTACAGAATGCGGCACCAGAGGATGGGGAGAGCCAGTGACTGTACCCCAAGTCGGGCACAGAGTCAGGTTCTCCTACTGTTCGTGGCCCATGGGACCCTGACAATGCCCTCTCTTCCTCAGGTCAAGAGAAAGGATTCCTGAAGCCAGCTCGGAGGAGGAGTCCTGAGCTTCCAGTCGGCCATTGCCCCAATATGGATCCTCCTTTTCCCACTTATAGCCAGGGCTTCTGAAGAGCTGTTTTCATCCCTCTGCTCACCCCAGTAGCTACCCCTTATGTGCATGCACACGCGGTCGCTCATGACTCAACTTGCCCTAAGCCAGGGGGGCCTCGCGTGACGAAATTGACTGAATCAATAAAAATGGCCTGTTCTGGCTTGACTCTGCCTTGTGAGTGTTGGGATATGTCTTCCGCCCATCTCTGACTTCCATGTGACTCGAGTCAGGAGAGATACCCCAGGTATTCGAGGAAAGTGAGGGACCCAACCTGCGGTCGGCAATCCTCCTCCCTTGCCAGGAGAACTTTAGTAAATGTGAATGGTAGTGATGAGATGAAAAGAGGCTTACTCGGGAACAGCCCAGAAAAATGGTGACGTTTCCTACAGGAACTTCGTGTCCCCCCTGGACAAAGGTGTTCTGAGAAAGAGCCCACGCCCACAGGCGTGTCCACCGGCAACTGGTCAGGTAGCCCCGGCTAACGCAGCTTGCTTTCACACATATCGGCCAGCTCCCTTTCCGCCCTCTCACTGAGGACACGACTGTCTTCACTTGACAAGCAGGCTTCCCGGACGCGAAGAGAACACGCTGACTTGGAGATGTATTCTCAGTAGCAGAGGGGTGTGAAAATATCCCCTGATCCCTCCCGGCAGGGTAGAAAATAAAGGCCCCTAAAACCAAGAATCGGCCCTATTGCTATTTCTAGAAATCCTTTAAGAGCTGTTGGTGGTCTCATTGTCACCATGGTGACGCGGCCCACTGTCCTGAGGATGGCACAGGGGACCCGGCAGTGGTCCTCTGCCTCCTTGCTCCACGCGTACCTCACTCACTCGTCTCCCCCTGCATCCCTGACCCACGTGCTCTCAGACTATGTTGCCCTCCTTTACCTGGAGTGACCTAGTACTCTGACTCCTACTCATTCTTAAAGCTTTAGCTCCAACATCTGCCCCCCAAGAAGCCTTCTCAGGAGCTTCCTTGCCCCTTACTCCCTGAGGGCGGCCCACATGCATCCTATACTTGGCTACCATAGTGCCCTGTGCACACCCCCTTCATGAGACACAGGCCACACTTGAAGGACACTGCCCCTTCACCCCTTCAAGCGTCCCCGCCTGACACTCGGCTCCTTGAGAACAAGGACATGTTTTATTACAGTGTCCCTGGGATATGGCATAGCACTTTGGTTCAGTGTGAGTACACAACAAACGATCTTTGAGTAAGTGAGTGCATAAAGGAGTGGGCCCCAAGTGACCCAGTTCAGGAGAAGACATCACCATAAGGCCTGTCTGAAGTAGCCACACTCACAGGACTGTGACATACAGCCTTCTCTCTGTGTTGCAACACATGAGGTACTCAGATGTGTGTGCACATATACAACACACACACACATGCATGTACATACAATTATATATACATATATATGAGACAACAAAGACTTCTTAAAGGATTTCTAGAAATAGCGATAGGGCTGATACTTGGTTTTAGGGACCTTTAGTATCTACAACACATATATAATATATATTGTATATATATATGCTGATATGTATGAATGCACTAACTAATAGTGCACTAATAGTGCAAATGCACTAACTCACTCATTAAGCCCATATCACTGCAATGTTCTGCTACTAACCCCCAAGAAAATAAAGATATCCAAGTCACTTCCCTGACCATGAGGGGGGAACTCATGTATAGAAAGCGTTGAAATACAAAGTGATGCTTTGAAATGGCAACGTGAGCTGTCTGCTAAAATGCAGGCAGAGGCTAGCTCTCGGTTTCCCACTGGGATCATCAGGGAGGAGTCTGAGAAGGTGGCAAACCCTTCAGAGAAGAGTCGGTCTGATCATCCGCATGGGCGGGTGGTGGTGGGCAGTCAGAGGCATGAACCAGAGCCGAAACAACAGGGCCAGGTGCTCGTGGGTGCTTAGCCAGAGGTGAGGTTCAGGGAATGCAGGGAAAAGACGTTAGGGAGGTCGGTGCAGGCTCATCTGAGGGCAGGCTCAGGTCCTTGCAAACAGCACGAGGCCTGGCACATAGTAGGTGCTCATGTTGCGTGTGCAATACACGAAGGACGAGGAGCTTGGACTTTGTGCAGGCAGCACCGGGGTGTTACAGAGGTTTCCCAGCTGTCTGTCCCCATGCCACAAGCTGCCATCACCTGTTCTGTGGATTCCACTCCTGGCTCCTCCCACCCGCCTCACTATAAATGCCAGTCTGTGCAGGTGGGCACAGTGAGTCCCAGAGGGGAGACTCGGCGACATAGGTCTCCTCAGAGTGGTGTGTGCCTCGGTGAAGGGGCCTCTCTGCCCCACCAGCCCTCTGCCACCTGTGCTTCCTGTCTCTGCCTGGTGGTTGGGGGAGGGGGCCAGAGGGAAGGAAATATTTTTGTATCGCGCTGTAACATTGTGGGGGTGGGAGTAGCACACAATGATTCAGGTAGAGGAGGTGCTTTTACAAAAAGCTCTGCCTCAGCAAATATCCCCACCCAGCCCAGGGAACACTCCTGGATGGGGCGTGGCTGGGAGAGGTCTTGGGAGCTGGTCCCTGATGGGCGCTCGCGTGGACCTGGACTCAGGGAACGCCTCTGTATCTCCCTGTTCCAGACAGCATCCCAGGAAGTGTCAAAGTGGGATCATCACCCAGCACTTTTCACAAACCTCGCCCTTGACAGAGGACTTGCACATGTGTTACTTGTGAAGAACTCACAACAACACTGTGGGAAAGATGTTATCCCATTTTTCAGATGAAGGAACTAAGGCCAGAGAGGTTGCAGGCTCTGTAAGTACTAAGAGACAGGGGTCTAGCCTGGAACACTTCCTAACTCCAGCCCAAACCACCCTTCACCAATCCCCATTCATTTTCCACCTCCACTGTCTTGTCCCCAAGCCAAGCTGATTCTCCTCTGCAAATTGGCCATGACCTCCTGCAGTATCCAGGTTACTATGTCAGGCTAGTTCCCTAAGTGGGGAGAGAGAGAAGCCTGGGAAGGAGAAGAGTGCACCCTCAGCTCGTGCCAAGGGAAGTAGGAAGAAGCAGAAATTTTTGGCAGCCCCTGCCCACTGTGCTACAATAATGAGCAGCACTTTGGGCCAGGGACCCGGCTCACTGTCCTAGGTAAGAAAGCTCCAGGTGGGAGGGAGGGGTGCGTTGCCCAGCCTGGACACCTCCCGCACCGACCCTGGCTCTCAAGGAGTGGGTGCTGGCCCCTCCTGGGCCCTAGTCCGGGAAGGCAGGTTTGAGTCTGGGTTCCCAAGGCCGTGCAAACACCGGGCAGCTGTATTTTGGGGCTGGTTCCAAGCTGATCGTGCTGGGTAAGGACCGAGCGCTCCGCGGGGTGGGATGGAGAGGTGGGCAGCTGCCCGGCTCCGTTTGGGGGTCCCGCTCAGAGACGGGGCTCAGCGCCAGGGCCGGGACTCCCGGGGTCCGGGTGCGGGGCGCGCAAGGGAGCTGGGCTGGCGGGAGAGGGCAGCGCCGGGTTTTTGTCCTGGGGCTCTGGGCCGTGAGCACAGAAACTCAGTATTTCGGCACAGGTACCCGGCTGACCGTGCTAGGTAAGCGGGGGTGCCCGGGGGGCGCCGGGGAACGCTACGGGGCCGGGCACAGGGGGCGGGCCTGTTTTTGTGCCGCGCCCGGGGGCTGTGAGCCAAAATCCTCTGTACTTCGGCTCCGGAACCCGGCTGTCGGTGCTAGGTGAGCGCGGCGGGGGGCGGCCGGGTGCTCGGCAGGGGGCCCGGGGCTGTGCAGCCTCCGCCCCGACCTTCGGCGGGCAGCCGGCTGACCGTCGTGGGTGAGTGGTCGCGGGGTCGGGAGGGAAGGCGGCGGGTGCCAGGGCCGGTCCCGCCTGCGCACCACCTGGGCACCCCCTGGGCACCCGCTGGGCGCCCGCCGGGCTCCCCGCGCCGGCCAGGGCTGCGAGGCGGGGTGGGCGCTGCTGGGTTTGCGTGCGGGGCTGGACCTCTGTGCTCCTACGAGCGCTATTTCGGCCCCGGCACCAGGCTCACCGTCTTAGGTAAGGTTGGGGAGTCTGCTCCCCCCCCCCCCCACCGGCGTCCCCGTCCCAGCCCCTCTGTCCCCGTGGAAGGGGCGGGTGGGCCGGGGCGCGCTGTCCATCTGCGGGGCCAGCCCTGCAAGGGGGGCGGGGACCGGGTCCTCCCAGCCGGGAACCAGGCGGAGGGCAAAGGCGGCTTTAGGTCTCTTTTCCTGCTCCGGAGGTACTTAGGGCCAGGGTGAGTGGGGGACGAGAGGGTTGATTAGGACTCAGGGCCACCGGATTAGAGGACCAGACAGAGAAGGGAAACTCCGGGCTGGGGGAGGCGCAGATGTAGCTGCTACGCAGAGCTGGGAGCTGGAGGGCGGGGGAGGGGAGAAGCAGGGCCAGCAAGGGATGGCGGGCACCCGGCCTAGCCGGCTCCTGGGAGGGGTCGATGGAGGGGAGGCCGCTGGACAGAGGAGGAAAGGGATGAAAAGCGGGAGAGGAAGAGAGAGGCCAGAAAAATAGTGAAGGAAGGCATCAAACAAGCAGGGTTCCCTGATTTACTGTTCAGCATTTAAAATTAGATTTAACCCCCTGCCTTTCTCTCCTAAGCGGGAGGCCCCTGAGGTGTGCCTACAGCACCAGTCCTGCCTTGGGCTGGACTAGAACCTCAGCCCGGGGGTGCATTCACAACCCCTCATGTCCCCCTCTGCCCCCACCCCCACCCCAGCCTGAAATCTCAGACCTCACACCAAGTTCAACAGCCCAGGTGGGCAGGATTTCATTTGTCCCAAACATACATTGAAATGCAGACTTGGTGTTTGTGGGTTGAGAAAACTTCCCAGGGGGGTCCCAAGCTCCTAGATCTGGAAAGCGCCTGGATGGAACATCCCCTGGCGCTGAGAATGTTGAGGCCACAGAGGGGAAGAAACTCACAAGACTGGTACAGGAACCTGGACTATTTTGATGACAACAGGCACTATTTGCAGTTAGACTGTCATTAAGCTGGAGCCAGTGGGGCTTGGCTAAACTTTGTCCCGGGGAAAGGCCAGATTCCTGCAATCAGCAGGGGTGAGGAAAAGACCAGGCTTTAGAGCCAGAGAAAACTGGGTCCCAATCCCTGGCTCACTAGTGAGCGGGTGACCTTGGGCAGATGAACCTGTGTGAAGCTGGGTCCCCTCTACAATGTCATCACCAATACCTACCACTTACTATTGCTGTGCAGATGACATAGGACCCTGTATGTCAAGTACTCGGCAATGGCGGATTGTTATCATTCAGCCCTTCTCTTCCCCACCCTTCCCCTCGGTGGTCCCTGGGGGGTGAGGGCAGAGGGTGAGCCCAGTGCCAAAGGAGGGACAGGATTTGACCTGTGGATAATGGAGAGGAGGCCTGGCTATATGTGAGAGGTGGACTGGGAACAAGAAAGAAACTTCACAAATCTGCCTGAGGCTAGTCCAACCCACAGAGCGGATACAAACAGAGGCTCACTGGTACCAAACTTACACCCACCTAGGCAAGCTCACCCACACCCCGCAGGGACTCACAAACATGGAAGGATAAAGTGACCCGGCCTCACAAGGAGCTGTGTAGACAGTGCCCTAGAGTGCCGTCCAGGTCCTGTTTGTCCTGCCAGTAAACATCACACGTGGCTCAAAGGACATCATTAATTTTGCAGGAAGAACTGAGTGCTTGCCAATGAGGGGGTCAGAGGGGTGCCCCAGGAAAGCTGGTACAATTCCAGAGCCAGGGTCTTTGAGACAAGACTGAACACACCAGGCTGAGCAGGGAGGTTGATGGAGCTGGGCAGTATAGCTATTAGTTAGCCTGTTAGCACTTCAGGCTGGGTCAGCCAGGAAAAACCTAGGAACATAGGGGCAGTTAGCAAGTAGACGTTTGCAGGGAGAGGAAGCTGACAGGTTGGGAGGCCAGATCAGCTCAAAAGGAAAATGCCAGGCTCTTGTTAAGAATTTCAAGATGGTGACAGCAGCCGGGAAACCAAGAGTGGGGCCTTTGTAAACGTGGGGTCCTGAACACGGGTCACACACCCATGAGGCTGGCCCTGGAAGTTAGGTCACAGCCCTAGAAATGTGAAGCATCCCCTAGAAGAACATTTTCTCCACCTTCCAGGCTAAACTAGATTCTCATAAGAATGAGATTTTGCATTTTAACAGAATTGCCAAGAAACAAACGAAAAAATCAGCAGAAAGCAAAGGAGTGGGATAAAATGAATGGAGAGCAAGCCCAGGAGAAGTGAGCCAGGCTGATGAGAAGGTGGCCTGGGCCTTTACCCAAGACTCTGCAGAGGAGACGCTCAGGACAAAACTTGTCTCAAAGCAACTGCTAGCAAGAATTTGCTCTGAGGATCTCAGATGCTTATTTAGGGAGCTGATTGGTAGAAAAAAAGGATAACATTTGGAAGCAAAAGAGCAAAGAAGGTTGAAGAATCCTTGAATTTGACATAAGGAGACATTGCTCTCCGTCTGAGCTTAGGAACCTTGGGGGGTACCCGAAGGCAGATGAATGGCTAGGATGACCTCATGAACCTCAAAAAAAAAAGTCAGAAAATCTCACATTCTCATGAGCACACCATAAAACAAAAGTGTACCCTCACACAGGTGCACGACCCTATGCCATCTGTATATTGTCATCTGAAGAAAATCCCCAGCCCCCAAATGCCCTCCTTATCCCCAGTTCCCCATTACACCTGAGCCTCTTAGATTCAGATGCAATTCACCGGCTCAGGACGGGAGCCTTCTGAATGTTTACATCATGTAAACCCCCCAGCCCCTCTGGAGAGTCAGTGTCCTAATCCTCCCTTCACAAGAAGGAAGAATGATGCAGGGAAATTAAGACATCATCTGAAAGTCACAGTGGTGGGCAACGTCAAGTTTTAGGATTTGGATCCTATTATTCTGATTCCAATCCTGTGCTCGCTCCCCTGAAATAACTACTACATAATATGGTGAAATGTAGACAGGTGAGCTTTTACTGATGGAGAAGAAATCAAATAACATTAATGAAGGGACATTACTCAAAATGTCTGTAGGGTAACTACAAAGGACAGGAAAGGCAGGAGAACAATGACAGAGGAATGGGACAGTGACCCCCAAACACACAGGACCTACAACTCCATAATTTTGCTTTAGGATGACCCCATTTCCAGCTCTCTCTGTCTCTGTCTCTATCTGTCTCTCTCTGTCTCCTTCTCCATCACACGCGCGCACACACACACACACACACACACACTGTCCTTCCAAACCCAGACAGCTCTCAGACCAGGCCTGGCCCCAACCCCCCTTCCCTTGCAGAGGACCTGAAAAAGGTGAGCCCTCCCAAGGTCACAGTGTTTGAACCATCAGAAGCAGAGATCTCCAGGACCCTGAAGGCCACACTCGTGTGCCTGGCCACAGGCTTCTACCCCGACCACGTGGAGCTGAGCTGGTGGGTGAACGGGAAGGAGGTGCGCGACGGGGTCAGCACGGACCCTGAGCCCTACAAGGAACAGTCCAGCGCGAATGTCTCCAGCTACTGTCTGAGCAGCCGGCTGAGGGTCTCCGCCACCTTCTGGCACAACCCTCGGAACCACTTCCGCTGCCAGGTCCAGTTCTACGGGCTCGGGAAGGATGACCAGTGGGACTACCCCGAGGCCAAACCCGTCACCCAGAACGTCAGTGCCGACACCTGGGGCAGAGCAGGTGAGCGGGGGGCCGGGGGGGATGGGCAGGGGGTGAGTTGGGGCACAGAAAGGGGGTCCAGGCAGGCAGGAGACCAGAAAGACTGGATGCAGAAAACGGGGGGTGGGTGGGGTGGGGCAGAGCGGGAAGACCAAAGCTCACTCTGAGGGTGAGCAGGCCCCTCGGACTCATTACTCCCCCCTCCCCCCCGCATCCTCAGTCCTGCAGGGCCTTGCCGCTGGGGCCCCTCTGTGTCCCAGCCTGTGGGGCTCAGCTCCGAGCGTGGTGCCCCCACCCCCGTGCCACCACGTTTCACGGGTTTCAGGGATGACGAGGCTGCGCTGGCTCAGCACAGGAGGGACCGTCCAGCCTGAGAGCGGGCTGGTCTGAGCCTGGGAGTCCGTGCCCACCTGCGAGGCGGACTCCGCCTGTCATGTTAGTGACCTTCGTGTCGTTCTTAACTGGAGTACAGTTGACAGGTGACACCGGGTTAGTTTCAGGTGTGCCCGACTTAGCAGCTCTTCCTCCGCCTTAGGAGATGGGGTCTCTCATCCATTTCCCTCCCCCTTTTCTCTTGCAGACTGTGGCTTCACTTCAGGTGAGTGACCCTCCCCTCCGCTTCCTCTCTGCCTCCCTGGCACCAGAGCTGGGGCACCCCTGGACCCTGGGGGCGAGGGGGAGCCAGGGGCACTGGCTCACAGGGAGCTCTGTGCTGTCCCTTCCCGCCCACAGCGTCCTACCAGCAGGGGGTCCTGTCGGCCACCATCCTCTATGAGATCCTGCTGGGGAAGGCCACCGTATATGCCTTGCTGGTCATCGTGCTGATGGCCAAGGTACGGAGGCGGGCAGGATGGGGAGGGCAGGCTGGAGGGAGAGGGTAGAACCTGGAATGTGAGGGGACCGCAGAGCCCGACCCGGACCTGATATTTCCTGTGTCTCAAAGAAATGATAAGGTGGCTGCCAGACTGGGGAGAAAGAACATTACAGAATGCGGCACCAGAGGATGGGGAGAGCCAGGGGCTGTACCCCAAGTCGGGTGCAGAGTCAGGTTCTCTTACTGTTTGTGGCCCCTGGGACCCTGACAATGCCCTCTCTTCCTCAGGTCAAGAGAAAGGATTCCTGAGGCCAGCTCCAAAAGCGTATCCTGAGTTCATAATCCTCACCCCGGATTCTCCTTTACATGCTTCCAGCCTGTGTTTCTAAAAGCGTGATTCTCTCTCCGCCTCTTATCTCCTTCCTGCCGGGTTATCTGTCCCTTCGCCCCACTTCCCTGTGGATTGAGCTCCTCAGCCCTGACACTGAAAGAGACTAAAACAATAAAAAGTGTCGTGCCAGGCCTGGCTGTGTCTCAGAAGTGTCTGTGAAGTTCTGCCCTCCAAAGACCTAGCAAAGGCACCACCCCTCTGGCACATGAAACCACTGACCCTTCTTCCTAAGCGATGCTGCTTCCTCCCGTTCATCCTGAGGGAGGATGGGCTCCCTGATTCACACCAGCCATTCCAGGCTCCCGGTGTGTGGGGTTGGTCTGCAGGGTAAGGAGCTGGGCACAAGAGAGCCCTAACCCCACCTTGGCATGGGGCACAGGGCAGGGCAACCTGTGTGTTGGAATGCTTGGTCATTTCTCAATTCGAGACTCAAGTTTCATTTATTATGCATTTAGGTTTTATCCACGTCTGTTCTTAATGCCTCCTTCAGACCTAGCTCCAGTCTGCCTATCTAGAAGAATCCTGAAGAAGGCACAGAGTTGAAACCCCTGATAAGTGAAGTCCAGAGATCTCACAGAAGTGGGGCATGTGGAGGCAGGCCCTGGGGGAGGGGGAGGGAGGTGGGGTCCAGTAGGGGCTGAGGTGTGACACCTGAGTGACCCTTCGCTCAGTGGGATGGAGAGCGGGCCACCCCAAATGCACCCGGTCAAGCACATCCGCCTGGGCAGAGACAGTTATCTTCCTGGGGTAAACTCTGGGTTCACAAGCAAATCACAGTCACTGCGGTAGAACATTGCACCAGGGGAAGGGAGGGATGCACCAGGGGAAAGAAGGCACAGACTGGTGAGAGAGACCGGAGATAAGCTGGCTTAGGCAGAAAGGGGTGAGAAGGAAGTCTGAAAGCTGAGAAAGATTGAGGAAGGTGGCATCCCTTTTTGGTAGCCTGCTTGGTTCCAGACTTGGGGCTGGACGAGGCACAAGGGTGCCCCAGTTCATCCCCACGGTGACCCTAGAAACAGGTGTCATTCTCCCTACTCCACTGGTAAGGAAGCCACCGTTCGCAGATCAAATGGCTGGTAAGCCGGGAAACTGCGGCACATTCTTTTGAAGATGGAAATTCAGGAAGCTCTTTCCAAGTAGTGGCCAGAGGGGTGTGACTGTCCCCGGGTGACGTTGGAGTAGCTGCCCCCAACCTCCAGCCCAAGACCCACAGTAACAGAGTAAAGGGACCTTGATCCCTGGGTGTATTTGTTTCTTAGCATTGCAGTAACAAAGAACCACCAACCTGATGGTTTTAACAGTAGAAATTTATTCTCTCACTGTTCTGAAGGCCAGAAGGCCAAAACCAACGCGTGGGCAGTGCCGCATCCCTTTTTAGAAGCTCCAGGGGGGAGAATCTTCTCTGCTTCTTCCCACCTCTGGCATTCTTGGTGGCCCTTGGCTGTGACAGCATCCTTCCAACTTTAGGCCTGTCTGCACATCACCTTCTTCCCATGTTCTTGGGCCTGGATTTCCCCCTTATTTTTTCCTATTACAACACGAGTCGTTGGATTTAGGACACACCCTGAATTCAGAAGGATTTCATCCCGCGATGAAAAGTTTACATCTGCAAAGACCTTGTTTACAAATTGGGTCACATTCTGGGGTTCTGGGTGGGCATGAATTCTGGGGGGACGCTATTCATCCCACTGCACTGAGTGTCTAGGAACCGGGGAGGGGGGTGGTTAAGGGTTCTCTAGACCCAGCTCACACAGGCCGGGAAAGGACATGGCCCAGGGCGGGGGTGACCCTGGGAATGCCTCACACGCCTGCAATTTCCCATCAGTTGTAATTATTTCTAGATTTCTCAAACAGCAGCAGTTTTTTAGTTCTTGTTCATTTGTTTTTATAATGACTAAGAAGCCCCCAAATGGGGGGGTTTAGGTCCTAGACCAGTACCTAGAAGAGCAGCACCTCCCATGCTTAGACAGGCATGGCTCTTCCTCACGAAGGTGGGCCAGGGACAGTAGGCACAGAAGGGACAAGAATGTGCCTCGGAGAGAGGAGGGTGTTGTGTGGGCCAGAGGGGGTGGCCGGGGACAGGGCATCGAGGACAGGCATTTGTGGGCGCAGAGAAGTGAGGGGGACTGAGCAAGAGCAGGACAGAGATGGAGGGGAGGTGGGAAGAGGAGATCCCCCCCTACAGGAAATGGGGCCTGCAGGCTTGGTGATCCTCATAGGGGGCCTGCTGAGCAGGGGCACTGGCAGCTGGGAGGATGTGGGCGGAGGTGAGGACCCAAGGAATGTCCTCTGGAGGATGAATGAGCCTCTACCTGCCCGCTCCAGGAGACGTAATAGAGATGGAGAAAGTTACAAATGTCATCTAGTCCCCACCCCACAGCCCGCTTGACCCAAGGAGAGCCTCCTTCCCCAAATCTTTACAGCTGCTTTCTTGTCTCCCTCAGACAACACCCCCCAGCTCCCCAGTATTCAACTCCCAGCACTAGGAAGTTAACTTCTTCTGCCTCTGTCCCTCTCTCTGGTTTCTAAGTAGGTCTTTCGGAACCAATACTGGGCATCCCATCCATCCTTCCCCAGGTGAAACTGAGCAAAGACAGGTTAGATGTAAGGCAATACTAACATTTATTGCATGAACGGGGACACTACTGAAAGCGAGAGACGGGATTCTGGGACAAAGGAGGTGAATAAGGATTGTCCCGGCAAAGTAGGATATGTGGCCTTTCCAATTAAAGGGGCTCCCAAGTGGGGTGCCTGGTGGCTCAGTCGGTTAAGCATCCGACTTCGGCTCAGGTCATGATCTCGTGGTCTGTGAGTTTGAGCCCTGTGTCGGGCTCTGTGCTGACAGCTCGGAGCCTGGAGCCTGCTTCAGATTGTGTCTCCCTCTCTCTCTGTCCTTCCCCGGCTTGTGTTCTCTCTTTCGCAAAAATAAATAATTTTTTTTAATTTTTTAAAAAATAAAAATAAAGCGGCCCCCAAAGAGTTTCTGGGTTCAGAGTTATCCCTGTAATGGGACAGCACTGAAGCAACTCATCATTGGCCCAGGCCTGTCTGCCTGTTCCAACCCGAGGTTCACTTAAACTTCATCCCATTGAAGAAACATGTGGGCAGAAGGTAATCTAGGGACAAACTCCACAAGTGAGACCAGTACAGGGGCAAAACATGCTTACTGAATGAAGAAACTTAGAAGCAAAACATCTCTAGGAGGATGTCCAGGGCCCCCAAGTTCTCACCATCGCTGGGACACAGCCGGACTCGTCATGGGCAGCTCCCCAGGAGAAGAACCTCAACCCTGTGACCTTTAGAGATTTACTTAGAAATTAAGAGGGAAAAGGGAGCATCCAACTGGTCATGTAATCAGAAGAACATCCTGGTGGGGGATGAGATTCCTATGGAGAAGGGCTGCTCAAGCCACTGTCACTTGCCCAGAAGAATTTTTCTATCAGCACAAGTATCCGTCAAAGACCCACACACCTTCCTACTGCATGGCTCATGGCCAAGCTACACAGGCTGGGCAACGGGGATGGGGGAAGAAGGTGCTGGGACCATTCAAGAGACAAAGATGTTTTTTCTCTCTTAAGTAAATAACTAGGGAGGAGGGAGGGGGGAGAAGAAAGAGAATAGGATTGTAGAACAAGTGGGGGGAAGATCCTGATAGATACTAATATATCCATTTCCTGCCATAAGACATTTCCTTATTTTTCTTCTTCCATAGGGACCCAGGGAAGGGCAGCCTGACTGATCTCAGCCCCTAACAGTCAGTGTGACACATAGCCCTAAATGTCCTATGTAGGAGGAGCATTCGTGAGATCATGGATGTGAGAACGGAGGACTGGTACTTGAGCCCTCTCTTGAAACTATACGTGTACCACAAAAACACGCTCATGCCTACACATATTTTCATTTAGGGGTGCTAGCAGATGCTGGTGGAGATCACAAATGGCTACAACACCCATATCAATTCTCAGCATGACGCCTGACATATGGATGGATTGCTCTTCTGCTCACCCACTGACCTCTTCTCAAACTTTCATCACCCGGTTCACTTTTGCCCCGTCCATGGAAATTACTCTATGCCCGTATAAGACACAGAGCCTGGAAGGCCATAAAGCCTGGACAACAATTTTAATTATGGTTCATTCCCATTGCTTGTGGCAGACTCCCATAGTTACCAGAAGGGTGACTGCTTGGCCTTAATAACCCATAATCTGAGATGTTAACCAAACAAAATGTTTCCTGCCTCAGTCCACAGTTGGATATCCTCCCCTCCCATCTTGGAGACTTTCTTCTCTCGAGCTGTGTTTATGGAGCTGAGGTCCCCGGGTTCCTTAACATAATATACCTGTCTGTTTCTCTTTCAGGTTTACTGTGACAGCACCGAACCATGTCCTGAATCATGTCCTTCCAACAGAGGACATAGTCTCTGCTCACCACATGCCCACAGTCCCAATTACATTGGGACTCTCCTCCATTTCCACCCACTATCTTTACTTTTTTGTACTTCACTCCTAATAGGGTTCCCTCCTTGGGAAACATGGGGTCCCAGAGGTCAGTGAGTGGATCTGTATGTCAACAAGAAGGACCTGAAAATGAGCCCACGGCTGTGACTATCTCCCCAGGATAGTGTCATCAGCCAGCTCTAACTTATCTCAGCTGTCCTCCGTGAGTATGAAGTGTGGTCTTCACAGGAGACCGAACCCCAGGGCCCTACTGCTTCCCAATCAAACTCATTGACATAAAGAAGTGGTTTTTAAGATAGTGGCTTGAGGGTGGTCCTGGGCATGACCACTCCTGCCCAAGTCCTGGGCCACTCCAGCGATTCCAGCTCGGTCCTCTGGAACCCTCACTCCCACGGTAAGACTTCTTCTTGACTGGGGCGGGGAATCATATACACTCTGGGTGGTAAGGAAGCATGCATTGCAGTCTTGCACCCCCCCAGTTATGCTTGACCTGTCCTGGGAACAGAGAACCTCCCATCTGAGCAGGCCATTTCATCACCGGATGGCTCTCATGAAGAATTCTATCCTGTTTGCGTATCCATCCATGCCATTGTAGCGCCCCTCGTTGGCCATCATGGTGCTCCCATGAGAACACTTCCTGTGACAGCTAGCAAGCCCACCCCAGCTGAGTCCACACGTCTGTGAGAGAATGAGCAGAACCCTTAAAAGCTTGAGCGTGCAGCGGAGGGAAAGCATACAGCAGAGAGAGGAGAACAGGATGACAACAAAGAATATAGACTTTTAAGCCAAAGACACCGAGGTTCCAGCCTCAGCTCTGCTCTTATCAGCTATACGATCACGTTGGAGACTCGGCTTCCCTTCCAATAAAATGGGCTGAATCACAACCCTGACTTCATAAGGTGGCTTCATCTTATTAACGCACACGCTATGCATCGCACAGGATGTTTTCCTCAGGTGGCCCAGTTTGGAGCACTTCCGACTCTCCCCAGCCCAGCCACCCTCTTCTGAAAACATTTATGTTTGTTTTTACCCTCCCACTTTTCTAAAAGCGTGGTGGTCGGCCGGGAAGGCAGCACCAGGTGGGCTCTGACCTACATAGGGGAGAGAGAGAGCTCTGCCTCCTCAGTTTCGATGCCGTCCACACTGGGTCCGTTAGGGCAATGTTCAACATCCTGTACCCGCTCGCAGAGCTCACTTTTGACTCAGACCCTGGGTCTTTCTCACAGGTCTTGCAAATGAGCCATATGCTGCTTTCCTGTGTGCAGACCTTTGCTCTTCTCTTTCTGGGGCAGGGGGGCGGGCGGAGGAGGGGAAACAGGAAGACTTGTTTCATTTTATCGCAGTTCGTCAGCTCATCTCTCCAACCCATCTAGTTTCTGAGGAGTCTAAAGCTGTGGTCATCGTATTCACCCCTCCCTCCAACTGCCACTCAGGTCTGACCGTTGCGCCTTTCTCGTCCTTACACAAGTGGCTCATGACGTTCATAGCGAGATCACAGCTCAGTATGGAGCCCACGTTCCTCTGAGCTTCGTCTGAGATCCAGGAGCTGCTCTGACACAGAGCATTCGCTTCTGGTCCCCCTCCGTCCGCAGCCGCGCGGCCCTGGACAGCTCATGTCGCTTCCTGTGCCTCCATCTCCTTGTCTGTGAAGTAACGAGATGGGGTAGAGTGATGTCTAAATAATCTTCAAACTCCGCTCTTCTGATTCGGTGATCCGAGGTCTGCAGGCCCCGAATCACCATGAGGGAGATAACTCAGGGGATCTAAGTTCTCCCTAGACCCAAATCACTCACTGAGCCACCGAGCCTCAGAGGCTGCCTCTGGTGTGAGGGGGATGGGCTGACCCGGGAACCCCGTGCTAACAACCGGCACCTGGAGCCTGACACCTGTTCCCTGGCCCTCCTCCAGGAAAGAGGCCAGGCCCCGGAGGAGGAGAAGAAACTAGTGTTGAAAGGACAGTGGCCTGGAATCAAAGGCAGGAAGTAAAGAGATGCAGTTTGGGGCCTTTGAGGAGACAACTGGGGCAGGTTTGGGGGTGTCTGAGCCGAGTGCGGGCTGCTGAACTGTTTATCTCTGAGCAACATCAGCCCAAGTAACAACAGACACCCACCTGCCCCTGGAGCATCTCAGGGACTCACAACAGGATGTGGTTTGACATTTACCAGGTCCTGCATCTGGGGGCCTGTGAAAGCCCTTCCCCCCACCACCTGCCCTCTGAGGACCACAAGAACCACACTCACCACATCCCCATCCCGCCCCCACCCCTTCCCTGCCACTCTTTCTACCTGGGCCTCAGATGAGCACCCTGGTGGTGGAAAATACAACTACAGAGAGGAGAGGAAAACCCCTCTGGAGGGGGAATCTAGGCACCTGAGTGTCCCATGCAGACCTCCCCGCCCCCAACCCGGCATCTACACCTGCTGGAGGCGGACCCCCCCTCACCCCCCGCCCCAGCAGAGGCCGCAGGGGGCACCTTGGAGATAGTGAGGAATGAAAACAGCTTGCAAAACTGCTCTGACCCAACTGGGGTCCCTTCTGGCCCCACATCCCTCAGGCAACTCCCTCCTCCCACCTGTCCCCTAAATGGGCCCCCACCCCCGCTTGTGCCCCCCCAACTTCCTTCCAGTCATCTAATGAGAGGGGCTAATGAGTCACAGGAAAAAGAGCCCTAGATAATCAACAGACTGAAAATGGACGGTCCCTGGGTATCTGGGCAGGTGTCTGTGTGCCTGACTCCCTGGGTTTCTCGAAGCATCGTCCCCTACTGCTAAGATCTGCGAGGTCTGCGTGACAGATATTTTCTACCCCATCTGGGGAAGAGGAGGAGGGAGACCTGAGTGCAGAGACAACAGAAAACCAGAGAGAGACAATACCCTGAAGGAGGGACTAGGAAATGACAGACTCTACAACAGGCCAAGCCGGCTTTGCAGCAGCTCACAGGGCTGGGACATGCTCAACCCAAAGCATATAATCCTGGACAAAAAGATGAAGCAGCCCAATTTCAGTGTCACCAGCTCCCCAAACCTGGGCCTTCCCCATCTTCCTTGGCTAGAGAGAGGCCCCGGCTTTCTTCCTATCGGTCCCAGGAGTGCGTGGAGTTTTGCTGGCCACCAGCGTGTAGCTTGGGGTCTTCCACATGTCGGTGGCCTAGGAATGACAAGCGTGGGAATTGGTTTTCCTGACACACCTCCAGAATCCGCCAAGAACGGGGTCCTGGCACCTCTCCTAGAGAGGAGGCAGCTTCCTCTGCCCCAGGCGTAAGTGAGACTGGTGACTTCCTGGCGGGAGATGGTGTCTGGGCTGCTTTCTTCTGTCCCCTGAAATTAAGGCGACTGTAGATCTCCGAGCCCTTAGACATGGGGAAACCGTTAGGGATGAGGACTCATAGTCATGACTAGGGCAGGAATGTGGAGGATAGGAATTTGTCTTGATGAATTTGGATGGTTTTCGAGTCTCTCCTCGACTAGCCTCCCCTGACCTGCTAATGTCCTCTCGTCTCCCTGTCGCTCGGTGCAATGATCAGAGCTGTTCACTCACGGCTTTCCTGGAACTCACGATATCCACTGGGACCTCCACATGTCTACTGAAACAGACTCTGGCTGAGAATGACATTCTGTTTAGCTAAATACTAGACTCCTAAAAACCTAACACTTGCTAAAATTCTATCTCCCTCATGAGGTTTTCCAGAACTTCTGAATATCTTATAGGAATGAAAAATCTGTCTTAACCCTCCTACCAACTCCACCTGACAAGTGGTGATTACCTGGAACCCTTTCAGTTAGGAAGGATTCTGAAGCTGCATAACCCCACCAGAAAGCACCCCTATCGGAATGGGTACCACACAGGATGAAAATTTCGCGGGCTTGCCATCTGAGTGTGCTCAGCATTTTAAAATATTTAATACATAGCTTAAAATTTAATGTTTTTTTTAAAAAAAATAAGTCTTTCTTTTGGGTGAGTTGGAATCAAAATATCTTGTAAGCTAAAAGAGGAAAATAATATCCGTTGAAAATCAGACCCTATAATAGGGCTTTATAACATGACATCACCTCATTTAATATACTTAATCCAATCAGTTTGACAGTTGAGGAAAGAGAAATGATATAATTCGCCCAAGGTTAAGACAACTAGTAAATTTAGCCTCAAAAACTAAATGCCTTAAAAATATACAGACAGTGAAAAGATCAGGGAAAGAGGGGAGAAGTCAACAGGTGAAGTGCAGGAGATCTGGGACAGTAAGACTGTTTACAGGACACTGCCATGGGGAATACAGGACACAGTATATTTGTCAAAAACCATAGACAGGTAAGACATAAAAAGTAACAGGGGCGCCTGGGTGGCTCAGTCAGTTGAGTGTCCGACTTCGGCTCAGGTCGTGATTTCACGGTTGATGGGTTCAAGCCCTGCATTGGGCTCTATGCTGACAGCTCAGAGCCTGGAGCCTGCTTCGGATTCTGTGTCTCCCTCTCTCTGCCCCTGCCCCACTCTCACTCTGTTTCTCTCTCGCGCTCTCTCAAAAATAAATAAAATTTTTTTAAAACGTAACAAATGTACCACACCAATGTCAGATGTTAATAACAGGAAACAGGGGGATCAGAGGAACAAATGTGAGAACTTTCTCTGTTATCTGCTCAGTTTTTGTGTGAAACTAAGCCTGTTCTAAAGTCTATTAACTCCAAGTTATCAGACAGCACTTTTTCGGGGAGAGATCCAATTATCACCAACATTCAATAATCAGTTAACAAATAAACATTGGCTTGAAACATCGTTTACTCTTCAATGTGAACCAAACTTGTGCCGTACAAGCATCTTTCCTTTTGTGGTCATGGCATTACTGATTGCTTTCGTCAATTAATATTCTCACACATGGGGAAAAAAGCAAACCAAGAGCCTTTATTAAAACCATGCTGTGACTAGGCCCAGCACCGTCTTGAGGGCACTACATTTTTTTCTTTTTTGATCCCTGTGATGGCTCAGAGTGCCCAGCACATAATAGCTGCTTAATACGTAAGTAGATACTGAAGGGGCGATAGGAGCCCCCGGGGCATTTTAAATACCGTCTCCAACACTACGCGTCTCTGTCTCAGATTTCCCTCTGCAGATCGAATGATGCTGAAAATAAAAACAAATGTCTGAATTGTCCCAGATGAAGTGATCCCAGGGACAGAGTATTTTAAGATTCTTGTGCCCCCTCGTGGAGCACAAGGGACATTAGAAAAGAAAACCTTGTTAAGAATAAGGAGGACGAGGGACGAATGAGGGACTCAGGGATGAGGAAGGAAGTTTGGTTGCCAGGGAAACCGTGGCATCTCTTCCCAGCCACCCCCAGAAGCCTTTTCCTCTCCCTCATGCTCATCCAAATAATTTCTCTTTTTAGGGTTTTAGCATCATACACGCGTGCCCTCATCCTTTTCCTGTCTCTTGTATCTCTTTGGTCACCATCTGCTTCTCTGCTCCCTCTTTCGCTACAAGGGAAGGGATGAGACACAGTGGAAGACGAATTAAAAAGCCTAAAATCCAAATCAATAGTCAAAATCCCTCAGTGTGGTTTCTGCTACTAACAAATGCGCACTTCTAGCCGACACGAGAACAGTCGGCTGAACGCCTTGGCCCCTCCCCGCCACAAAGCCTCACCCAAGCTCCCCCAAGATGTCTACTTGCCACAGAAAGATCAACAAAAGGAGACTCTCCAGGTGACTGAAATTAACCAAGTAAGTCACCTGAGTCGGCATCTTCATAATTGTCCACCTGTCTGCCACCACACCACATCCCGCTGCAGGTGTTTCCCGACTCTCTCACTCCCCAGCGTGGACAGACGGGACTTTGAGAGAACAGGGTGTGAGGCAGGGTCCAGCTCACTTTGAGGGCTGGAGGGTAACAGCCTAGGCTTAGGCATCCGTACACTGGGGACTTGACCGTGTGTGTGCGATTCGCAGGGCCCACACGCGAATACGTTTCTCCTCTCCCTTAGAACTTAGTGAAGTTCTTTAGGAGAATCTGGCTGGATTCTGTTGTTCTCACATTGGCTGACAATCAGAAACCCAAATATCCTCCGCCCAACCCCAGAGGGAGGGCTCCCGGAGAGGGTGGGGTTTTTGCACAAATGTCTACCTCACCCGGCTCAGTGTGAGACTCCAGGCGCAGAGGTAGAAGCCAGAGTCACTGAGGAGGAGCTTCTGAGAACTCAAGATGAACTGGCCGTCCTGGGGCCTGGAGGCTGTGAAGTTCCGTGGTGCCTCAGGGTCTACCTGGCCAATATTTAGGGAGCGGAAGAGCAGCTGGGGGGGCCCTCCCTCGGCCTGCCGGTACCAATATAGATAAGGGTTTGATTCCCCCTTCACGACGCACTCCAGGGAGAGCGGGCTGCCCACAAGCTGCACCTTGACAGGTGGCCATTGGTGGATGGTCTGAGCGCTGACACCTGAGGGAAATGTGAAAGGCCACTTAGAGTGGAGGATCCCAGCCAAGCTTGCCTTCCTGCCTGACATAGGGGAGGCTCAGGCCCTCCCATGGCTCGGGCACGTGGGATCCATCAAAAAGAGTAGACTGCACCCTCCCTCTGGCCAAGGGCACAGAGGGACACTGGACAAGGGGAGACCACGAGAGCAAACTCCTTCCCAGAGGATAGAGAAAACTAAGATTCAGCACGCCAGCCCCTGGGATTCAAGTCCCATATTTATTCCAGAAAATGGAAGGAATGTACCAAAGAGGTCAATCTGACAGCTGAGGCTCTGGATGCATGGGGTTGGTATGAGGGCTTGAGGGGAGGCTTGCCAGAGAGAGCGGTACCCACCTAAGAAAGTGCCCAGGAGAAGGGCAAGGAGACAGCAGGACATAGTTCAAGCCAGCCTCAGCTCATCTGGTACGGGTGGGCTCATCTGGGCCAGAGCTGTGGCTGTGGGGCCCCTCCCTCTCGCAGACCTGTTGCCACAGAACAGAGTGCTCATTTCCCCTCAAGCTGGGGCGGAAATGAGGCTGGTCTTTTCTTAAGTGTGTGATGAATCACCCCATCCTCCCTGGGAACCAGCTTTACCCTGCACTGGTTATCTTTATTGAAATCCTGCAAGTCCTAGTATGTAAATATATTTAATGACTCATTATTTCCCTGTAAACAACAGATGACTCTGTGGCTCCCCCTGGAGACCATCGAGAAGCTTCGAAACCATCAGAGAAGGTGTGACCCTGGCAGGATGATGAAAAGAGATCTCGGTCTCTGAAGCTGGAAACTGGCTTTATGACATGTCACCTGGGTGGCTGGAAAGGAGACCAAAGCGGATCACAGCTCAAGAGATTTAGGTCTTCAGGGTATTCAAAGCAAAAAAAGGCTCAGTTCTGAGGGAAGGAAGCTGTTCTGACAGCCAACCGAGGGATCTGCAACCTCCTCGTCCCTGGCAGACAGAATCTGAGACCTGGACAGGCAGAGTCAACTACTGAACCCATCAAAGTTAGAACCTGGGTTCCGTGTGCCTCTAAGGACCTCACTAGATCTAATTTATGCTCCAAAATGCAACATGAGTAGTGAAAACGTCATGGGGACTTAGGATCAAACAGATTGGGGTTCAAATCACAGCCCTACCTCTTTCTGGTTTAGGAACTCTTAGAAAGTCCTGATCTTCAATTCTGTCATCTATAAAAGTAAAAGGAGTATAACACTTACAAACTGGTTGAAAGATGCATGTTGCCAGGTACAGGCAACTCTTATGAGGGTTGGCTGTTTTTTGAAGTCCAGGGAAAGCCTGTGCCTGCAGTAGACGAGAAGATTTACAGTGGGGTGGGATGGGGGTGGGGGGCTGAGGGAACGACAGAGATGCAAGAAGCATTGCCAGACCATCAGTTCATAGTAGCTAAGGCTGAGAATCTGCTAGGCAGCTGGTAGAACCTCATTCTGCTGAAATGAGTCGTAAGACCCCAAGATGGCGGGAAGACGGCCGACACGTGCCTCAGAACCTCCTCTGCCCTCTTCCTTTGCCATGTTCTGTCCCCTGAACGATTCGTTTTCAAAACATTTATTCACTTTGGGTTGCATGTGATGGAGTGGTTTAAGGTGAGCACTTAGGAAAGGAGGCAGTAGAAGTGACCCAACAGGGAGAGTGAGCCTGCAGCACATAGGGCATTTGTGATGCGTCCCATTTCATCAGGGTCGAGTAACACAATTCAAAGTTCACGCTGGGGTTCTGGCTTCTAACAGAGTTTCAGCTGCCACACTGTATTTGTGGGACCGTATTCTGGGGTTTTTTTAAAAATCCTTTTCAGTTGAATGAATCCTTTTATAGTATTTATTTAAATAATGGTAAAGCAAGTGGTAAGCATAGCATGCATCCTGTGAACATTTAGAACACATGAAAAATTGCTGTAGCCAATTAGTTGTTCAATCTCCATTTTTATGGCTGTTGATAGGACTCAGTATAACATGTATGCAAGTCAGGACTGCAGGGAGTAAGCCCAAGATGGACACGTGCCCACAGGCATACCCACAGCCTCTTTTCTCCTTTTCTTTCCCTTTCTGTCCTCCTTCCTGTCTGCTTGCAGAATTTGTACTGCGTGAGTGAAAGGAGGGAGACAGAGAGGGGCCGCAGATACAGGGAGAAGGGAACTATTCTCCCTCTTGATGAGGCTGCATCATCGTTTCATTTGGCTGGCAGGCTTTCACACCAGCTAAGGCCGTGTGGGCCCCGCACGGCCCGTGAGAGCCCACGTAACTCATCGCCCGCATTGGCTCAGTGTCAGCACCACGCACGAGAGCAATGCCGCCTTCCTCCCTAGAGACGGCACCACAGACTGGAGGGCGAAGAGACGTGTCCTCCAGATCAGGGCAGCCAGCTGGCTCGTGACTCCCTGATCACTGTCACAACTCAGTAGCTTGGAGCTCCTTCCATATGGTCCATGCCTTAGAAAAATATCCCTCACTCTCCATCCCCATCTGCAATATTCCTTGTTCATCCAATTCATTCATATATTGAAATGTGCATGAGAATACAAGTCCTCTGCTCTGTTTCCACCCATCTCCGAGCGGGAGGAACCAGCCATATCTCCGGCCCAGACGAGGAGGTGTCAACCAGACAAGCTGAACTGAAGGCTGGCTTGAACTATACTGTCTCCTTGCCCTTCTGGGCACTTTCTTAGGTGGGCACCCGCCTCTCTGGCAAGCCTCCCCTCAAATCCTCTTGCTACCATATTGGGTTTCTTTCTCCATGCTAGATTCTTAATGAATCACTACTGACAGGATATAGCTTTATGCGTGAAGAGAATGACAATAAATAGAACTCTTCTCTTTTTCATTTTAAAACTGAAATCTCTCCCTAAATGATGGATTTGAAAGATTCTTACAGGATCTATTTGTTCCTCTATAAAGGAGTTAAAAATTACTTGGGCTAATGGAAAGGGAGGCGAGTCAACAAAGGAGATGTTCCTGAACTTCTCTGATCTCTCTCTCTCTGTGCCCTGGCCTCTACATCCTGATCAGGAAAAGAAATGAGAGACAGGTGCAGAATCAGAAGCTCAAAGTTTCTTGCAGACGACAGTGATTCTGATTTCCAGGGTGAGGACTACAAGGTCCCCGGTCCCCATGTGTCACAGACTGGGAAGTAGAAATGGTTTGTGGTAAGCAGAGTAATGCCCCTGCCAAGTTGTCAACGTCCTCATTCCCAGAACCTGTGAATATGTTGGGTTACATAGCAAAGGAGAATTAGGGTTGAAGGTAGAATTAAGGTTCCTAATCAGCTTTGTGTAAAATAGGGACATTATCTTGGATTATCCAGGTGTGCCCAATGTAAGCACGAGAATCATAAACGTGGAAGGGGAAAACAGAAGAGAAAGAGGTTTGCTGATGGAAACAGGGTCGGAGAGATGCTATGTTTCTGGCCTTGAAGGCCGATGGGGGCCACGAGCCAAGGAACGCAGCTGGCCTCTAGAAGCGGCAAAAGGCCAGGAAATGGATTCTCTTCTAGAACCTTCAGAAAGGAACTCAGCCCAGCTGACACCTTGGTGTTAGCTCAGCAAAACCTGCGTCAAACTTCTGAATTATGGAACTGTAAGATAATAAATGTGCGTTGTTTTGGGCCACTAAGTTTGTGGCAATTTATTACGGCAGCAATGGAAAACAAAGACATGTCTCCACAATGCTTCTTGACAGAGAGACCCAAAACAGTCTCTAAGGACCCCCAGGAACTCAGGATAGATCCGGTATAGCCATGCTCTCACTCGTGTCAGAACAGATGAACTGGGAGAAGCCACCAAGACTGGAGAGACCTCCTGGTTGAAATAGGAAAGACATAGAGCATCCTGCATGGATCAGCAGAGGTTGAGGAACAGACACTCCAAAGAGGAGCAGACATAGGTGGAGACAGATGGTGAACACCCAGTAGGAATGAGAATTCTGCAGAAAAGATGAACAATGACCAAAGACCGAGTACCCTGCCTGACAATGCCTTGACACTTTGTTTTTTGTTTTACTTTTTAAAGAACACATCTCTCGATTCATTTTTTTAACGCTTATTCATTTTGGAGAGACAGAGAGAGACAGAGCACGAGCAGGGGAGGGGCAGAGAGAGAGGGACACACAGAATCCGAAGCGGGCTCCAGGCTGTGAGCTGTCAGCACAGAGTCTGACGCGAGGCTCAAATTCACGAACTGTTGAGATCAGGACCTGAGTGGAAGTGGAACGCTTAACCGACTGAGCCACCCAGGCACTCCAATTCCTTGACACTTTGTAAGTTCTCCATAACTTAGATACCACCAGGAAGAAGGATGAGGAGAAAAGCATGGCCTACCTGACAAACCCCCAAATAAACCAGGCGTATCCCGATGGAATGGGGACTTAAAAATAAAACTGTATTGGGATATCTGGGTGGCTCAGTTGGTTAAGCATCTGACTTTGACTCAGGTCATGATCTCATGGTTCGTGGGTTCGAGCCCCATGTCAGGCTCCGTGCTGGCAGTCAGTGCCTGGAACCTGCTTTCATTTCTGTGTCTCCCTCTCTCTGCCTCTCCTCACTCACAGAGTCTCTCTGTCTCTCTCTCCCCCGCAAAAATAATAAATGTTAAAACAATTTTTTTAATAAAAATAAAATAAAATGATATTAACTTTAGAAAATAACATTATTTTGCCCACCCATACTTGGGGTCCCAAATTTCATTGCCAACTTACATGCATGTTAACTTCAACATTAAAGAGGTGCTATGGAAAACACAAAAATAAATAAGATGTGATACTTGCCTTCTGATAACTTATATCCACCAAGGAAGGTAAGAGGTGGAAAAGTCATTCAGACGGCAAATGGTAAAGGAGTTTGGAGAGTTCTGCTTCCCTCTATGATGAAGAAACTGTTATCCAGTTAGTCCCCTGTATTAGTTTCCTTGGGCCACTGTAACCAAGTCCTGCACACTGTGTGGCTTAGAACACCAGAAATTTATTGTCTCACAATTCTGGAGTTTAGAAGTCTAAAATCAAGATGACGGCAGGGCCATGCTCCCTCTGAAATGTGGAGGGAAATTCTCTCTTGCCCGTTCCTACCTCTGTTGGCTTACTGACAATGTTTGGCGCTCCTTTGGTTGGTAGCTACCTCCGAAATTCCAACTCTGCCCCTGTCATCACATGGTGCTGTCCCTGCACATCCCGCCTTACATGGCGGTCTTCTTTTCAGAACACCAGTCCTCTCGGATCAGGAGCCCACGCTGCTCCACTAGCACCTCATCCTAACTCAACTGATCACACCCGCAATGACCCTGGAGCCGGTGAAAAGATCTTGCAAAAGCCTTGCAAAAACGAAAATAATTCAGAACTGGGAGATACACACTACAAGAAATGTTAAAGGATATCTTTCAGGCAGAATGAAAAAAATAGAAAAGTCCAGATGGAGTCGGTAAGGCAGCTGTCAGGGAAGGCTGGGGGCTAGGATGAAAAAGGAGGGAAAAAGCTTACATGTACAGCACTGACTAATATCGTGAACATAAATATTTCCTCCAGGGCCAAAGTCACGCCGTCTATGGTTTAACGACTAGCGGATGATATTTGCGAATATTTAACATTTGGGTCTCATGAACTGCAAGCCAGCTACAAAATATGACTGATGAAATGTCAATACTAAATATGGGATAAATGTAAAAATGACATTTTTATTTTTTAAATATTTTAAAAAATAAATTATTTTCTACTGCCAACCAAAATGAAGTAAGGGACAAAATATAAAAACCAATAGTGGCCAGGGGGTCCCCGGGTGGCTGTCAGTGAATCATTCGACTTCTGCTCAGGTCATGATCTCATGGTTTGTGAGTTCAAGCCACACATCAGGCTCTCTGATGTCAGCGCAGAGCCGCTTTGGATCCTCTGTCCCCCTCTCTCTCTGCTCCTCCCCCACTTGCACGCTCTCTCAAATACATAAACAAACAAACAAACAAACAATAGTGGTTAGGGGAACCTAGGTGACTCAGTTGGTTAAGTGTCAGATTCTTGATTTCAGCTCAGGTCATGATCTCAAGGTTTATCAGTTCAAGTCCCATGTCGGGCTCTGTGCTGACAGTGCAGAACCTACTCGGAATTCTCTCTCCCTCTCTCTGCCCTTACCCCACTCATTCTCTCTGTCTCTCAAAATAAATAAATAAATGTTCAAAAATTAAAAAAAAAAAAACAATAGTGGTTAAGACATTAGACATCAGGCAAGAAAGAACAGGAAAAGTCAGGTGAATTTTATAATTGCCAGAGCTGCTCCTTTGAGAGAATTTCCGGGCTGTGGCAAACAGGGGGGAAACCCAGGCGGAGACCAGCAACCCCTTTGAGCTGTGAAGGGAGAGCCACCCAGAAAGAGAATTTGAGAGATCTTCACATCATTAGTATTTAGCAGAGTGCTGATCAGAGCACAGATGCAAAGAAACTATCTGAGACGGGAAACACCACCATCCAAAAGGATTAAAGAGAACAGTGACTGGATTTCACATGGGGCCAGAAATAGTGCATATTCTCACCAGCCAGATCAGAAAACCTTAAAATTCACGGAGCATTGTGTAGAGAACTCAGAAGTGTTTTGCCTCAGGGGTGGAGAATAATTATCCCTAGCCTAAATGCTGGTCTGGTCCCACCTGACAAATATTTAAAGCCAGACACAAAAGAATCAAGTGTTTGCAAGTTGTTTCCAAGTGAGTTAACTGTGTTCTAAAATAGAGCCCAAGAATATTTATAGGAATATAAAAATCCCAATACAAAAGTAGAATTCAACGCATGGTATGCCATAAAAAAAATTACCAGGCATGCAAAGAAGAGGAAAAATATAATTCACAATGAGGAGAAAAATGAATCAATAAGAACTAACCCAGAACTGACACGGATACGAGAATTAAAAGACAAAGATATTAGCACGGCTATTACAAGTTATGCCATATGTTCAAGAGCCTATAGGGAAGATGTAGCATGTTAAGTACAGTCATAGAAGATCTTTTTTTAAAAGCCCCAAATCAAACTCTTCGAGAGGAAAACTACAACATCTGAAATGAAAAACAAATACACTGGTATAGATGAATGGCCTATCAGACAGTGCAGACAAAAAAACTATTAATGAACTAACATAGCATTAAACACAAACCAAAATGAAATAGAGAAAAAGAATTTTTGAAAAATAAACAGACCTTCAGTGAGGTATAGGACAACTTCAAATGTCCTAATATACTTGTAATTAGAGTCCCCCCTACAAAAGAAGAGTGATGGAAAGAAGGGAAAAAAATTACAAGGGGAGACTGGGTGGCTCAGTCGGTTAAGCGTCCAACTTTAGCTTAGGTCATGATCTCATGGTTCAGGTTCGTGAATTCAAGCCCCGCATGGGGCTCTGTGCTGACAGCTCGGAGCCTGGAGCCTGCTTCGGATTCTGTGTCTCCCTCTCTCTGTGCTCCTTCCCTGCTCACGCTCTCTCTCTCTCTCAAAAATGAATAAACATTAAAAAAATTACAAGAAATCATGACTGAAAATTTTCCAAATTTGATAAAACTCTAAACCCACAGATCCAAGAAGCTTGACAAAACCCAAGCATCACACACACACACACACACACACACACACACACATGCATATCCCTCCCCAAGAATACCACAATCAAATTGCTCAAAACTATTGTTAGAGAGGGCACCTGGGTGGCTCAGTAGGTTATGCGCCCTACTTAACCTCAGGTCATGATCTAGCGGTTCATGGGTTTGATCCCCATGTCAGGCTCTGCACTGATAACTCAGAGCCTGAAACCTACTTCAGATTCTGTGTCTCCCTCTCTCTCTGCCCCTCCCCTGCTTGTGTTCTGTCACTCTCTCTCTCTCTCGCTCTTTCTCAAAAATAAACATTAAAAATTTAAAAAAAACATTGTTATAGAGATCTTAAAAGCAGCCAGAGAATAAAGACCATTTCATACAGAGGAACAAGAGAAGGAAGCAGAAGTTTTCTTGATGAACACAATGCAAGAAGGAAAACAATAGAGCAACACCTTTAGTAATAGAAAAATAGTATCAATCTAGGGATGCCTGTGTGGCTCAGTCAGTTAAGCATCTGACTAGATTTTGGCTCAGGTCATGATCTCACCATTTGTAAGTTCAAGCCCCACATCGGGCTCTGCAATGACATTGCAGAGTGTGCTTGGGATTTTCTCTGCCCTCTCTGCTCCTCTGCTGCCCTCTCTCTCTCTCTCTCTCTCAAAATAGGGGCCTGGGTGGCTCAGTCGGTTAAGTGTCTGACTTCAGCTCAGGTCATGACCTCACGGTTTGTGCTTTTGAGCCCCGCATCAGGCTCTGTGCTGACAGCTCAGAGCTTGGAGCCTGCTTCAGATTGTGTCTCCCTCTCTCTCTGTCTCTCCCTTGCTCATGCTTGGTGTCTCTCTCTCTCTCTCTCTCTCTCTCTCTCTCTCTCTCTTTCTCTCTCTTAAAAATAAAATAAAAACATTAAATTTTTTTAAATAAATACATTTTTTTTAAAAAGGAAAAATAGTGTAAATCTATAATTCCATACCAAGTGAAAAGCTTCATAAAATTCTCTTAAATGTGCTTGTTCTTTTGCCAGATCTCCATTCTGGATGCCAGCTACCTTTTCCCTCTTCTGTCCACAGCCATCCTCATTACTGTCCCAGACAGTTCAGGTTGTGAAGAGAGTAGCCTGTAAAAGCGGGACCGTGGGTCAGCTTTGCCTTGGAAAACAGTTCCACCATCACTTCATTTTACACATGCTTCATGGTTTCTGGCATTAACCACTCCCCTGTCCCCCTTCACTGAAAGCGATTCATCAAACTTCTAGTAGACAAAGTTAAGTCTCCATCTAGGGAGAATTCTGCTGGTTAGAAAATAAGGTTTTTCTCCTTGTTGTTACCCACAAAAATTGGTAAAATTACAAGGATCGTTGGGGAGGGTGGTAAGTGTAATTTAGTGCTCGGATCTTGAAGTTACAGTGGCCCAATTCATCAGGGAAAAGCCCAAGTGAAAGACCAGAGTTTTAGTGAGATATCAGGACTGACTGGGGAGTACTTACATAGAGATAATAATTGAAAGGTCTGGAACAGGTGAGATCGCCAAAGTAACAAGTGAGAGAAAAGAACAAACACAATTCCAAAAACAGGAATTGCTGAAAATCCAGACTTTTTGACAAAGGAAAGGAAAAAAAAAAAAAAGCTTGAGAAAGGAAGCAGGTAGTCCTAGAAGTAAGAAGAAAAATGGGATGGCACCTGGGAGCCAGGAGGAGATGGTGGCCAGAAAGAGAGGGTGAGAATATTTAAAAGGCCATAAAAAGGTCAATAAAATCTGGAGTCAAACCACTGGTATCATTGATGAGAGGTGGTGAGGGCAGGGCGGTGGATGTGAACATTCCCGAATGATAGCAGGCGGGCAGAGAGAACAGGGAGAGGTTAAGGGGGGCAGAAGCGTTGAGGCAAGTCTTTTATCCCAAGGAAATTGCAATCTGGGTATGTTCAAAAGCCAAGAGGAGGAAATCTGAGAAGACAGGAAAATGGAAGAGGCTGAAGAGAGAAGGTCACTGAGACACAAGGCAAGTACAAGGCAATTAATTCTTGGGCCCCAGGAGAGGCCCAAGAAATACGAGAAAAAAAAACACAAAATGTCTAACGGATAGACGTGCAACGAGGAGGGTCAATAGACGTACAGATAGATGCCTAATCTAATGATCGGTGAAATGTGAAGCTTTAAAAAAACAAAGAAACACCATTTCACTCATCAAAGTGGCAAAATGAAAAGAATCAGTAATATCTGACGTTGGTGGGCATGTGGGGAAATGCACTCAGTTTTCACAGCTGGAAAGTAAACTGCAGTAGTCTTTGTGGAGGGTAATTTGGCAATGTTTACTAAAAATGCACATAACACTGACGGAACGATTCACTTCAAAGAAACAGTTCCGTAAAAACACACGTACTTGCAGGCAGTAAGTTTTGCTAGGATTTATGTTACGGCGTTGCTTATAAGTGGCAAGACGTAGGAAACACATAAATATCCATCCGTAAAGGAATGGGAAATAACTATCCATAACATACCATACTATGCAGCAGTATTGTTGAATGAAATAAAGCAATTTGTTGTACCATGGAAATAGTCCCAAGATAGGCTGTTAAGTGAAAAAAAAAAAAGAAGAAAAAAAAAAACAAAACAAAACCAAGTTGCCGAATAATATATATAAAGCAATATGAATTATATCAAAACACACTCACAAACATACACAAAGCAGCTTCTTCTCTGTACGTGTGTGTGCATATGCACACAGACACATTCATTCAACCAGTAGTAATGGATTGCCTGCTATACATTCCCCTGGGGCTTATATGTTAGGGAGGGATGCAAATAAAGAGAGAGATAAAGGGCTGGAAAAATGCACACCAGACTGGTAATGATAGTCGCTTCTGAAAGATAAAGCAGGGGAGGGAAATGTCGAGAGAGACTTTGATTTGCAGGGTTTGTGTTTTTGGAGGCAGAGGGATTTATGTAACACTTCCCGAGTACCATTGACTGAGCCCGAGTCTCACTCCGCTTATTTTGAGCGGGGAACTAAATGAATTGAGGTCATTAGGCTCGAACCCCATCTTCTTTTTTTCAGTCCATAGTAAAACCTGTTGAGGAAAGCATCTAAAAAAAGGTGCCAGAATAGTTCACACTCACAGGAGGCGGGGTGGTCCATCTGGAGGTGCCTAGGGGAAAGGCACCAGGGATGGCATGAGTGAATGATCCAAGGCAGGGAGAGACGATAGGTGGATGGGAAGTGCCGAGAGAAAAGATGCTGAGGACGAACTGTCTTGTAAAATAAAGGCATCCGTGCTTGGCCCAAGAGGTGTGAGATTTAAGACCTTGAGGGGTTCCGCACTAGAGAGACTGAGCTCCTACACGGACGTGGGGGCGGGGAGGGGCACTGGAGAAAAGAACACGAATAGCCACGGAATCTCTAGAATGTGAAAGGGGTCCGCAGAGCACCATTTCGAGAGGAGTGTGGACTTGAGATGATGATGAGCGGAGGCAGGGTGGGAGACGCGCCCACCACCCTCTGGGGCCGCTCCTGCCGGGCTGCTGTTGAGAGCTCGCCAGGGGACAGAAAGGCGGGAGAGGCGGTGGCCAAAGAGGACGGCGAGATGGGGCAAAGGTGCCAATGTCGAGACACGGTTGACAGAAAGAGAAAACTATATACAACAGAGCAGACACCAGCCGCATAGAGTCAACAGCGACAGGGATGAGCCTGTGTGCTACCAAGGGGATGGAGGGTGACAATCGAGTCACACAGTGGTGGAAGAGGGTGCCCTGGGCTCCAGGCGTGGCTTCCCTGGGTCACGGAAAGCTGGGCAGGAGGCACAAAGGACGGCCGTTCAGAGGAAAGGCAGAAGGAGAAGCCGGGCGCCCGGCTACTATCCCTCCCAGAGCCAGGTGCCCCAAAGTGGAAAACGAGCTCAGGATGGGAGAGGCCAGGGCACCCCATCTCTCCGCACACCCTGAGACTGCATACTTGTGATGAGTCACGTCAGTAGCAACGATTACGTGACCCGTCAGGGATGTTTATCCCTGACTGCATCCCTGGGAGCTGGGAGGATGTGACAAAGCCTCGCTTACGCCTCGGCTTCAGCCCTCACTGCGCTCTGTTGAAAGTTAGGTCCTCTGTGATAATGGGGTTTCTCTCGCTGACGCAAGTTGAGACAGAGGCGAGTTGGAAACAATTCCGGAAAGTAAAGACTTACTAAAGAAAGCATCTTAGGAAGCACAAGAAGCTGCCTAGGCACACTGAAAATAAAGGACAAAGAAATCCCCCAAACAAGTGTTTTCGTTGCTGGATTAAAGAGGTATAGGGCATGGGCCATTTCTTTTTTCTAACAGATAACACAGAGTGAGGAGTTGCTGGCCTCAGGTGCGAGCTAGTTGTTTTCATGTATTACTGCTCCAAAAGTAAAGCTGAGTCATCCCGAGGGGTAGTTGGTGTTCCATTTAACTAGCAGGGGACTCTTAAAAACTGAGAACAAACTGAGGGCTGATGGGGGAGTGGGAGGGGGGTGGGTGGGTGATGGGTATTGAAGAGGGCATCTTTTGGGATGAGCACTGGGTGTTGTATGGAAACCAATGTGACAATAAATTTCATATATTTAAAAAAAAAAACTAGCAGGGGACTAAATCCCTTGCCCAAGGTCACACAACACAGGCATCATCTGGGCTGGTCTAACGCCGACTGACTACAAAGCTCGTGTGTTCAATCCACTCCACTGCATTAATCCTCATCATGGAGCGAGAACAGCAGGGACTCAACACTGCCGCTGAGCAGAGGCACGGAGGCCTTCCCGGTCGCCTGTTAGTGTTTACGCTTCGTCAGGCACCGCTCTCAGCATCGAGATGTTTAAGGACTCTATCCCGACAAAGACCCTGCGTTCCAGGGGCTTTTCTTATTAACCCCACTCCACAGGTAAGAAAGCTGAGGCACAGCGGACTTATACAATTCTGCCCACGGCCACCAGATGAGTGGGTAGTTGAACGTAGAGGCCAACCTGAGGTAGTCTGACTCCAAAGAGCCACATGGGGTAAATGCTTGCTTTTGCTTCCCCCGAGGATAGAGAATCAAGAAAAAGCTCGGGTTGGAGGCAAGTGATGAAGTACTTTTAATTCTCCTCTTCACGAGAGTGTTGGACAGCCAAAAGACAAAGCAACAAGATTGACTTTTCTGCTGGCGTATATGTTTGTAGCGTTAAGAATGTCAGGTATTTGAAAGACAGGGGAATCTCACAGAAACTGAGAATTCCAGGGTTACTAAATGACTTTGTGGACTAAGCGTCTCTCAGCGAAGCCAAATATGCTCAAAGGAAGAATTGTGAAGAGATCAGGGAATATGAGAAAGAGAAAAAAAGTTCAAAGTGAGTTGAATCAGACTACAAAAATACTCCTTCTCCTCCTCCTCCTAAACATTTATATGCAGAGGGCATTGTTATAGACAGCATGTTCCCCTGGATGAGAGTGATCAGCCAACATGCTCAGAACCACCTCCAGAAGATAGCGTCAACAAATAATGGACGGAAGATTTGATTAAATGACCAATAATATCTCCTTAACTGCAATTCATTAAAAATGTTATTAAGTACATCATGCCTATTCTTTGAATGATTCAGAGTCTATGATCCTAGATACAAAACAAGATTCTAAGGACATAGCCACAGAAACAGTCTGCTGATTATATATAAAACAAGACACACACAGACACACACAGACACACACACACACACACACACACACACACCCTGAGAGAGAAAAGGAGAGCTGGCTTCTGCATATTTCATAAAAGCCCTAGGTGTGGCCACTACCTCTAGGCTTAATGAAACAATAATTAGAGAAGAAAAAAAACATGAAGAAGAAGCCCCTGTTGTGGCATTTTTACTAATAGCAGAGGCTGGTCTAGATCAGGTGAACTCCAATATTTCTTCTGAACAATGTCCCAAGTCCAAGGAAAGTAAAGGATAAGAAGATAAAGAAAGAAGGTGGTGTAGAACACCTGGTCTAGACTTCAAAAATATCAGTGGAATGAAAAACCAAGGGAGAAGGCATTAAAACATAATTTGTAATGTGCATGTGCCATACTACCTACAAATGGCACATATCTAACATTTCCATACGTTACATATCTAACACTATGGGAACATTAGTATCTGGTAGAGAGACAAGAAAGCAAGCAGAGAAATTAAGTGTAGAGGTAAGTAGTTTGCGAGACATTGGCAGTATTCATAAGATGTGCTCAATATAGATAAATAAGTTAGTGACTTCTGGCATATATATGACTAGATAAAATGTAACCCAAATGTGCCGAATATAGATAGAAAGGGATGGGGGGGAGGGGAAGGAAGGAAGGAAGAAAGGAAGGAAGGAGATGGAAGGAAGGAAGGAAGGCAGGAAGGAAGGAGATGGAAGGAAGGAAGGAAGGAAGGAAGGAAGGAAGGAAGGAAGGAGATGGAAGGAAGGAAGGAAGGAAGGAAGGAAGGAAGGAAGGAGAAGGAAAGAAGCAAGGAGAAGGAAGGAAAGAAGGAAGGAGAAGGAAGGAAGGAAGGAAGGAAGGAAGGAAGGAAGGAAGGATGGAAGGGAAGGAGTAAGGGAGGGAGGGAGGGAAGAAGCAAGAAAGCAGCTGGTGCAAGTGATGCTAACCACATCAGCAGAGGGCAGAGGGCCAGGCCTTCAGAGCAGTTTCCAACTAAAGGCAGGTCAGCAAACACAGGCACCTAAGAGAAGATCTGGGGAGGATGTGATCACGAGGATCTCGTTAAAGGAGCGGCAGTGGTCACCAGGGCCTGTAAGAGGGAGAGCACTTGGCTCCTAACATAGGAAATTATCACCAAGTATTAGCTATTGTCTCTAGAATAAATAAACAAAACAATTACTGTCATTTTTGAACCCTTGAATTAAATGTATGCGAAAATAAAATCATCTCTTTAGTTGATTACATTGGGAACTGTTTGTCTAGGTAAGTCTGCCTATGAGCCCATAGATTCATTAATTCCCACAATGGCGAGGTCCTCCTAGTTCATTAAGGTCAATCCATTATATTTATGGATGAAAATAAGGAGTCCTAAAGTTAAGTAATTTTTGTCTCTTGACACCCATAGCTTGGTAGGGGTGAAGCCAGGACTTGAACCCAAGCATTCATGGAGTGAGAAATTCGGGCCTGAGAACCTAAGATAAGGGGTAGTTGAGACAGGAGTGGCTGGCAACAAGGAAAGTATTCCCCCCTGTAAGGAGGCTTTGGCTCCAAACAGACATGTGAAAGGACTCACAGAATGTCCAAGAAGGACGGAGAAAGGGATCAGTTGGTCAATGGCAAAAGACAACTTCAAAGAAGCCAGCTTTCCCCCAGTTTTATGAGAGTAAGGGTTTAACTCCCTTAAAAAAAAACACTAGGTAGATGACAGGAAGGAAGTAATAGGGTAAGGACATCTCCAGGAGATCTGCTTTGGTGATCACCAAACGATCTCTCTGTGGTGCCACCATACCCCCAGTGAAGTTCTTGTGGCCCAAGTTGCAATCCCAAGTTTTCCAGGCTCGTAAATTCATACCAGCACAGAAAAGGTGGGTCAGTCTCTCATGGGCTATTCAAGATCAAAGGTTGCTCGATAAGCTAGAATGCCAACCTGTGAATTTAAAATTCAATAATGAAAAATAAAATCATTGTGGGTTCTGGGGAACTGCTCTTTAGGCAGCACATAGTTTCCTTGGGAGAAGGCATTGTAGGAAGGCAGACGATAACTGGAAAGTCATATGAGGAGAGTACAGGTGGCTCAGACGGTTTATTATATCCCACTGGTTAATCTGATGCATCCACTTGAACAAGAGGAATTCTCCTGCATTAGGAACTGCTCACTCATTTCTGCATTCCTTCATCTGTTCATCCAGCATATAACTTTTATCTTATCCACTCAGATCACGGTGACACCCTGCTCTCTATCTCCTCAGTCCATAGAACGGCCCCCTTGCAGTCATATTAAACAATGGACATCCTTGTCTGGGAAGGGAGACCTAACCAGAGTGTGGTGGTACAGTCTTCACAGATGAATATTTAGTTTACTTATCCCTTCTCTTAACTGAGCCCAATACCCTCCCATAATTACATTATTGTTTACATAAATTCTCTATTAATTACTTTTGTACCTGTAAACAATATTCACACTTGGCACATCCTTATAATCTATATTCCTTTATCCCTTAAAAATCCATACTATCCCTAGACTCCTCACTTCATAATGTGATATCCCTGGCACCCTAAATTTCATCTTTGTTTCTCCTCCTTCCTCCCATGCACTACCTTTGTCATCTATAATTTCACTGTCACATTGTGAAGGCTGACACCATCCACACTCTATTCTGTAGCATGGCCAAGTATTATGTATTTTGTCTATAAAGTTAACTCTCAAAGCTGAAAAGTTAAAATAGTGTTTGTTATCACGAATTCATAAATAATTGTTTACTGCAAAGTCATACAGGCATAATTACAGTTACTGTCTTGTATAACTTTTATTGGTTTTACTGGAATCAGAATTCTCCTTTCTTTAGACGGGTTGACTAACTGTCATATTTTCCCTCTATTTCTCCTTGCGGTCTACCAGTAAATGATTCCGTTGTGGCAAAAACTGCTGGTTGTCCCCCAGTATCTGTTCTCTACTTTTCTTCTCTAATAAACCAAAATTAAATTTAGTTGGGCAGATGGAAATTTGGAATTAAAAAAGCACTTTTTCCAGATTTGCTTATAGCGAATCATATGACAGGGATGTAAGCTCTGGTGTGGTAGGCAACTTCCACTGACAGTCCTAAAAGGAAGTTGATCCCTTTCTTTGTTCTGCTCCTTGGTGACTGAGTGGGATGCCTTCACTCACGTTTGGACCACGAGTGAGTGCTCTGGGGACACAAAGCAGAAAGTTGTTCCAGGTCCTAGGCTCTGCGCAGCTTCTACAACCGCCCTGAACTACTGACATTCAGGCTTTCATGCAAAAGAGAATAAACTTCTTTCTTGCCCAAACCACCCCCACAGTCTTTTTACCAGCTCTCTGCTGCCTCACTCTGGGCTTCTTCTATGTAAATTAAAACAAGGAAGTTTTGTTTGATTATTTAACATCTCCTACAGGCAGAAGAATGCATAACCTAATTGATATAAACTCAAAAAGGACACTCCTGTTTTTGACACCTGCCTACCTCATTTACTTCACAAGACAACACTTGGAAGATAGATGCTCAGAGTTGATTTCCAGGCACAGATGTAGGAAACAAAGCAGGACACGAGGATCACGTGAATGAGTCTAGTGGCATTCATTCCTAGTCAAATGTATTTTAGAGCTGACCGTTGATGTAAAACAATGGTGTCATTTCACTGACTAGGAGGCACCCCAGACAGGAAAGCAGAGGGAAAAAGAAGAAAAGAGGAAGACGAAAATAAGGCTTTTAACATAAAATGTTCCGTTCAGGCAATATTTCATCCCAAAGACCTTAAATTTACAGAAAAGCTCAAGGCAGAAGCACATCTGGATAGTTACTTCACCTGTTCAACTCAAGCTCTCTTCATTCTATAATTTCTGGACCTACCTGTCTAATAATTCTATATTCACCTTTCCATATCCAAGACTATCTCTTTAAATATCCACAGTTTATTATACTGGTTCTCTCTTCTTTATTCTTTTCAAAATTCTGTCCCTTCCTTCTTGCTAACTATTATCAAGACCTCCAGAGCTCTTGAGTGAACCAGAAATGTGTCCCCTCTGTCCCTGGGTCATATTCATATAAAGACCCCACCCCCTGGGAGTGGGGGTGAGCAGAAAATCACTTAGCCACAGGGATGGAGTATAGGGAGGAGACAATGGCAGTCTGGTGGATAAGTTGCTCACACACAGATGCTTAGATAAATCCGTAATCAAAAAGAAATCTGAATGCTTGGCCAAGGGGAAGTAAATTTCCTGAGGTCAATCCTTTGTTGGTGTCTTTGATCTTCTTTAGTGATGGGTGAGTCCTGCCACCCCCAACCTCAGAGCCTGTGCACATGTTTTGCTTGCTTTCCCGTGTCCTAGCTAGGGGTTTGGGATTTAGATTACTCTTGCATTCAAGAAGCCTGGATTAGAAGGAGAGTGAACAATAACACTTTGCCCTTATAGAGTCTGTATGTACCACTTCTATATTTTCACATATATTATCTCACATATTTCACATATATTATCTATGTATTTTCACATATATTATCTCATTTAATCCTCATAACACCCCTGAAAGACAGCCAGTTAGTTCTTTAATTTTTTTTTTTAATAATTTACTTTTAAAACAAAATTTATGGGGTCCCACAAGCGTCCAACTCTGGATTTCGGCTCAGGTCATGATCTCCCAGTTTGTGGGTTCCAGCCCTGCACTGGGCTCTGTGCTGACTGTGCAGAGTCTGCTTGGGATTCTGTCTCTCCCTCTGTCTCTCTGCCTCTCCCCCACACTCCCTTTGTCTGTCTGTCTGTCTGTCTGTCTCTGTCAAAATAAATAATCTTTAAAAATAAAATAAAACAAAACAAAATTTGCTGTGTACTGTATTATGTATGTGTACTATATTGTGATTACGTATGTTTGCATGAGGTATATGTCTTAATCTTTACAAGACTTCCAGTACCTAGACCATACTTTACAGCTGAGGAAACCAAGGTGCCCAATTAGTAAGTGCTACCAGTATAAATAAATTGATAAAAAGCTTTTTAATGATCAGATGCACAGCTGATGGGCTTATATGACAGTATGGTATTTCTGGAGAACAATTTGCATACCTATGTAAAGTCTTAAAAAGGCAAAGACCTTGAGTCAACAATTCCACTTCCAGGAGTGTGATATAGGAAAATCATCAGAAATTTAACATCCCAGGTATAAGAACGTCCATTGCAGAGTTGTTTATAATTGTCAAAAACAATACTAAAATAAGCTAAATGCTCAACCAGAGGAAGTTAGAAGGCACATTATAGTATACAAAATGGACTAATGTTCATATGTCAAGACTTGTTTTAGGAGATTATTTAATGATACAGAAAATAATTATATTGGCATGCAAAACCATTTATTGCTACGTGAAAAATGTATAGCTTTTACTTTAAGATGATAGATTGAAAAAAATATCATTTACCACTCCTCACTGTGAAAAAAGCAAAAAGCAATGAACTACCGAGGTACAGGTATTAGTAACGACTCACAAAAGAAAAGAAGTTAATATGGCTGCTGAATACCGAAAGGAAAATATTAACAAAACAAGATCTTACGCGTTTCTGAAAGATCAAAACTAGCTATGGCCAAAGTGATACATAAATCAGAATGGAGAGAGACACGCCTTAGCACAGGTAGCAGAGAAAGCAGGAAGTGAGACAGGGCCATTCTACAAAGTCCCTGAATCCACAGGGACATAGCCAGAACATGAGAAAGAACTTCAAGCAACACGGTTGGTGGAAGAACTTCTATTCAATGGGTTCTGGGTCAGAGTCTCCTTCCTGACCTCCACATGTATGAATATGTTTCGAGAACATGTCTATAACACGAAGCTGGAAAAACATCCTGCAAAAGAATTAGAGTGTTGACCTAAGACGGGCACTGGCTTCCAGAGAAGAGGTTGCCAGCTTGTTTATCTTCCAGTGAAGGCTGCCAGCCCACCCACCACGCCCACAAACAGAGCGCGTGTGGCCGGTCTTCTCGTGCAGGGAAGAGGCCACCACTTCGGAAGAAATGTGAGTCAGCTCCAGGCAATCACCACCATTTTTTTTTCATAAATGTGGTTGGATAACTGAGTGTCAGCAGATATTTTGTTTAAACAAGAGAGCAGCTGTGGTAAAGAGAATGTTATAGATTTATCAAACCACTTTATTATCCTCTTGGGACTCCAGGAAAATGACATTTCCCTGTCCCCTTGGGTCTAGATGGAACCAGATGACTAGTCCTGAAAAGTGGAATGTGAGCAGAAGCATATGACGTCTCCAGGTTTGGCCCCAAACTCCAAATCTCCAACACATGATTCCCACCCCCCCCCCTCACCTTTTGTGTCAACCATGGGAGGGCGTGGGCACTCTCATCCTGGATCTTTGAGTCACCTCTTTTAGGAGAGATGCCCAGGTGAGCTTCCTGACCAGGAAAATATGCATTGGCCTTCATGTGAAAAGAAAAGGAAACAAAGAGACTTCTATTGGGTTGAGGTATTAAAAATTGGAAGACTGTTACAAGTTACATTAATTACTCTTACTTATGTAGTAACATAATTTCATAAAAGAGAAAGACCAAGGCAATCAAAGAAAATATGGACTTCAGGAAACAGATCATTCAGAGAAAAGACAAGGACATTGATTTAATTGTAAGTGTCTTTTTTCTCTTCGGGAAAGTCTCAGGATCTATTGCGCTCATTCATTAGAAAACGGATAACATAAAAACAAACAAACAAAAATCAAAGAATAAGAAAGTGTTCATGGACATTACATGAAAATTTCAGGAGAAAAACTGGAAAAATCTAGACCTCAAGCAAGCATACACCCAGGACAGGTGGAAAACATGAGGGGAAAAGGTAAGCAATAACGGGTAAATGTTTCTGACATATTTTCATCAGGTGGTCACTATCTCAGCTTGAATGAATGATCTCCGTGACCAAAGGGAAATTTGGTGGCTGTTGCATAATAGTGACAAGCAGGACTATGCTTGGAACCCAGAGAATTCCCTGGGATGTGTTCCTCTGTCCGATATTCCTAGGTAACAAAAGCTGCCGCAACCCAATGAAGCTGGGACCTCACAGACTCAGCACCTCTGGGAACAAAGATGTGATTCATCCCAAGAAAGAATTCTTTCCTGCTAAGGTGCTGGAGAGGGTAGGAATGGAGAGTTGAAGAAGGTCACAATGACTAGAAATTTAAACCTCATGACCAGTTACAGAAGCCAGAACCCAGGCAGATGTGTTCCGTATTATTTAATGCTTTCCTTTTCTCCCTTCTCCAAAACACAGAAACATACACATTATAGGAGGAGCCCTAACAGTGTGGGTTTCAGATGCCGAGATTCAAACTTCTGTTCCATCTCCTGGCCTCTTAATACGACTTGGATAATTAACTACTTTTTTTGATGTAATGACTCCAGCACCCACAAGAACAATCTCTTTCCTCCAGGTACCAGCAGAACACATTAGCTGTTGTCACAGGCAAACTCCAAACTTCATAGTGGCACAAACACGGTAGGAGTTTATTTCTTGCTTATGTTAAGTCCTCAGTGGTGGTTTCTGGTTGATAGGAGTCCTCTCTCCAAGCAGTAATTCAGAGGCTGAGGAGTTGTTGTTTTTTCCCCACCTGCCTTTTTAACAATGTAACTTCCAGGATTCTTCTACTCATCTACATCAAGTCAGTAAAGAGAAAAGAGATAAATAACATTCCTGTCTATTAAGCTTCTTGACGTGGAGGTGACAACAGGTTATCTATAACTGCAAACACTGGGGAAGACTGGTCACATGGTTTCCCCTGGAATCTCTTCTCTCTGTCTCTCTCTGTCTCTGTCTCTCTTCTCCCTTCATCTTCCAGCTTCACTGTGTCTTTTCTGTTTCCCCAGGTCCTCTTCCTTCGATCTCAGATTCCACATGAAAATCTCTTAAGTGGCTCTTCAGGAAAGGTATATGGTGATTTTCACATTTTGGGGGAAAGGAACAGAGGCCTTAATTAATAGATAATAATCATTATCTACAGAAAAGTAACTCAGGGTCATTGCATCCTTGCTTTCAAGATACTACCAATGTTTTCTTCAGGAACCTGGTTTGTTTACACTTTTGCTTCATCAGGAGATTAGAAAGATAGTTATCTTTTAATATCTCAAATAATACAGAAATAATCATTCATGGATTTTCCCACAAGACTCTTGGAAAGTAGACATAAGTTCCTCCCCCAGGGACAGTAATAATTATGACCACAATACACTCTCATTTTTGGTAGATTAGGAGCCCGTGGAGGATCCAGCTTCAGGTGGCCACCGATGGGCCACCAATTTCTCTGTAATCATTACCCACCAGCCACTGAGGAAGCCTGCAGCCCTGATTAGTGGGGTTGACAACCACATCTCCTTCCACCAATACCTTTTACTGAGAAGAAAGGAAGTTTGATCCCCTTGACTGCCCTTCCCCTTGGAAATTTCCATCCAATTGCTGTTTGAAAAATAATTAAACACAAACCCCTAAGCACCCATCCCTCTATTATGTAAAACAGTTCAGTCCGGCTCACTGGCCCCTATATCCAAATTTACATATGCATACAATACTCAGCCAAAAAAAAAAAAAAAGTCAGGGATAACAGTCAACCCCACTAGCACTGGGTTAACGGAAGCATCCTGCAGTATAGGATCCTGCACACTGCAATCACCCCTTCCCCCCACCGCCACAGCTCACCAACACATTTCCTTCAAACAAAACAAAACAACCTTCCCCTAGGAGACTATTCAAAGCAGCTGCTAAGAGGGAAAAACCAAAAATATTCTCTATCATATTATACTAACTTCTACTGCTTGAATGTTGTCTCTCTGCCAACCAGTTTCTTAGCAGCCTTTTTTTGAAATTATTCAATGGCATTTAGCAGATGGAAAAACCCTAGATCACAGAGAAAGGCACACATCATAATCATACACAAACTTATCAGTCTCAACAAAAACAGTCTTAAAGTCCTTAATCATTTATTTACAAAGGCAGGAAAATGTTTTCATTTGGAAAAACAGACTAAGGGACATAACCGGAGAATACACTTACCACTAACAAAGCAGATCTAGTATGAACAGACACATGGTAAAATCACTTCAATTTAATTAGTGTAAACTACAGAAATTCCCCGTTGTAAGTAGCACTATCACTACTACAAAGAAGAAAGAGAGAAAGAAAGAAAGAAAGAAGAAAGAAAGAGAAAGAAAGAAAGAAAGAAAGAAAGAAAGAAAGAAAGAAAGAAAGGGAAAGGAAGAAGAAAGAAAGAAGAAAGAAAGAAAGAAAGAAAGAAAGAAAGAAAGGGAAAGAAAGAAAGAAAGAAGGAAGGAAGAAAGAAAGGGAAAGAAAGAAAGAAGGAAGGAAGAAAGAAAGGGAAAGAAAGAAAGAAAGAAGGAAGGAAGGAAGGAAGAAAGGGAAAGAAAGAAAGAAGAAAGAAAGGGAAAGAGAGAAAGAAAGAAAGAAAGAAAGAAAGAAAGGGAAAGAAAGAAAGAAAGAAAGAAAGAAAGAAAGAAAGAAAGAAGAAAGAAAGAGAAAGAAAGAAAGGAAGAAAGAAAGAAAAAGAAGGAAGGAAGGAAGGAAAGAGAAAGAAAAAGGGTGTTTGGAAGGAGAATTGCTTCGTAAATATGCTGACAGAACAACATTTTGTCAACATTCTTCTGGGTGTTCAGAATCTAAGGCATTCACCGAGGAAGCTATCCTAAAATCTTAAACTTTCTAGTCAAACAAGAAATGAAAGAAAAGTAACATAGGAGAAAGCCTTACTCTTTTTTTGTTGTTCATCCTTTGAACTATCAGCAATTGTGTCAAAAGCTATTGTAGATCATTAGATATAAAAGTCTGTAATACTTCCTACTCTGCTAGTGTATTTGAAATCCATCCCAAGACACATCGACTCTCAGAGGAAACTTCCTTGGCCATGGTTATTCGTCTGCAGAATGAATTACCGAAAATCAGAATGTGTTGCTATGCCTTTTGCTGGACAGCTACCTCCTCAATTCCTACCAGATTCAAATGAAAGAAAATGATGGCTCTTGGAAGCCATTAGGAATAATTATCCCTTCTACAATCTATAATTTAATCATGGGTAATTATGTGATGTAACAATAGAATAATTAGACTGTTTCTCTATCTGTGTTTGAGTGTGGCCTCATCATGCCATGTTTGCTAAATTATATTTTTATATGACCTATTAAACTTAGTCAACTTCACAAATGTCATGGCTACAAAAGATTTAAATATTTGCAATGTATGTAAAATACAAAAGATTGTATTTTAATGCCCTTCTTTAATACTAGAAAAATTGATCCAATAGCAGCTTTTATACCGAATTATTCCAATGGGCTAGACATTGTCGGGAGAAAAGCAACAGAGTCTGATGTGGAAATCATTATGGAGCACACAGTCCTGGGAGAGAGAAAGAGCTTCTCAAAAACTGCACAAGTAAATACATATTTACAAACCAGAGTAAATGTGATGAGAGTAAAGCATAGACTCCATGAGTGACTTTAATAGGATTTCAGGTTTTCCTGAAACAGCAATCTGTGAGCTGAGGTGGGTTTTTTTATTGTAGTAAAATATATACAACTTAATATTTATCATTTGAAGCACAGTTTGGTGGCATTAAATACATTCCCAATGCTGTGTGATTATCACCACTATCTATATCCAAATTTTTTTCATCTCTCCCAACACAAACTCTGTACCTATTAAATAATAACCGTTCCTTGCTTTCTCCCAGCCCCTGGTAGTCTCTATTCTATTTTTCTGCGTCCATGAATTTGTCTGTTCTAGATACCTTATAAAACTAGAATTATACATGGGGCACCTGGGTGGTTCAGTGGGTTAAGCGTCCGACTTCAGCTCAGGTCATGATCTCACAGCTTGTGGGCTTGAGCCCTGTGTCAAGCTCTGTGCTGACAACTCAGAGCCTGGAGCCTGCTTCAGATTCTGTGTCTCCCTCTCTCTCTGCCCCTCCCCCAATTGCACTCACGCTCTCTCTCTCTCTCTCTCTCAAAAATGAATAAAAATTTTTAAAAAGTTAGAATCATAAGCTATTTGTCTTTTTGTATCTGGCTTATTTCAACAAGTCATATCTTAATTAAAACTTTCAAGGTCAGCCTTGTAGCATATATCGAAATGTGGCTCCTTTTTCTGGTTGAATAATGTTCCATTATGTGTATATACCAATTTTTGGTATCTATCATCTATATATCTATCTATCTATCTATCATCGATAGATGCTTGGATTGCTCCCATCTTCTGGCTATTGTGAATAGTGCTGCTATGAACATGATGTACAAATATCTGTTCTAGTCCCTGCTTTCAATTATTTTGGGTATATATGTAGGAATGAACTTGCTGGGTTAGGTGGTAGTTCTTTGTTTAACTTTTTAGAAAACCATCAAAATGTTTTCCATCGTTGCTGCACTATTTGACATTTTCATCAGTGATCCACGAGTTCCAATTTTTCCACATCCTCACCAACACTTGTTGTTGTCCATTTTGTTAATTATAGCCATCCTAGCACGTGTGAAATGGTATCTCATTGGGGTTTTGATTCGCATTTCCCTAATTGACAAATGATGTTGAGTGTCTTCTCATGTGCTTATTCGTCATCTGTATTGGCCATATCTCTTCTTTGGGGAACAAATGTTCTTACTTTTGATGAAGTTCAATGTATCTGTTTTTTCTTTTGATTCCTATGGTTTTGGTGTCATGTCTATGAAATCATTGCCAAATCCAATGTCATGGATTTTCCCTTTTGTTTTCTTGAGATTTTTATGGTTTTAGCTCCTACGTTTAGGTCTTTGACCCATTTTGAATTAATTTTTGTATCTAATGTAAGGTAAGGGTCCAACTTCAGTCTTTGGCAAGTAGATATCCAGTTTTTCCAGTACTGTATTTGTTGAAAAGATTGTCCTTTCCTCATCCAATGGTCTTGACACACTTGTTGAAAATCAGTTGACCGTATTTGTGAGGATTTATTTCTGGGCTCTGAGATGAGATTTTAAGAATCAACAGGAGAGAACTAGATGACAAAGAGAGAAAATCCCTCTAGGTAGAAAGATTAGTTTGAGCAAAAGTATGATTTTCTTCTCAAGAAATGTAAACATTAATATCTCATTTTTCCATTCCTCTTACACATATTACATTAAGTTAATCTGGTGTTTAAAATTTCTTTTGGGGGAAATCCTGAGTTATTTACTCTGGGGTCTCTGAGAGAATAATACAGGGTGGCACTAAATCCGTTCTCCTTCCTCATCTTACAACCAACATGAGTCATTAACATGCCATTTTTTTCTTCTAGTATCCAACAGGTTGGAATGATTCAGAAAAGCACAGCTCACAAGGCCAAACATTAACTCCCATAGATAGTACAGAACAAAATTACAAGGAGGAAAAATCTAATTACCTAACAATTAGGGAAGCCCACCTTGCCCGTAATAAAATTAGTAATTACTCTGTTATGGAGGACAGTGTTAGCAAAGGTGCTTTGAGGCAATAAAAAGATTTGTGGGAGGGAAGAAGGGGGCAGTTAGTATTGTCAGTAGAGACTTAATAAGAGTTAATATAGGAAATTTCTGTAATTTACACTAGTTTTTTTTTAAGGATGATTTTTTTAATGTTTGTTTAAAAAATTTTTTTTGATGTTTATTTATTTTTGAGAGAGCAAGAAACAGAATGCAAGCAGGGGAGGGGCACAGAGAGAGAAAGAGACACAGAATCCCAAGCAGGCTCCAGGCCCTGAGCTGTCAGGACAGAGCCTGACACAGGGCTTGAACCCACAGACCACAAGATCATGACCTGAGCTGAAGTCGGACGCTTAACCAACTGAGCCACCCAGGCGCCCCTATACCAGTTTTGTTTAACATTTTATGTATCAAATATCTCTGTGTCATTAATCTACTTTGAATGGAATGAATGAATATAATCCGGTTAAGAAATTTACTCTATCTTCCAATATGGAAATAAACAATTTCATATTTTAATTTCAAGTGATTAAAGTCTTTAAACTATATTTTGTTTGAATCTGAATGTTAATATACCATGATTTTAAAAAAAATCATCTCCCATCTCACACTGTATCCTCTTGGGTTTATAATAAATAAAAAGAGATCTCATCTCTAAGTTTTATCTCCTTACGTGATTGCTACTTTAGCTACACAAAGACTCAGATGAAGCCTGTAAGTTACTGCTTATAAGAGCCTAATCAATTTTATAGACAAGTCAACATCATCTTCCTATCATTCCTTGGGTTAGGAGGGTGCGGAATAAGAGAGGAGAAAGGCGGAAGGGAGGTGGGGAACAGGGAAAGGATGGCAATTTTCTTCTTCCAATTGTGTGTATGTGTATGTGTATTTTAATTCCATGGTTTAAATATTTCAAAATTATATATTCAATGCTAACACTATTATTTTGTACCACCACTGATAATTCCATTTTCATTTGAGAAATTAAAGGGTCAAGTTCCCCCAAATACTGTCTCACTTATATAAATATTTCCAGACATGGAAAAGACAATAGCTCATTTAATTATATTATAAAATTGGAAGAGATTTTCTGTTGCTTACTACATGAAGAAAATTCATAATGTACTTATTCCACTGACTTACCATAGAAATAGTTCTAGAATCTTATGCTTATTAGGCTATTGTACTAGGTTTGACATCTGTCACTTTAATTATCCTTTCTGTATTTCAGTGCTTCCTTGTTATCTTTTATCTATATTTTCTTAGATGAATGAAATATGTCCATTTGCTTTTAGCTTTTATCTACGGTTTGCAGCCTTAACACTCTATTTTAAAGATAATCTTACATGATTATCTTAAAACATTAAAGTTATTTTTGCCTAATTATGCCAACAATAGCTCTTGACTTCCTTTGATGGGCATGAATGAAATTAACACCAATGACATCTCTACCTTTGTAATTTCTCTTTCATATTTTGCGTGCTGCTAATCGGGAGTTTAAAATCTCCTTAAAAAAAAAGAAAGACTTTCTTTTTATGTTTACATTGAGCATTTTACTTTTGTTGCCATAATTACCCTCAATTACTTAATTTTCCTGTTATTAGTGTTTTGCAGGTTTATATTTTGTTTTGTATTTTACTTATCCTACAATTTTAGATAGTTTCACTGATTACAACCACTTTTTCTCAATCACAACCTCCCTAATGAAGAATGCAATTCCTTATTCATTTCTTGATTATTCAGAGTACATTTGTTGTGTGCCTTACTAGAAAACAGTCTTGAGTGGTAAGTGTTCCAAGAATTTGCAGATCTGAGAATGACCCCAGCTTGATGTTTAAAAAGAATAAACCTTTGGCTGGGGATATAATGTGTGAGTCCTTACCCAGTAGAGAGGTATGAAGCTACAGGTAACAAAAACCACAATTGCAGATGTTTTTTGTTTTTTTTTTTTTTCTCATGTAACAACCAAAAAAAAGAGTACATAGTTTCTGGCTTTGGCCCCGTTGCTAATAGGGATGTTGAAGCTCCAGCCATCATGTCTGTGGTAGGCAGAATAATGGGAGTTCCCCTAAAAATCCACATCTGAATCCTTGGAATTAGGACGTTATGTTAGTTTACAAAGCAAAGGGGAATTAGGTTTGCAGATAGAATTAAGGTTGCTAATCGCCTGACTTTGAGATACAGAGATGATCCTGGATTATCTGGGTGGACCCACTATAATCATAAGTGGAAGAGGGAGACGGAAGAGAGTCAGCAAAAGAATTCAGCTGATATTACTGGCTTTGAGGATAAAGACCATGAGTTAAGGAATGCAGTGGCCCCAGAAGTTGCTCTACAAAAGGCAAGGAAAGATTCTCCCTAGAGCCTAGATAAGGAACACAGCCCTCCTATACTTTGAGGGTTTTTTTTGTTTTGTTTTGTTTTGTTTGTTTGTTTGTTTTCCTTAACCCAGTTCAGACCCATTTTGGACTTCTGACCCAAATTTAGAACTGTAAGATAATACATTTGTGTGGTTTTCAGCCACTAAGTTTTTTTTTTATGGCATTGATAGGAGACCAATACAACGTCCAACAGAAGATTTCAAGACGCGACAAAGGAGAAAGCCACATCAGCCAAATCTGTGTCTCTTCATAGAAAGCCAAAAGCGTTCTCACAAGTGCTGCCAGCAGAAGTCTGTTTTCTTCTCGAGAACCAGAGTCAGGCCTGGCATCCACCCCTAATTGAAAGAAAGACCAGGAGGGCAGTTATTTAGGCCCTCACCTCAACATTGAGGGGAGCTAAGGAGAAGGGCTGAGAATGGCTTTTGAGAAACTCATCAAGTGTTTTACACTTTTCTTCTGAAAGCTCTGAAGGTGTTATTCTACTACCTTATCATTAATCAATGCCCCAGAGAAAAAATATGAAAGGATCTTGATTTTAACTATTGTTAAATACAAACTCTGTGTGTGTGTGTGTGTGTGTGTGTGTGTGTGTGTGTGTGTAAACTTAAAAGGCATTAACTGGAAAACTTTCTCCAGAATGTATATTGGCATTGATTTTGCTTATCAGCTGTGCTTAGAAAATAGCAAAATCTCCGAATTTTCAGTCTCATGATTTTTTTAATTCAACTATGTTTAATTTTTTAACGTTTATTTATTTTTGAGAGAGAGAGAGACAAAGACAGAGACAGAGTGTGAGCAGGAGAGCGGCAGAGAGAAAGGGAGACACAGAATCTGAAGCAGGCTCCAGAGTCTGAGTTGTCAGCACAGAGCCCAATGTGGGGCTCGAACCCACAAACCATGAGAACATGACCTGAGTCGAAGTCGGATGCTTAATGGACTGAGCCACCCAGGAGCCCCTTAATTCAACTATTTGATAAATATTTGTTAAGTACTTAATATGTGCCAGATGTTAAAATAAATTGTGTTAATTTTGTACTTTCTTTCTGTCTTGTGTATTTGATCTTTCCCATTCCAGAATTATTGTTATTTTTAAAGTTTATTTATTTATTTTTGAGGGGGGAGGAGAGAGAGAGAATGAGCAAGGCAGGGGAAGAGAGAGGGAGAGAGAATCCCAAGCAGGCTCCATGCTGTCAGCGTGGAGCCCAACGTGCGGCTCAATCCCACAAACTGCGAGATCATGACCTGACCCAAAATCAAGAGTCAGACACTTAATTGACTAAGTCACCCAGGCGCGCCCAGAACTATCACTTTAAGGTTAGGGTTTCCTACTGTATTTTCCAAACCTTTTACCTTCTCTGTTATTTAAAAACTAATTGATTTAGGTCTCATATCTTGAGCCTTCCAGCTTCATAGGTTATATTTCACCGGTTTGTTTTCCCCAGAGTTTTGTCATTTCTTTCTTTCTGCATGACTAAGATTTTATTTTGGCTATTGTGCTTTCCTTTTTTTTTTTTTTTTTTTTTCCTCACTCCCTTTTTATTCCAACCTTTTAAAATAGTTTTCGGATCTGTTCTCAAATCGGTATGAATATAAGGGGAAGACTTGTTCTTTAAAACCTGACACTGCTCTTCCTTTTCAACTTTGCCTCATATGTTTGAAAGGGCTCAAGTCTTGTGGATGGTGCTGTTGACTCATTCTTGGTAGCGACTTGTTCCCTTTGTTGGTGCTTCAAGGTCTGATGTGAGAGATTCCAGAATCCCGGATAAATGTAGAGATAGAGAGCTGTCAGCTAAGCCCAGGAAACACCCAGCAGCCTGGGAAACAGAAGATGCTGTTTCTAGATGTCCGTCTAGAGCTGGAGGCAGATCTTGCAGGAACACAGGCCACTTTTCCTGTGTGGGGTCGTGAGGGTGTTTTCAGAGAACGCTATCTGGGACTGGAGCGAGAGGACAAGACTGCATTTGACTGGAAGAGCAGAGTAGGCATCATTTGCTCCATCTGGGGCATCATGTCGTGCCTCACATCCTGTCTGGATCTGAAGAACGAAGACCAAGCTGACAAAGGGAAGATGCAGTGTGGCGAGAGGAGCCCACATCAACCCTGTCCTGCCAGTGGGGGCTGCCCGAATTCTTATTAAAATGCGTAATGCTTGCAACTCTGATTGTTTCTATGAGTAACTGCGGAGGATTTGTTATTTTTCTTTTGAGATGAGGTCATAATTATTTTAGTGATAGGAAGCTCTTAGCATTTCCATTCACTACAGTAACTTTCCTAGGAATCACCTTGGAGCACTTAAAATACGTATTGAGGATGATGGACTGGAGGGAAAATACCAGCAAGGATGTCCTACAGAAAGCTTCTGTCTTTACAGATTGCAGGAAATCGTATGAAACTGTGATCATCTTTGCTCATTCGTAGCAGAGGCTGCTGGTCGCCTAAACTTCTCTCTCTTCTCCTCTCTCACAAACAGAACTTGAGTTTTATTTGGTGAAGCACACACTTCCCTGTCCCTTTCAGGTAGGGGTGGTCATGCAACACAACCCTGGCCAATAACATACAAGGACAGGTCAGCGGGTGGGCCTTCCGGAAAGGTTCTTTAAAGGTGCTAACGCAGCCAAAGCTCTGCTCTTGGTTCTGGGTCCATCCTCTTCTTGACCAGAGCTAACAGGCATTATAGCTGGAGCAGTGCTGACATGCTGAGAACCCGGAGAACGAGGCATCGCCTGAAAGATGGAAGGCAGGAGCCTAAGTCTTGCTGACCAGGAGCTGCCCCCGTATTCCTGAATCACTCCATTTGTTTAAACCACCGCCCTGTGACTTTGCACTTGTTCTGTGCAACACTGCTGCCGTGTCATGCAGCGGAAGTCAGTCTCTAAGTGAGAAAACATTCTGTTGTGAGACAAGAGCCCTCCTTTTTCTCTCTGCGCACTGATACTTCTGAATGTCTTTTGATTATTGCTTGGTTAAAGTAATGTCATAGTGTAAGGCTCTCATGGGGAAACTTTGAAGATCACTCACTTTCAGTGAGCGTCCAGGATATCAATCACCATTGGTCTAAAAGTCAGTTGCAAACTGGGTTTGTCCTTCAAACAAACCTGTACTGTAGGAAAACCCTAGAACACTCTAGAAGTTTCTGAACGGGGAGAAAAAGTATGAGTTGTATAAATGGGCACTTGGCATTTTTATGGGGCACAATATTTAGAGACCAGACACCAGCTTTTGGCAAATAAGACTGTATTTAGAAGCCACAGGACCTTGGGGCACCTGCCTGGGTGGCTCAGTCGGTTAAGCATCTGACTTCAGCTCAGGTCATGATCTAACAGTTCGTGGGTTCGAGCCCACATCGGGCTCTGTGCTGACAGCTCAAAGCCTGGAGTCTGCTTCAGATTCTGTGTCTTCCTCTCTCTCTGTCCCTCCCCTGCTCGCACTCTGTCTCTCTCTCTCTCTCTCTCTCTCTCTCTCTCCCAAAAATAAATGAACATTAAAAAAAATTTTTTTTAAAAGCCACAGGACCTCGGGACAGGTCAGGGAAGTGACTGGGCCCCTGTAGGGTTGTGTATCTGGAACCGTAACTAAATAACTAATGTCTTGGTATGAGAGATCTGGGGGCTCTGCAAATTCCTTTATTGATTTTTACTAGAATGCTTATCCCAGAAGTTACTTATAAAGCTCTCTGTAATAACATAGGCTGCATCCATCATCCTAAAGGGAAATAAGGAAGAAGGAAGAAATTGAGCATCCTTGGGTACTGAAAGCCTGAGAAGGAGGCAAAAACAGAAAAAGAAAAGAGGCAGAATCAAAGATCCATTCCAAGCCACCTGGAGTTTTGTAATCTGGCTCCAGATTTACATGATAGAGGGCTGTGTCCCAAGATAATGAATTCTGTGAGCCACAAATGTTATTAGGTCCTGCCCCCAGTGCAGAACAAGTTTAAATACTATTATGTTTGATTCACTTATTCTAAAACACTTCGGAGCACCCAATGTGTGCCAGGCACTGAACAAATTATGGCAAAGATTTATGTTCAACTTTAAAAAGAGATTCATTACATTGCTTTTTAATGCTGCAGATGGCAACATAACTTAACAATGCTTTCTGTGCTCTCCACCTACCTTTAAAACGTGGTTTAACACACAGATGATGATACAGGACCAATCGGAATCACCTCTTTGCTTGCAGAGTACAAGGGTGCTTTCTCTGAAGATTGGACCCCTCGCAAATGTTATCAACAAGAGAAAAAATACTCATTACATAAGCCTCACACAACAAACACTTAATTTCAGATCATAGGCACCTAATGGGCAGTGTTAACAATGGGATATATCAGGCAATAGAAAAGAACAGATATTTTTACTATGCTGTCAGCATATACCATGCATTGCAAATTACTACTGGAATTTCTGGGTTTTATAAAGTAACTTCTGTTTTTGTTTTGTTGCTGCTTTTAACATAATTTAATCCTGCACTTTAAAGAAAAAAACAAAAGTTTCCACTGCACCCAGAGCTTTCTGGCAGTCATGTTGTTACTGTAACTAGGATAATGAGTTATATAATATCACATACAATGTAAATTCAGGTTTCTTCACAAAAGTGTTTCCAGGCCTGGGAGATGCCTGGTTTGGAAAGGAAATGAAAGCAGCTCTCTACCAACTGGATTTCAGAGCAAGGGGAAGAAACAAGATCTGGTGAGGCTCACGGGTGCAAGAGGACTTATCGAAGCTGCCCAAATGCAGAATCATTCAACATCATTAGGCTTATTAATTGACTGCAGATATCGAGAGGAAACAACCCCCTTGCCAAGTGGGGACTAGTTCAGTCGCCTTTCAGTTTCCATCACTCATTCAGCCAATTCATTAAAGCCGGTTTGTTTCTCCCAGGTGCCTTCTAATGAGTTGCATTGTTTCCTTTATTGTGCTTGTTGGCTCACAGATCTCTTTCACAATTTTCCTCAGTTTCTGAATGCTCCTTAAGTACCACTTTTGTGATCAGCCCGTTTGCAGCTAGCTAGCTTGCGCTTTCCCTCGTCTTGGATAAACGAAGTAAGTAAGTGGGAGAACTGAGATGCCACCCGGTGATACGGGAAGGAGGGGGGAAAGGCCAGAGGGACTTCCACCAGTCGCCTGTGTTCCTTGAAAGAACCAGCAGGTGGTAGCAGCACTTCGTGGGAAAGCCCCGGCTCAGCGCTGCAGGACCGGAACAATAGACCCCCCAAATCCTGTCCCCGGTCGGAGGAGAGGCTCGGGGTGGGCGGAAACATTTTTCCTCGCGGCGCCCCCTCGGTTCCTCCAACCTTCCAGGCACCTCCCAACGCCTCAGATCCCTGTGGGTAGGTTCTCCCTGGGGAGCGGGTGCACGACTTGCCCGGGCAATGCAAAGCCAGGCACCTACATCTGGACTTCCCCTTTCAGACCCAGGCTTCCCAGCCCTTTGGGGAGGGTGGAGTCAGCAGCCCCAACGTTGACCAAGATCCAGGGTCACGAAGAGGCGGAAGAGTTTAAGGCTAGATCACAGACACTTTCATAACCCAGATGCGCCCC